>NW_022436964.1:25829527-26255870 GCF_009761245.1 Sapajus apella | reverse complement strand
ATATATATATATATATATATATATGTATGTATATATATTACACCGTAACATTAAGAGTTTCTAAATATCCTCTTATCATGACATGAGTAGCTTTATTGAGTCCTTATAAGTAGTGGAAGTTGATGACAAATATGCAAGAAACCCCCCTCCTTGGCATTCTTTCCCATACCCCAAGGGCTAGAAGATACTGGTGGTATCTTCTAAGTGGTTGATTTAGTGTTTACAAGATGCTACCTTAGTTACTGATTCGTGGATAATTGGTCATTGTTTCCACATTTTCTGGATACCTACGAAAATGCCTTAATTGTGTTTTCATATTATTATTTCTCCATCTCTTCTCACTTTTGTCTGAGATCTCAACATTTTTTTCTCTCCTATATGGCTTTGAGAAACAATATATATAGATGGAATTCACAAATGGATATTATTCTCGTAAATGTCAGTTGGTGAATCCCAATAATATAAGTTGCATATGGTAGTTGATATTTTTCACAGTTGTATTTTAATAGTTGGCATAAAGGTCATATGAATTGGTAATTCAGTTGAATTTTTTTAAATTTTAGAAATTAATCTTTTAATTTCTTAAACTTTAATGTTTCAGAAATAAACTTTTTCACCTTTTAAAATTCTTTCAGCATAAACTTATAAGAAGGGAATATAATAAACTGAAGATCTGGATTGATCTTCAGTTGATTCTTGGTGGTGATTGATTTTAGATTGATTCTTGGTGCTGATTGTTAGATTGTTTTTTAGGAAAATTGTATTTATTTGTCCTAATCAAAACAAAAGCACCAGATTTACATTATTTCTGGCCTTTAATGTTCTCATATTTGGAAGAAATAAACTTGTAGATAATTTTTACAGTTTCTCCTTTTTTGATCACTGATGTAGAAACTATATTTCTCATTTAGTTCTAATTCCATTTCTCCATTAGATGTTTGTTCATTGTCTTTAAAAGACTTCTGTTTTTTTGTTTTTTTGTGTTTTTTTTTTTTTTTTTTTTTTTTTTACTTTTGAGATAAGTAAGATAATTGAGAAATATGAGATGAAAGGCCCTGGTGTACCAGTACACAATTAAATCCAAAGAAAATCATATAGTATAAAAAAATAAAGTCAGGTAGAAAAGTTATAGCAATTTAAAAAAAAAAAGCTTAGGAACTAAGGATCAACTGTCAATCAATGTTATTGGAATCCAGTTCTATGTGGGAACATGGGAGCACAAGAGGAAAAAAAACAAGATTGAATTGATTGGACTTCCCTCGTGGCCCATTATCAAATTGCCTAAATGAAGAAATTCAGTTGTCACTAAGCTGAGCAGAAGTATAATTTTAAAAATTAATTGGATTGGTCATCACAGAGTCTTACAAGAAGCTGCTTAAATTTTATTTTTCATTTTCAAAAATTTACTGTTATATAGATTTGCTACAAACAATGGATTAGTGTATTTGTGTTTTCATAGTTTTTTTTTTTCTCTCTCTTTAGATATTTTACTTCTTTCCAAATCCTTGCTGTTATTATGGGCTCTTTGTAAACGTTGATTCTATATTTAAGGAGAGCTGTCTATCTTCTTGGCATATTATCTGCAATAAAACTTCATAAATAATATTGTAGTCATACAGTTTCCAGTGGAAACAAAACATACTATATAGCGTTCTTGAAACTTAAACATAGAAGTCAGATTATTCCTTAGAAAAGCAGATAAAACCAAACCAAGTAGTGTTCAAAGTTTAGAAAACTGAAATCTTAGCTCTTTTATCATTTTGTTTTGTCACCTTTTCTACTGCATAAGGTGTCTGCTGCATAATAAATAAATGGTCTGGTAGGATAAAAGCTGTCTAAATTCTTCACAGCTGGTGCAATGTGTCTCAGTGCCTTGTCATCACCTGCCCACACTTAATTAATAAGCATCTGTTTCATTTTTATATTTACTCAAGATAGTGACTTAATTTTATATTCCTGACTTTCTACTTATTTCTAGTAATAAACAGATATTTTCTCTTTACTATTCCTTCCCAAATAGCTTATATTGACAAAAATTCAGGCCATGTTTGTTAAAACAAATTGGGGGAGCAGACTACCAAGGATTTAGAATTCTAGAAATTAAAAGATGAAACAATTTCTGGATAAAACTGCAGTGAATTTGTTTGCATTTTATGTGTTCACAGTTTCTGTTCCTGTTCAAGCGGTTTTAGTCTTATACCTCTTACCAGATGCAGAATATCAAAAATAAAGTTTATGATAAATTACAAGATAGCACAAGTGTTTGCCAGAGAAGACTTTAACAGCAAAGTCCTCATTAAATAGGTTTTGTTGTTGTTACTCCTGGGAACCAGAAACTTGACAGCCTAGAGCTATATTTAGGTTTCTGATTGACAACTTCTGATGCTTTGTTTATGTTGTGTATATGCAGGTCCGGTGGGGAAAATGTTAATAATACAAAGCTTCTCTAAGAAAACAGTTCTGATTGTGTGGGAGTTGAGGTGCTCCTAAATGTAGTAACATAGGTAAATTACTTTTTTCTTTTTTTTAATTAGTTTTTTTCCTGTTTTTTGTTTTGTTTTGTTTTGTTTTGTTTTGTTTTGTTTTGTTTTTTCATCTCCGTATGGGAAGGTATCATTGTTGAAAACAGTGTGGCAATTCCTCAAGGGCCTAGACATAGAAATTCCATTTGAGCCAGCAATCCCATTACTGGGTATGTATCCAAAGGATTATAAATCATTTTACCATAAGGACACATGCACACAAATGTTCATTGCAGCACTGTTTACAATAGCAAAGACCTGGAACCAACCCAAATGCCCATCGATAACAGACTGGACAGGGAAAATGTGGCATATATACAGCATGGAATACTATGCAGCCATAAATGACGATGAGTTCATGTCCTTTGTAGGGACATGGATGAACCTGGAAACCATCATTCTCAGCAAACTGACACAAGAACAGAAAATCAAACACTGCATATTCTCACTCATAGATGGGTGTTGAATAGTGAGAACACATGGACACAGGGAGGGGAGCATCACACACTGGGGTCTGTAGGGAGGAAATAGGGGAGGGACAGCAGGAGGTGGGAAGTTGGGGAGAGATACCAGGGGGAGAAATGCCAGATATAGGTGATGGGGAGGAAGGCAGCACATGACACTGCCATGTGTGTACCTATGCAACAATCTTGCATGTTCTTCACATGTACCCCAAAATCTAAAATGCAAATAAATAAATAAAATAAAAAATAAAAATAAAATACTTTTTTGTTAGTGTTTGCTACTTCCAGATTATTTTTTTACATTTATATCCACTCTTATACAATTGATTCAAGGGCTTGTGAGTTAGTAAATATAAATATAAATATATATATATATTTATATATTTGTTGTAACAGTGTGAAAGAGAACAAGATATAAATGACGTTTGTTACTCTTCATCAAAATATTAATTTTTAATAGGGTATTTAAAAAACTACTACAAACATATATTCTGAGTCCAGTAGTGTTTTAATGGAGTTAATATGTTTATTAAAATAGAATTACTATTTAGTTACATAATAAACTTTTTTCATTAGTGAATTCTATCACATATTTTAGAAGGAATTAATACCAGTTCTTCACAAAATAATTTTAGAAACTAGTGGGGAAAGAGTGAACCTTTCTAGTTCTTTTTAAGAGGCTACCATAACCCTAATACCAATAAATATCTGATAAATACATTAGAAGAAAATGAAATTAGAGACCGTTGTCTCTCATGAACATAAATGCAAAAGAGAATTAACTTTTGATATATACAAAACCGTAAAGCTCAAAAATGTTATGCAGAATGAACAAGACCAGACAATGCATAGTCTATAACTCTGTAAAAGTTTAAGAAAATAAAACAAATCTAAAGTGGGAAAAATTAGATGTGTAATTTCTTATGGAGTCAGGAAAAGAGTTGGTTTTTGGCCAGGAAGGGGCATAAAAGAACTGTTTGGGATGCTGGATATGTTCTGTATCATGACTGAAGTGATAATTATACAGATATATGGATAAGATAGGTAGATGATAAATGGAATGAAGCTCATCAGGACATATGCTTAAGATCTCTGCATTTATTTCCCTCTTTATACATTTGACCTCAGTTTTACAAAATAAACTTTTATAATGTTGTTTGTAATTGAACAATATGCAAATCTGATAATTTTTAAAATTTTTAAATTGTGATGATGATATGCTCCAGTATTTACTATTATGCGTTTTCTTGGTTTCTAGTCAGAGTTACACTCAATCTCACCAAATTTTCTATTTATATTCCTTTTTCAAAATCTGTGTAGCTACTAATGATTTATAAGTCTGTGTCCGCTCTATAACTTTTTGCTATGAACAGGACCTATATATACCAAACTGTGAATGGATAACACCAACTGGATATCACAAATATACTTCAAAATATGTATTTAAAACTGAATTTATTATCTTTGCCTTACAAAACTTTTTCTTTGTCTCCACTATCATTGAGATATAATTCTCCATGGCTCCGAAAAAGAACATTTAGAACTGTTCCTTTATCTTCACTTTCCTTATCTGATACATTCAGTAGTTTTCCAAAGTTATTAACATCAAAAACAGGTAGTCTTAATTCTTTTCTTCCTATTCTAATTGGTTTGACTCTCATGAGGACTATTTCAATAGCCTAATTTATAATGTCAGTAGTGTGGTTTTATGAAAGGTAAGTCTACTGGGAGGGAGGTGGCTTTGCTTGATTACTTCAGATGACTACCTAGTGCCCTTAAAAAAGAAAGCAAGGATTTTTTGGTATGAGATATAACACTAACCCTTTATGGTCTGGCATTTATGTACATCTCCAGCACCCTTTGCTACTACTTGGCTTTCATAAATACTAAGCCTCTTTGAGTTTCCAAGACACACTGTGATATTTTATTCCTCTTTGATTTCACATGTGCTATTTCTTCTTACCGGAATGCTGTTCTCCTCTTATCTACTTGCAAACTCCTACTTTTTCTCTGAGACACAAGTAAAGCTTCATATGCCCTGTAATGCCCTCCCTAGTACCTCAGGATTTCTAATACTTTTTTTTTTTTTTACAGAAAGCTATCAGTGGAATTGTTGATTTATATATCTTACTACCCTACTAGATTAAAAGCTCATTGTGAGCAGGGCTGTATCTGATTCATCTTTGCTTCCCCAGTGCTTGAGACAGAAAAGGCACATGCCATTCAATCAACATCTTTGCAATAAATCAAAAATTGAACCCAAGGTGAATAATAGAGTTAACCCTATTTTTAAGTTCTAGTATTTCTTTAGTATTATTATAAAGTAGTTGAATTACTTTAAAATTCTCAATATGTGTATTATTTCAAATCAAGTACCAATGACTGTATTGCCACTATTTATGCTGATGTATTATGTTTCAGTTTTAAAAATGAATCAGGCTGGCCATGGTGGCTCATGCCTATAATCCCAGCACTTTGGGACCAAAGTGGTCAGATCATTTGAGGTCAGGAGTTCAAAACCAGTCTGACCAACATAGTGAAACATTGTCTTTACTAAACATATAAAAAATTAGGCAGGTGTAGCGGCTTACACCTGTAATCTGAGCCACTCCAGAGGCTAAGGCAGGATAATCACTTGAACGCAGGAGGCAGAGGTTGCAGGGATCATGCCACTGCTCTCCAGCCTGGGCAACAGAATGAAACGCTGTCTCAGAAAAAAAAGAAAAGAAGAATAATTGTGGCCTCAAAAAGGAATCATTTACAACTTTATTAAATTAATATATCTGATGTTTTCAAATTTTCTGTTCATTTATATTATATAAATTTAAAGTTTTTGTTGTATTTTTTGCAATTTAGAAAAAAAAACCCGAAATGAAACTTTAATGATAAATCCTACATCAAAGGTTTAGTATTCAATACTAAAACGTTATAAACTTGAAAAAATTTGTAGTTACTTCTACCAAGAATTTATAAATAAATACACATATACATAGATATGTATATGGCTGACAGCTACTTTAAAACAAGTACAAAGCTTCTCAAAAATAATGCAAAGTTTTGCAGAGCTTGTTAGAGTAAAAATAGAATTATAACATTCAAAGTATTAGTTTGTACTTAAATGTTCCTTATAAAAAAATCATAGAATAAAGTAATTATATTAGATTTGGCACTTCACAGACTATAGCCCTTTAGTAACTAATAATTTTAGAGACAAGTCCGGACTGTTGAGTCCCTGTGTGCATTTGTTACTTTGGGGCCTAAAAATTGTTTATAAATTTGACATCTAGAGACTTGCTTCTAATTTGAAAATGTTTCTTGATAAAATTACATGTATTAGATTTTAATTTTTCTAAATATAAACTTTATTCTCAGATTGCACACATTTTTTTGCAATGAAATCTTCCTCTAGTAACACAGTCTTGACCAGTCATATTTTTTAGATCATCAGTCCTGCCTTTTTCATAGTTACACACATTACTAAGCTTGAAAAAATTGAGTCTAGACTTATGAATCATAACAAATAATATGTTCTTTGTATTTATTGTACCAAAACTATCATCTTGATGTATCTGCTTGTTCAATAAATATTTAATGCTAGCCAACTAGATGACGGAAATTCCATTCTCTGGAAATAGCCATAAATGAGGTCCTTCCCCCTCAGATGGGAGTGATAAAACTTAGTGTGGAAATATCTGGCTTTTGATGTATTTTGAGGATTTTTCAAAATCAATAATGCCATTGTCCAGTATTATAAAGTGTCATGGTGTGGAGAGGATACCTGAGACAAAGTGGACCAAGACTGAGTTGGTTTTTTTCAGAACACATAGAAGGAAGCAAACTCAAAGAGATTTTCATGTAGAGGGGGAAATCTGACAGTCTGCTGTGCACACTGAAAAACTGAATGATTGGGAAAAGGAAGGAAGAACATTCGAATCTCATAGAGGTCAACTCCTTCAAAATTAAGGCATGGGAAGGTTACCAGGAGAGCATCTGGAAAGCCAGTGATTTAGCAGCAATGGCACAAGCTGGCAGATTAGGGGAAAAAATTAGAAGCTGGTTTTTTTTTTCACTACTGGGGAGTGGGGGAGGAAGAACGTGTATCTGATTCACAGATTCTGCCATCAAATCCTAACAAAATTGAGGCAGAGATAGAAATGATAGGATTTAGCTTCAATAGAAATTATAGGATTTAGCTTCAACTTTGCCCCTGCAAATTTGTTTTCTTCAATTTTCATAATTTATGGGTTAGCAAAATCACAGTGTGATCTAATAACTTAAGATGAACTCATTTATTTTAATTATATGTTATTACCAGACTAGGCTGAGACATTTGTAATTTAGAATGGTTCTGTATCTGTCACTGACATACACAAAAGCAATTATTTCCCATTTTAGGTATGTTCATGCACTAAAGATAATTTTTAGTAGGGAGAAGCAGAATTGTCCCAATTAAGTGTTTATATTTATTGGAATAGTGGAATAAATGATGGAATCCTGTATCCAGAGAGCTTATCTAGCCCCTTGTTTGTGAGCATATGGCTATGAACAGAACTGATTCTAAAACCACAAAATTACCAGAATGACTGATAAACCTATTAAAATATAAATGCCTTATGCTCTACATTGGAGTTTCTGCTTCAAAATTTGAGTGTGGCATTTTCATCAATGATACTTTACCAAATCTCTACCAAATACCCTCTTGTGTAGCCACAGTTGACAACTGCAGTGTAAAATACCTGTAACAGCTGCTGTTAGCTAGTGTTAGGTTTATTTTCTTGTGAACTCCAGGAAAGCTAATTAATTTTAAGCAGCTTTCAATTTATACATCAATGATTTATTGAGTGCTTCCTGTGTGCTATGCAGCAAGCTATCAGGTAAAAACCAAAATCACAGTTACTTCTTTCCAGAAACTCACAATCAACATAAAAAGAGGGAAAACAGTAAACAGGAACTGATTTCTCAGGAACTCACTTGGATGGAAATCCACAGTGTCCCTCCACTCTGGTATATCAAGGGAATTACAAGTATATCCAACTATAATTTATATCTTATCTGTATCTATATCTATGTATCTTAGTTTAAACTGCTATAACAGAATACCATTGTCTGGGTGGCTTAAAAAACAGAAATTATTTCTCATGGTTCTGGAGGTTGGGTGGTCCAAGGTCAAGATACCCATAGATTCAGTGTCTGGTAAGGACCTGCTTCCTGGTTAGCACCTGCTTCCTGGTTAGCACCTTCTACCTTGGACATCTTTTCCTTGTTTCCTCACATTGGTAGAGAGCAGAGAGAGAGACATGGAGATCAAGCTCTTTCTATCTCTTTTAAGTTTTGGGTTAGGTTGCTTGTGAAAGATCATACTGCATCATACATTGACAGATAATTAACACATGTTAACTCTGGCGCACACATATACCTATATGAATTTTTATAAGTAGGCAGCCAGGTGCTATGGCATTTGAAGCAGCCCTCGAGACAGCCCTTTTAACTTCCTACATGACAATTTAAGTCATGTAGTCAGTCAAAGGACAGTTTGAAGAAATGCACATGTTGTAAAAGGAAATGCAAATAATCATGGCAGCTAAATAAAGAGATGCAAAGTTATTTTTTTCATTTTATTTAGTATCCTTTTTAATGCCAGTCCTGTACTTACAGTAGCATTTGGAAGCGGGAAAAGCATCTTAGACTAAGGCTATCTCAATTCTATTCCCGTAAGAAGCTGGAATTTCTGCAATAATATTACAAGCAGAGAGTCAGTAGCCTCCGAAACTTCTGGTTGTAGAGACACTCCTGCTTTCTAAGAAATCTGAGCATGCTATGACTGCATTATTACAATGTTATTTTTGTAATAAGCCAAAGCTCTCATCCTGTAAGCTCTCTATTGGAGGCTATGGTTTTGTTCTCAGGAGCAGCATACATTTTACTACATTGCTTTGAATATAAAAGCACTGTAGAAATTTGAGAGCAGCTACCATTTTCTACATTGAGCTTCTTTCTCTGCCTTAAACAGCCTCTATTTGAAAACACATCTAGTTTTCTCACTGTTCTTATTTCATTCATCAGAATGATCACCAACTGATCAAAATATATTGGAAAACATGTTGACCATTAGTTGAAAACAGTAATTCTGAATTGGCCTGATCCATGTAGAAAACTTGGAGAACAAAGAGAACACAATGGAAAAAAGAAAAAAATACAAAGTTTACTGAAACCTCTACCTCCCAAATTTAACAACTGTTAAGATTTCTTATTTCAAAAATAAGATTTTGATGTATTTTCAATGCATTTATTTTTTTTTATTTTTAAAAATGGTACTTACAGTTGACAAATCATAATTGCATACAGTCATGGGATACACAGTGTGTTGCTTTGATATATATTTGCTTTGCGGAATGATTAAATCAAGTTAATTAACATATCCAGCACCTTGCATTATTCACAATACCTAAGATATGGAAGCACACTCAATGTCCATCAACAGATAAAACAGAGAAAATTTTTGCAATTACACACATGCACACACACACATATATGCACATATATTTAATGGAATATTATTCAGCTTTAAAAAGGCAATTAAATGTGCTCCTATGCATACACAGCACGTTACATTTTATCCCAAAATGGCATTATATAACAAAATCATTTGTAATTTGTTTTATTCATCTAGCAAGAACTATGCTTTAAACATTTGCCAATGTTGAAGGACTTTAAGTGTGCCAATTTATATTTGGATAGATTTTTTTCAACTTTTGAAAACCATTTTTTACCATTATAACTAATGCCATAACTAACACATTTGTATATATTTCTTTTGAGTGACGTTATCTTATCATCAGATTTTCTAAATCCCAGTTTCACAGTTTTATGGCTTTTTATGTTGTGTTCCCTCCAAATGTTCCATGTTTGAAATTATTGTACTGTTTTCTTTCAACCATTACACTGCACTGTCTTTTCCAAGCAAGAGTCAGATGTGCCATTATGTATACCATTTTTATAACTCCAAACATTTTGTAAGTCCAAGCCTATGATCATCTGATATTTCCCCTTTTGCTTTGTTTGTTTGTTTGTTTGTTTCTTTGTTTTTGAGACAGTCTCACTCTGTCGCCAGACTGGAGTGCAGTGGCACAATCTCAGCTCACTGCAATCTCCGCCTCCTGGGTTCAAGCACTTCTCTTGCCTCAGCCACCCGAGTAGCTGGGACTACAGGCACAAGCCACCACGCCCAGCTAATTTTTGTATTTTTAGTAGAGACGGGGTTTTACTACGTTGGCCAGGATGGTCTCGATCTCTTGACCTCGTGATCCGCCCGCCTCAGCCTCCCAAAGTGCTGGGATTACAGGCTTGAGCCACCGCGCCCGGCTGATATTTGCCCTTTTTATGTCTCACTGTTATATGTTCTTAGCCATGTCATCTGAGCTTATTCTCTCAGGATTCCAGGCTGTCTTTTGACTCTTTTCCATATACATGGTGTTGATTCTCACTAGAATTGCCTTTCTGCTCCTCCTCGAGTAGTCTCAACCTATTAACTCGAATGACCTCAGGGCATAAATCATCATTGTATATAATTATTCATTATGCTTTCGAATGATTGTCATTTCTCCCTATCAAATTAGCTCCTTGAGTACATAAACTGTGTCTTTTATTTCTAGGTGCCAATGACTCATGATTAATAAATGCAAGCTTGTTTTAATTTATCAAAAATTAAAAGGAAAAGTTACTTAGTTTCCTCGTTCTTCTTAGACTTTTGCAACCATTTCTGCAAATATGCTAGATGTTTTCAATTGACAATAATTTATATTTACTTTTTTCTCATGTAAAATTCTACCGATAAATTGAACAAATAAGTAGTATCTTAGCTATAACATTCAGCAAATATTTTTCACCCCCTTCCTCTACATGGCTGTAACAGTTTACAAATGCCTTCTAAATCCTTTCTGCAATAACTTCCCTTGGGAATATGTCTTTGTGATTCTGCTTATTTGCCTTCTTGAGAAAACTCTATGACTCTGTTTCATTTGTTGTAACTAGATAGCCATGGAATTTAATCACATCATCTTATCCTTCTAAAATGATGTAAGCATTAGCGTTTGGTTTTTCAGCTGCACTATGAACATTTTGGCCTAGATAATTCTTTGTTGTTGGGGATTGTCTTATGCCTTGTTTAATGTTTAGCAGTATTCCTGGCCTCTGTAAAGTGTCAATAGCATCTTCCTTTTCTCCTCCACAGTTGTGACAATAAAAAACATCTACACATATTACCAAATTTGCCCTGGGTGGAAAAAATAATTCCCAGTTGAGAACCACTGTTCTACATTATACCAGTCAGCCTAACAGTCTATGAAAACAGAGTTAAAAAATAGATGGATAGATACATAGAAAGACAATTTTTCTTACTCTCTTTGTTAATTAGCATTATGTCAAAGAGGTGAATTACTGAAACACTTAAGAGGGAGGTAAAAGAACGCATGAGCCTTTCAAGGGTTCAGAAGCAGACATTGCATGTCACACAATGTGTTGATCACTAATATTACATGATGTAAAATTTTTATACATATGTAAAAGAAGAAAAACAGTAAAAAAAATCTTAGTATGCTAGAATAAATTACTGTATTTTAATTCTAACTTAAAATAATCCTTGAAATACATGTTATTTCCGTAGTATGAAGGATATGCATGTGTGTGTGTGTGTGTGCGCGCGCGCGCACGTGCATGCATGTGTGTGCATGTGTGCTTGTATTAAGTAGTAGTAATGTTGGTATTGCTTCTACCTTTTTACTTTAATGATGTCAATGTTTATAGTTTTGTTGGAAAGATAGGAGATCAAAAACAGGGACTAATGTGCAAAACAAGCTGGTGGAGCCAGGCTTTGAAATCAGACTCAGGTGGGTTAGAAATTCAGATTTGTTCCTTACGGGCTTTGTGTGTCAAGGGAAGGTATTTCGTATCTATTCTTAGGTAATAAACATTATATTATCCACATCTGAAAAATAAGGATAATACAATATTTAACTTCCTAGGTGATTAAGAGAAATAAATGAGATGACCTGTACAGAGCCCTCACCCATTTCTTGACACATAGCGGGTTCTCACTGTTTCTATTTCCTGGTCTCTGTTTTGATTAGAAGATAAAACAATAGTATCTGATGCCTAAAGCTTTCCTGATACAATAAAGGACAGAGGTGGGCAAGTATCATGTGAATAATGTCAGACTTCCCATAAACATTCATCTGTCAATACTGATTGTGGACAAGTTTCTGCTATCATTATATGTAGATCATTTGTAGGGGCGAGAATAGTGAAAATCTGATTTCTCAGTGATAATTGTCATATGTTAGAAAGAACTGAATATACACTAAGTAATTATGGTAAGAAATAGGATGCCTTAGATCATATATTGATTTTTAACAAATATACAAGGAGATATAAATTATAAAATAAATGAGAATCAGTTCAAATAGAGCATATTGTGAGCACTGCATCCACTGTTAAGAAGTGCCAGAATGTGATCTCTTTTCTATACCATGAAAGAGGATTTGAAAGCCTGAAGAAAAAAAATGGGAAAGAATTAGGAAAAAGAAATTTCTATGTAGGTATCTTATGCCAACATTATGGATTGTCTTCTCTTAACTCTGTGAACATCACTTAGCAAAATTTGAACCATTCAAAGCTTAAAAGGACAATTCTGAAAAATAAGGACCCTTAACCCTCTTTAACATGTGTCTTTTTATTGTCAGCTTGTATAAAATGAGCAATTAAATATAAGTCTCATCTCATACATTTGCAATGATAATATTCAAGCCAATTTTAGAAACGTATTGCTATATGATAAAATAAATTATCACTGGGCATAATGAATTCATTTTTTCTTTGAGAACTAAAAAAGCTTATTAATCTACTGCAGGATAGGTATAATATTAAGTACCTTTTTAGTTGTTTATCTGCTTCCAAAGTTTTGATTAACCACCATCAGTAAAAATGAAATTTCATTTTATCCTTTCAATGTTACCTTTGTCCTTGCCTCCAACAGTTCTGTAATGGATTTTGCTTCTCATTTTTTCCAATTATACCCATAATGCTAATGCCTTCAGGCATCAAATGTCCTGTGAATCTTTTTTTGATCCACATCTTCAGGCAATCATTGCGACTTTCAGCTTCTATTACTGTACTCCATTTGTTACTGCTGCTCATACTTGGCCATTGGTTGTAAGACGCTGCTGAACTCTATCTTCCTTTCAGGCACTATCATTCATCCCTGACCACTACTCCTATTTTTCCACAGCATATACTCTGACCTGTCAGTATTAGTACTGTTAAAATTATCATACTGTACCTATTCTTTCCCCTTAACTATACAGTAATGCATTTCTTTGAGATGCATTCTTGCTCTTAGTTCTTCATATGTTTAATTTGCATGAAGTTAATTCCTCAAAATATTTTTCTTTTTAAGGAAAACAATGGGTATCAATATGCATACAATATGAAGGTGCTAACTTTAATGTAAGATAAGTATTTTAAAAAGAGGTGTTCTATTAAATCGAGAAGCTTTTAAAAACTATATGTATAGAAGAAATAAGTTTAGAAGATTAAATTATTTCTAGGTGGGAAATAATTTCAATGTTTAGAAAACTTTTGAAGTTAGGAAGCATGGCTTAACTTCATAGAAGTTTTCAGTCATATTTTGTTAAGATTGTGAGATGCCATCAACTTTATCTGAATGCTATTTTTTGGGTCTTTGCTTACTTATCTGAGTGCTTGTTCTTGTCTCTACTTACTTCTCTGTGTACTTCCTCCTCTAAAACTGCCTTACAGACCCATTTCTCCCATGGCCTACCAGGCCACTGAAGAAAAAGTCTTCTCAACTGCATGTCTCAGCTGTCACCTATCAGCATTCATGCCTCTACTTTTTCTGAAGCTTCTACCATAGCAAAGACTACCTACTGGTGAACTATATTCTTGGATTCCTGTATCTGTTTGTGCCTAATTGTGTTACATAAGGCCACTGACTCTTTCAAAGGGCTGATTTATTCCATATAAAGACAGTCATAACATACCTTTTATTTCTTACAGAGATATAGTTACCTGTTATAAGTAAAGCATGAATTTGTTAAAAGGAAAAATATGGTAAAATTATATAGATTTTTTTTCTTGGTGGCTCTCTTTTGTAATCCCAGTACATTGGGAGGCCAGGGCAGGTGGATTATCTGAGATTGGGAGTTTGAGACCAGCCTGACCAACATGGAGAAACTACATCTCTACTAAAAATAAAAAAATTAGCTGGGTGTGGTGGCACATGCCTGTAATCCCAGCTACTGGGGAGGCTGAGACAGGAGAATCCCTTGAACCTGGGAGGTGGAGGTTGTGGTGAGCCAAGATCATGCCACTGCTCTTCAGCCTGACCAACAAGAGTGAAACTCCATCTAAAAAAAATTAGATAGAGAGTAATGCCTCCTGTTGAATTGTTCAAGCAAAGTTTTTACTGCCCTGTCAAAGAAAGGAATGCAATTCTATTAAAGGGAATGATGTCATATCTCTATTCTGTCAGAATCGATACACACTCTTTGTATACATGGCTGCTGTCATCTCTTAAAGTTGGTTTAATTCCTACCCAG
Source organism: Sapajus apella (assembly GCF_009761245.1). Classification (NCBI taxonomy): domain Eukaryota; kingdom Metazoa; phylum Chordata; class Mammalia; order Primates; family Cebidae; genus Sapajus; species Sapajus apella. The sequence goes on along the minus strand of NW_022436964.1, from coordinate 26,241,272 downwards.
TTTTCTCATTGACTAACTTTATAAATAGAGTCTCTGTCTTATCCAAAGTAAAAGTAAGTTACTCTAAATGGAATGCATCAAAAGAGGAAAGGTCAGGCTAGAGCCAAAGGGAGTGGTGGGATGAGAGGCAGAGTGCCAGTCTTTCAACTTCAAAGTCTTGACAGTTTGGCAACATGATGAAGTTTTATTTCTACTCCCGTGCGTCTTAGTTCATTCAGATGTCTATAACAAAATAGCATAAACGAAGGGGCTTATAAAGAACAGAAATGTATTTCTCATCGTTCTGGGGACTGAAAATCTGAGATCAGCATTCCAGCATGGTCAGGTTCTGATGAGGGCCCTCTTCTTTGCTCACTGAGAACCATCTTCTCACTGTAACCTCACATAGCAAAGGGCAAGACATCTCTCTGCGGCTTCATTTATAAAGACACTAATCCCTTTCATAATGGAGGAGCCCTTATGGCCTAATGACTTCCTAAGGACCCCACATCTAAATGCTATCACCTCACAGATTAGAATGCTGACCTGTAAATTCTCAGGGGAAGCAAACATTCAGTCCACTCTACTATGTTTGTTTGTTTCATGTATATTTTAACCCTGATGTAAATATGCCTACCATGATGTATTTTATTCAGATTGTTGGGTTGAATTATTCTCATTTTTATATGCATTTTCCACTGAAGGCAATTCCTTTAAATATACTGCAAATTTTGGCTAGCCATGTGCAGAAAGCAGAAACTAGACCCCTTCCTCACACCTTACAGTAAAATTAACTCCAGATGGATTAAAGACTTAAACATAACACCTGACACCATAAAAACCCTAGAAGAAAATCTAGGCAAAACCTTTCAGGAAATAGGCATAGGCAAGGACTTCATGACCAAAACACCAAAAGCATGGCAACAAAAGCCTAAATAGACAAATAGAACCTAGTCAAACTCCACAGCTTCTTCACAGCAAAAGAAACAGTGATTAGAGTGAATTGGCAACCAACACAATGGGAAAAAAATTTTTGCAATCTACCCATCTGACAAAGGGCTAATATGCAGAATCTTAAAAGAACTAAAACAGATTTACAAGAAATAAACAAGCCCATTCAAAAGTGGGTGAAGGATATGAACAGACACTTTACAAAGACATGCATGAGGCCAACAAACATATGCAAAAGTGCTCATCACCACTGGTCATTAGAGAAATGCAAATCAAATCTACATTGACATACCATCTCACGCCAGTTAGAATGGCGATCATTAAAACATCTGGAGACAACAGATGCTGGAGAGGATGTGGAGAAATAAGAACACTTTTACACTGTTGGTGGGAGTGTAAATTAGTTCAACCATTGTGGAAGACAGTGTGGCAATTCCTTAAGGACCTAGAAATAGAAATTCCATTTGACCCGGGAATCCCATTACTAGGTATTTATCCAAAGGATTATAAATCATTCTACTATAAGTACACATGCACACGAATGTTAATTGCAGCACTGTTTACAATAGCAAAGACCTGGAACCAACCCAAATGCCCATTGATAGACTGGACAGGGAAAATGTGGTACATATACACCATGGAATACTATGCAGCCATAAAAAATGATGAGTTTGTGTCCTTTGTAGGGATATGGATGATCCTGGAAACCATAATTCTCAGCACACTGACACAAGAACAGAAAGTCAAACACCATATGTTCTCACTCATAGGAGGGTGTTGAACAATGAGAACATATGGACAGAGGGAGGGGAGCATCACACACTGGGGACTGTAGGGGGGACATAGGGGAGGGACAGGGGAGTGGGGAGTGGGGAGTTGGGGAGAGATAGCATGGGGAGGAATACCAGATATAGGTGATGGGGAGGAAGGCAGCAAATCACACTGCCATATGTGTACCTATGCAACCATCTTGCATGTTCTCCACATGTACCCCAAAACCTAAAATGCAATAAAAAAAGAAAAAAGAAAAATTTCCTACAGCCTTATGCCACATAACTTTTGCTGAATCATTTACTATCGTGCATGATCCATCATAAATTTTAGTTTGGTAATGACTGTATAAATCTTGAAATCTTTCATAGGTGTTATAGTCTTCTTTGGAATCAAAATTCTAATGCCAATATCACCAATTTTAGAAAAATAGAGCATACCTTAGAACAAATAATTTTGGTCTAGAAGTTTACAATTATTTTGGAATTGAGGAGGATTCATTCTAATTATATCTGAGTGGGCTTCCCTGGGCCAGTTTTGCTACTTCCTTGTAATCTGCTGCAGCCTCCTCATGATTTGGGGGCCCTTTATAACATGAGTGATGTAACTTGACTGTGTTCCCACCCAAATGTCATCTTGAATTGTAATCCCCATAATCCCCACATGTTGAGGGAGGGACCTGGTGGGAGGTGATAGTATCATGGGGGATGGTTTCCCCTCTGCTGTTCTCATGATAGTGAGTGAGTTCCCATGAGATCTGATGGTTTTATAAGTGTTTGACAGTTCCTTCTTTACACACTCATACTCTCTCCTTCTGCCTTGTGAGGAAGGGGACTGATTTTCCTTTTACCGTGATGGTAAGTTTTCTAAGGCATCCCCAGCTGTGTGGAACTGTGAGTCAATTAAATTTCCTTTGTGTGTATATATATATACATATATATATATATGTAGAGAGAGAGAGAGAGAGAGAGAGAGGGAGAGAGAGAGGGGGGACAAATTTAATACTAATTTATCACCTTACTATAATAGATTGATAGTTGCTGTCTTTGCTTATAAAAAGTGATAAGTCATTAAAAGAGTACCCAGAGTCCACATAGAGAGGTGTTACATAACATTTTCTCTTTTGAGGAATGTTCAGGTGACCTAAGAATGTAATTTAAGAGCCATAGTAGTGGCAACTAACACTTCTGGCACTTAATTTGTGCCAAGTGTTTTCAAAGCACTTTATATGTATGTTGACAAATTTATATTCAAAATAAAACATTTTGAGTGAGGTCCTCTTATTAGTTACATCAAAGATCTTGTAACTGATTATATGTCAATCTCTACACAGAATTTAAAAAAACTCAGAGGGAAATGGTGATTCTTAGCTAAATAATGTTGCAAGATATTATACTTTAAAAATCATTTCTATCACTGATTTGCCTTTCAGCAAAGTAGTACAAATGTAGTCATACAAGGTGTAGTCTTTTGTGTCTGCCTGCTTTTACTCAATATAATGCTTTTATGATTCACCCATGTTGGTAGATACATCAAGTGTGTCTCTTTTTATTTCTGACTAGAATCTTATGTGGAACCTAGCTTAATTTTTGTAATTAAATTATTTCTGGTTTCATCTCCCCCACCCTTCTCCATGACTTCTTCATTGCTTTATATTTTTTAAAAAATCTTATTTGGTACCATATCCATCTTTGCAAATGACCTTGAATTATTTTTGGTGCAGGTGAAAAATAGATGGTTGGATGACAGAGGGATAAATTATACCTTATACTAATGTTGAGCTTTCAACAAGTATTTTTAACAGAATGAATAAAAACTGAAAGGAATATTGTACAATGCCAGGCATGAGCCTTAATGTCTCTATGCCTCACTTTCTTCGTTCACAAAAGGAGGATAATAATTGAGCCTACATATTTAAAGACTGCAGTTAGTTTTTCTCAAAATCCTTGCCTCCTTCTGTTTTGTTAGAGCTTTCAATGTTACATGGTTAAATGGCCTCTTATAATCAAGATTGCATTTTCTAACCTGTTTGCTGTTACCTTGTCCATGTGACTGTTTTCTGGCCAATGAGATGTGGCAAGTATGTACCAGTTTCTGGGAGCCAGAGTCTTTCATGTGAGACTATTCTCAGACTACCTACCCAGATATTTACTTAAAAGGGAAACAGGCTGTGCATGGTGGGATGGTGGCTCACGCCTATAATCGCAGTGCTATGGGTGACTGAGGCAGGTGGATCATGAGGTCAGGAGTTCAAGACCAGTGTGGACAACATAGTGAAACCCTGTCTCTACTAAAAATGCAAACAAACAAAAAAAATTAGCCAGGCATGGTGGCAGGGGCCTATAATCCCAGCTACTTAGGAGGCTAAGGCAGAAGAATCACTTGAACCAGAGGGCTGGAGGTTGCAGTAAGCTGAGATCATGCCACTGTACTCCAGCCTGGTCAACACAGCAAGACTGTCTCCAAAAAACAAAAAAAAAAAAAAAGGAAAATAAATTTTTAAATGAAAATTCTTGTTATTTTTTTTTTCTGTCAGTCACTGCTGAACTGAAGTCTAACTAATATAACATCTCATTAGAGTTGTGACTGTGAAAGGAAATGATCCCTAAAAAGTATAGAAGAGTGTTTGAAATACTGTAAGCCTTTAGTAAATGTCAACTGTTATAATCAATGGAACTAGAAAATTATTAAGATATAGAAAAATACTTTCATATTCTCTTTAATGTTCGAGTTCTTTGAACACTGTAACCAATGTAATTGTGTAGGAAGTATTTTTAGATTTAGTTCTACGTAGGAGAAATAATTTATAATGCTCCTATTAGCATATGTGATATGGCTGAAATGAGTATGAAGTCGGTTCATGTGTTAACAGATTGAATCAGAACAGGATAATTAAAACACATACCAGTTGTATGATTTTGCAAATAATTTAACATCTTTCAGCCTCAGTTTCCTAATCAATAAAAACTTCTGACTTTATACTTATATAATCTCTAACAGCCATTCTGCCAATTATAAATTTTGAATGAGTATAGATAGCTATATATATGTATACATATATATATATATACACATACATACATATGTAGTAGACGCTCAGCAAATGGTAGTTAATTTGGTTGCTGGGTAATTTACTTGATATTTTCTAAAATGATAGTTAACTAGGGTAAATTCTGATAAGGGACAGTCTAGAATAAAGAGGATAAAGTGAGAAGCATGAGGGGAAGAGGGATCAACGATAAACTAAGTGTAGAAAAATTATATTGGTGACTGATTTTAATCCTCCAAAATTGTATTTTGGCTGAAATACTTGCTGTGAAAACTGAGTATGTATTTGCGTGTTATCATTTATTTTAGAAGTATTTTGAAGAAATAAGTGAACATCAGTAAATAGGAGAATTTTCAGTTTCTTTCTTTGTTCTAATTTTGAGCACAGCAATAGTTGATCACTTTAACAATTATAATGGAATGTGTTTTGGAGCATCTGACAAAGCATGTGATTCTATGTCTTCTTAATTTAACTGTTTTCTTTTTCAGTGCCCATACTAGTCCCAAGTTATTTATTATTTAAAGTAGTTTAAAAATATATTACTTTGTGTATCTGAAATATTCAGTTACTTTCCTAAATCTCCTTGTAGATACCATACATATTACCCAAAATAGGAGAACCTTTGCTACGAGAAAAAGTGCTAATAGAATCTTATATAAAAATTTTGTAGCAGGTTATTGGCATCCTGAAAAGAATCTTTTTGAATGTATTCAGAAACACTACCTCTTGACATTTTAAACTGGCAACAACCCTCTTTCCTGTATCCATTCACAAAATACTGCCAATACTTAAAGGTGTTTGTTCCCCACCACCCCCAATTTTACATTTGTTTGCCTTTTGGCAATTACTGTACTTTATTTAACTCTCAACCTCTCATGGGTAATCTGCAAGTTTGTACTTCTTTAATAGATCCTACTCTACTTCCTTCATCCCAGCCCCAACACACACAGAGGCTTTAGATTTTAATCACAATCTAGGTGGGATGTCTGAGCAGAATTTTTTCCCCAGGTCAAGTTTATAAAGTCATAAATGAAGTAAACATTTTCAGGAAAAGAACCTGGAAATGTAAAAAATATTATGTAAACTACATAAAAGTTTAAAAAGGAAAAAAAGATAAAAAGACAATAACAAAGTCTCTAAAGACCAGAGATCATTTAACAGGGGAGGAGATTGATAAAGGAGGAAGTAGGAAATTGAAAAAAAAAAAATCTCTGGAAATTGACAAAGCTATTTTTGGTTGAACATACCTGCTGAAGAAGAAACAAAATCGACCTATACCATAATAGGGAAATCTGGATTTTATATAAGGCAAAGGGAACATACTTAAATATTAGAAAAGCACTTTTATGATGCTTTTGGAATTCGATTCACAGAGCTCTTAAGAAATAAGGTAGATGTCTCCCTGCTTAGGAAGCTTTAGGCTCTTATCCTTCTTAGAATCATAAGTATGGACTCACACATCCCTATTGTACCATTTTGCTCTTGTGATACTGAAATCCTCATTAACACTGGTTTCAGGCTAAGCTTATTTCTGTCTGCTGGGATCCATAGAAAGTGGTTATGTCTCTCTAGCTGAGCTATTCCTTTCCAAGCATGTGTTTTCATAATCTGAGAGCAAGGCTAGGATTTGGAAGGTGGTGAGGGATACAAAAGACTAGGTTCAATGTCTCTGGTCTTCCTATGTAAATCTTATCCAATTTGAGAACATAGTCATTTGAATAGTGCAGAAAACATTTTGCTCTAAGTAGCATCATTATCTTACTATTGAAATCACTAAGTTGTTGTCTGCTTCTATAAAGTATTTTAAAGAAAGGAACAGTCAAGCTAAAATGTAACAGACTTCTTTTAATTTTTTTATTTTAATTTTTATTTATTTATTTTTTCTGAATCGTGACCTTGCCAATACTTTGACTTCTACCCAGTGATACTCATCTGAGTTCTGGCCTCCAGAACTGTGAACGAATAAATTTCCATTGTATTAAGCTACCAACTGAGTGGCAATTTGTTATTGCAGCCATATGAAACTGCTACAGAGTTTTTACGTAACATCACAAGCAATTAAGTGAGCTCCGTTTATTCACTCCACCAATCTTCACCTCCTTTCACAGTGCCGTGGATATCTGCCTATTAAAACATAAAAATGCCACCAGCTTATTTAACCTCAGGGTCATTACTCTTGATACTTTGTACACAATTTCTTTTGAAATTCACAAATGGGTCAGTTATGATAAGATATGTAGCCCAGGACTTGGCTAAGGCCATATTCTTAGTTGTTTTATCCATCTTTCTTGAAGTGTTCGTTTGATTACCAACAAAACGATTCACAGTAATTCAATCCGTACCTGTGATTTGCTAACCACCATCATCAGCTTTGCGGACACACTGTTCCGTATATCTTGGGAACTTACACATTGATACACTATTTCTACTAGAAACTAATGAAAAGAAAACATCTAAGTAGTTTTGCTGAAGTCATGTAGAGTAGAATAGAAAAATAAGCTATTATATCAGAACAATGTAATAAATGCTTCCTACTGCTGCTACTGCAGTTGTACATTAAAAAAAAAATACTGTAGGAACACTGCAGAAGCCACTAAGTGCCTGGGGAAATCATAGAAAGATTCGCAGAGGAAGTGGAATGAGAGGGTCACTAAGTAACCCTCTGATCAAGTACATTTGGATGCACATTTCAGGGAAAGAGAGAAATACAGACAAATTATAGGGGTATCTAAAAATTGAGTTTGTGTGTGGGATGGTTTTCTATTTTTAGAAAACTAAACTTTGGAATGTGTTGCAGAAATTTATGGAAGAGTAGAAATTGCAGACATTTTTTCCTTCTGCTGAGCTTGATTACCCTTACAATTCCTTCTTTAAATTTTTAAATGCGTAAAATAGCATTAGCCCCGCCAGGAACCCTTTAATTTCTGTATCAGTAGTAGTAGCTGTAGTGGTAACTAATACTTAAAACAATGTCTATTGTTTGTATTAGTCTTATAAATTGGTTGTAAAAGAAAAAAAGAGAATATATATTTTTTCTTTGTTTTTAAGGAAATTTATTCACTGATATTGAGATTTATGAAAGGTAAAAATTATATTTAAGTTTACCCCTAGCTTTCTCTTTTTAATTCTCCAAATGTGTAAAATATATTTTCTCTCTTATTCAGTCGAGCATAACTTATGAAAAAGTGTCACATAATTGTTCAACCTGATGTTATTAACAGTCTGAGTCCTATTTTTTTTTTTTTAATTACTGGCACCCAAAAAGTTGAGAGGCCAATTATTAGTGAAGTGGTCCAATCTCCTTTGGCAACTTGTCTTCCATTTACTAAATAAAGGGATCTTATACTATGTTATTGCATTTCTCATTCCCAGTAACAATAGTTAGCTGGTGCCTTAATTAGATTCACATTTACTTAGAGCCTGCTCAAGACAGAGGGGCTGCTGGCTGCTGATAAACCCCACATCCTCTGTGTTACTTCAGTAGTCTACTTATTTTTTTGCTAGACTCATAAACCTCACTTTGTGCTCCAAACTATATCTTGAGTGGTTTTTCTAAAATGCTGATCTTAACATCACTTTGACTTACTTAACTTTTTTTTTTTTTGAGACCGAATTTTCCTCTTGTCACACAGGCTGGATTACAGTGGCGTGATCTTGGCTCACTGTACCCTCTGCTTCATAGGTTCAAGCAATTCTCCTGCCTCAGCCTCCCGAGTAGGTGGGATTACAGACACCTACCACCACATCCAGCTAATTTTTGTATTTTTAGTAGACAGAGGGGTTTGCTATGTTGGCCAGGCTGGTCTCGAACTCCTGGCCTCAGGCGATCCCCCTGCCTCAGCCTCCCAAAGTGCTGGGAATACAGGAGTGAGCCACTGTGCCTGGGCTACTTTAAATTCGCTCTCTCTCGCTCTCTTTTGGTTGGAGTTTCCCTCTGTCATTCAGGCTGGAATGCTGGAGTACAGTGGCCCGATCTTGGATCTCGGCTGACTGGGCAACCTCTGCCTCCTGGGTTCAAGGGATGCTCCTATCTCAGCCTCCCAAGTAGCTGGGATTACAGGCACATACACCACGCTCAGCTAATTTTGAATTTTCTCTAGAGCCGGGTGTTTCACCATATTGGTCAGACTGGTCTCTAACTCCTCACCTCAGGTGCTCCACCCACCTAGGCTTCCCAAGGTGTTGGGATTATGGGCGAGAGCCACCACGCCCAAACCCACTTTGACTTTTCTAATCTGTTGGCAGCTTCTCCTAATTCTCAGAGCTCAACTTTTTAACAGAATGGCAATGCTCTTTGGATTCTGGTGTCCTCTTTTTGTATCTCTTACCTCCATTTTCTGATGCTCCTTGCAGTGAACATCCTCTTGCTTTCTCTTCCATGCTCCGTTTTGTTTCCAGGCCTTTATGCATGCCCTGCTGTTCCTTTAATTCAGAAAACTCTCTCTCCTATTCCCTTATTATCTGTCGAACTGACTCCTACTCCTTCGTTGAGTCTTGGTTTATATATGACTTTTCTAGAAAAAATTTCTGATTTCTCAGAAAATTTAGTGATGTACTTCTTCTACATTGTTTTACAGTGCCTTGTAATTGCCCTTTTAAAATATTTGTTACAGCCCTTGTTTTTTTGTTTTGTTTTGTTTTTGCTTGCTTTTATTCCTTACTGCTTTCTGTGAGGGCAGGAGTCATGTACGTCTTGCTGCTAGTTGTGGAACATTGCAAAACATGCTACAGATTCCTCCCATGCACTCCTCCTTTTTTAAAGTAAAATTATACTAGCTGTCTTCCAAGGGTGGAATATATTGCTCCATCCCATTGAATCTGAGCTGGATTTGTGACTTAACTTAACTTACAAAATGCTGCAGAAATTATAAGGTTGGGCCTTCAGAGGTGTTATAATATCACATTTAATCCTAACTCTTTCTACTCTGATAGCCCCATGTAAGGAATTCTGGGCTGGCTTCCTTGAGGATAAAAGACCCATGCATATTGAACTCAGCCAGCACCAACCCAACATTAGCCAGCACCAGCCCAACATATGTATATGAGAACATGTTTCCTCCTGCTGAGAGATGGCATTTGACATAGAATTCAAATGCTGTGCTGTATTCAGGTTCAAAAAAGGGTGAGAGAGCTGATTCCTCTATTCATCCTGTGTCACACACAATGCTGTGTTGCATGCTGTAAGAGACAGAAAGGTGTAAAAAACCACAGCATTTTAACAGTGAAAGAAAAAAGATCAGACAATAAAATTAAGAACAATTTTTAAAAGAGCATTTATGTATTATTAGTAAGAAGAAAGTTGTAAAAATTGAATAAAAGTTGTTGGAATTTTTCACCCTAAAAGTGACAGCAGGGCAATTCCCACAGTGAAGTGCCCAACCCTTTCCTAGATGAGACCAGTTGGGATTCCAAAGAAAGACACACTAAACTCCAGGGCAATCAGTCCAAAGCATTTACTCAGGGAAGTTATAAAGCGAGGGTGCAGCACATCCTCACAGTGGACATCAGATGTGCTACCTGGCAGATAAGAGAGTGGCCAAGGCACCTTCTATTTCTCAGTCAGGACACAGACGAAAGTAATGGAAACTTTTTTCTGTAGATCCTACATTTTAAGACTAGCCACTATCTGCTTCAAATGATTACAGCAGCCTGAGTGACCCCAGGTAAAGCAAGTTAAATTGCCAACCCCCAGAATCATACAATTATTGTGTTAAGTTCCAAGTTGTGGAGTTGTTTGTTTTGCCTCATAAATAACTAAAGAATTATTGTATTCACAGTGCCTTTTGTATTCACAGTACCTGGTATATTGTAGTATAAAAATTAATTAACCTATTTGCTTCTGATGAACCTTATATCCTCATTCTCTAAGTAAAACCTCCCATGCAGTGCCAATGACATGTGAATGCTCATGCACACCCATGGCTTCTACTACTGCCCATTGAGATATATGCTTTCCAAAATACCTTGCCATTCCCAGAGTTGAGAATGACAGATCTACTTATAAAAATGATATTATTTCTCTAAATATTATAAAAATGAAAAAATATGATTAAAAAAACTAGTTATTTCCAAGAAGACTAAGTTGAATGATTTGGGAAGTCAAAAAAGTAAAAAAGTTTCTAAGATGTTATAAATTAAATCTAGGAATGACAGCTATAAAGGATTCAGGTGGAATTCCAAAAGTGGTGAAGGATTTTTCATTCAGATTACTTTACTAGTAATTTCTCACTCCTAATAATTTGTATATTAGTTAAGATTTAACAGAATATTAAGATATGCCATTATCATGCTTTCATGAGTTATGTTTTAATACTGATTTTCAATTAATAATTACAATTATGTCATCTAGGATATTTGACTTACCGAATGCATATGTATAAAATGAATGAAAATAAGTAGAATTGGCAGGAAAAGGATGAATAGTGTTCCTGATTGGGACAAACTGCATAAATGAAATAACCTTAGCATGAAATACCATGGATTTTCCAAATAATGTTAAATAATGTTAGACAGCAGAGATATTGAACATGAGAAGAAATAGTGTAGTAACGTGTTGCCATAAAGATGCATTGGACCTCTTTTGTAGAGACCTCTTGATGTCAAGCTAAATAATTTAATATGGATTCCATAAACAAAGAGAAAACTACTGATTTTTGACAAGTGGAATAAAGTGACCAAACTCCAAACTCCATTTAGGAAAGATAATTCTAGCCAGATTGTAAAGTATGAATAGGAGAACCAGGTTAGGCCAGTTGGGGGACCTTTGCCACAATGCTAGTGAGAGGTGATGATGTCCTGAGGTCAGCTACAAATAGTTATTTCTACAGATGTGGCAGAATAACCGATGAAGGCAGACGAGCATCTTTCTAAAGCGGAGAGCCTCTGCTGCACCTGGTTCCACCCCCAGGGCAGATTTTCCTTCACGGCAGAAGGGAGAAAACTTTCAGTATTGGAGAGCGATGTACCTACTGTTTTTATTTCAGAATAATGGTGTTCACAACCATACAGATACTCACTGCAAATTAGAACTGGAAGGAATTTTAAAGGTCAAGTTAAAAACTCTCAGTAACTAAATGGGACCAGCTGGGATTCCAGAGAAAGAATCACTAAACTCCAGTAAACTCTGAAGTAAATTTTTGTTGAGAGGTCTTCCTGAAAATGACTAATTGATGATAATTTGGAAGCTTCTAATACAATAAAAGTCAGGATCCTAAAGATATGTAGGAAATGTAGATAGTATTGGTTACATCTCAGTTTTTGGTAAACTGCATAGAAGTCAAATGCTGTTCCATATTCAGGTTTAAAAAAGGGTGAGAGAGCTGATTTATCTGTTCATCTTATTTCATACATGATGTTGCATTGCATGCTATAAGAGACAAAAAGGTGTAAAAAGATGCAGCATTTTAACGATGAAAGAGAAAAAAATTTAGACAATCAAGTAAAGAACAATTTTTAAAAAAATTTTAAAGAGGATTTATGGATTATTAGCAAGAAAAATTTGTTTAAGTTGAATAAAACAGCATAGAGTTTTTCTTATGTTGATTACTTAAAAAATAAAATACCTTTTCTCTCCTAGTATGATCTGTGAATATTAAAGCAAAATAACTTTTTCTACTGGTATGATCTATGAATATTAAGACTGTTACTGCTCTCAAGAACATTAATCATGGGGTTTTCTAACTATATTAACAACATGAAGTCAATAGGTTTCCTAATTGTGGAGTTATTTAACATAGATGTTTATTTTAGAGTTTTGGTTTTTTTTTGTTGTTGTTGTTTTTGAGCAGTAAGCTTTCCCAGATGTTAAAATAATCTGAGAAGTCAATTTTCTCTATCTTGTGACAGTAGTCTAGGCTCTGTCATACGGTTAAATAATTTATACATTTGAGAATGCCATTTTGAGTAGTGTGCTTAATGTTTCACACTTTAGTGATTCCTGATACTGCATTTTTATAGCATTCAGTGGTTTTATTTTTTTCTACTAATGTTATTTATGAGCCAAAAACCTATCTTGGCAAGGCTAGTCATTTTAGAAACCTCGCTGGAAATGGCTCAGTGTTAATTTTGTTTAGTGGAGGATGCGTAAAAGATGATAAATGCATCGTGTTATAATAACCTCATGCTTTCATCTATCATATTGTTAAATCAAATTGCAAGTGTTACATTAATGTGATAAAATGCTGTTTTCTTACTTTTTCTTTTAGTCATTTAAGAGCTGAAATCAAATGAGAAAATTGGTCCCATGTAAACAAGATTGCAAAATGTTTAATCTATACAATAATAAATTAAAAGTAAAAAATTGATTATATATCTTTAAAGTCACAAATTATGCAGAGAATATTAATGCTGCATTCCATATAGGCCAACTGTGGGAGAATAATTGACTCTCAGGATGATTTAATTATGTTTGCCTTTTCCAATAGTCTGAATTGCATCAAAAGTTTGTTGACGTTGAATCCCTTACTTTCATATTCCCCTCAAAAACAAAGAATATTGTTTATTTCTAGCATAGCTATCTTCTATCACTGTGCATGTTCTGGTATATAAGTGAAATTGTTAATAACCTGAGCCATTATTTTGGAGAATAGTGTTCAAATGTTGACAAACAAAAGTCTCTGCTAGAAATCACTCTGGAAACTCTTACCCTTTATGCTGAAGGCTTTTTATTAAACACTTGCCTTCTCCACAAGAAATAGACATGGAAGCTTTTATTATCTATTTCTGCATCATATTATGATCGAAGGTTACTATGCTTCACAGGAAACAAGTTAGGTCATAACCCATATATGTAGATTTCAAGAGTAACAACAACAGGGAAAGAAAACTCCTGCTTCTACAGTGAATTTATGTTAAAACATTAATTATAGTCTGCACTATAAATATAAAAAGATAACTGACATTTAAAAAAACACAGGTTTTAGAGTCAAATTAGCCTGTTTTCTAACTGTTGTCTTGCACATATTAGCTATGTAACATTAGACAAATTATCAAGTCTCCCTGCGGTGTTTGTAAAATACAGATAACAGCCATTCCGTAAGGATTATGTGAGGATTAACCGAGATAATTAATATATGTGAAGTGCCTAGGATAGTTTACCACAAAGGAAGGAAGATATAAATGCTAATTTTCTTTCTCCCTTTTCTTCAAAAATAGTGTGACAGTAGTCCTCAAAGCAGAAAGCAAATTTCTCATTGTAATAAAAGGTTATGCATCATTCCAGACTGGAAAATACCATTGAAATTATTGCTTCACATGTTTAGTGGCTTTTATTTACTTCTCTTGCCTTCAGATATATGCTGGTAGTTCAAAACCACCTTGTGTACTCTCATTAAATATAGTAAATCTTAGGAAATCAGACTTCACTAACATCTGGGACCTCATATAGAAAACATTTTCACATTCTGTAAAGATTAACAGTGAGATCATCTTTAATACTGTTCTGATAATAGTGTTAGAAAAGAGCTGGTAGAGTCAACATGGTGAAACCCCGTCTCTACTAAAAATACAAAAAATTAGCTGGGCATGGTGGCGCGTGCTTGTAATCCCAGCTACTCAGGAGGCTGAGGCAGGAGAATTGCCTGAACCCAGGAGGCGGAGGTTGCTGTGAGCCGAGATTGCGCCATTGCACTCCAGCCTGGGTAACAAGAGCGAAACTCCGTCTCAAAAAAAAAAAAAAAAATATATATATATATATATATACATTTTCATGCTGTTGTTTATATTACATTAATCTCCTTGACTTGGGAAATATGGTGTCTGCTTTTTTACACAAAATGTTATGAATGTGGCAATAATTTTCACTTTCACAAGTATTGCTGTGGTTATAGACCTTTATTACATGTGTTTTAAGTCTTCCTGCCCTTCAGGTGTGACATGTGAAAAAGAATAAAAAAGCTTACTGCAAATTATAGAGTTTTCTCTATGTCAAATAGGACACCAATGGTTTCACATGCCTTCTTTTATTTGATCGTCAGAAAACCTCCCATTTATCACTTTGACTTACTGAAGAGATATTGCTTGTTCTGCCCCCACATATTAATTTTTTATAAACCAGAAGAAGAGAGGTGATAGCAACAAATAAAATGGGGGAAGAAACTAAGAGTATGAGAGTACTTACCAGGGAAAGAGGTGGGCATAATTCCACTATTCACCAAAATCTTTATTTAAATAATGAATGCTATCAAAATGCAGCAAACATTTTCCAAACATACACTGTATTATATGTACTGGGCTAGGGCTGGGGGTTCACACATCATTGTACCCTAATTCTTGTCTCAGGGTTTCAGTGTCTAGGTTAATTCTAAAATTTATTTTCCTTCCTTCCTTCCTTTCTTCCTTCCTTGTCTCCTTCCTTCCTTCCTTCCTTCCTTCTATCTCTACTTCTTTTTAATATACATTTCATTGTTTGCTTACTAGTTTATTCATCACGAAAAAGACTGATTTTCTTGGAGCTTTTTCTTTGACATTTTATTTTCTGTGAAAAAATAACTTTACAATTGTTTCTTGTGTCCTCACTTTGTCCCCTTCAATTACTCTCATTTTTCATCTCTCCTCTTTACCTTTACTTTTTAAATTCCAGGCTTAGATGCTGTCTAGATCCAAGTCCTTGAGAAAAGGCAAAAAAAGAAAAAGAAAAGAAAGGAAGAAATCAAATAAATCAAAACACCTGCAGCAGCACTGCTTCTTCTCATACTGTGTCTCTTTTAAACAGTTTCTCATGCTGATCTAGTTATTATATCTTAAACAATAGTTAGATGAACACATTTAAAAAACATTAACTGTCTCTGCAGTTACTCAACACTGTAATCATTCAGAGATACACAGTCCTTCTCTTCTTAAGCACTTCCTTTGCACAAAAGATTATAAATATAAATTGAGCGTAATCCTAGTTCCTGGAACAGTTATCATCCATCCATGCAATACAACTCTTATTATTATTGCTTTCTTTTCTCCTTCCCTTGTCAATCATAGTCGTCTGTTTTCCAGAGGTACCCATTCTAATATATTTAGTATATCTCCTCTCTGTTAAGGGTTGATAAAGTGTGTATTAAAAAAAAAAAAAAGACTAACATAAATTGAACACTTTGCTATGTGCTATGATAGGAGCTAAGAAGTTGTCGTTGCTAAAACCTGTAAGAACTCTAACAAGCAAATAGCATTATTCTTATATTGTTGTTAACGTCATAATTATTCCCACTTACCTTTTTCTTCCTTTCTTCCTCTTCTTCTCCTCCTCCTTCTTCCTCCTCCTCCTTCTTCTTCCTTCTTCTCTCTCTCCTTCTTTTCTTCTTTCTTCTTTCTTCCTTCTCCTCCTTCTCCTTCTCCTTCACCTTCTCCTTCTCCTTCTCCTCTTTTTTTTTGAGACAGAGTTTCGCTCTTCTTGCCCAGGCTGGAGTGCAATAGTGCAATCTCGTTTCACGGCGACCTCAGCCTCCCAGGTTCAAGCGATTCTCCTGCCTCAGCCTACCGAGTAGCTGAGATTACAGGCATGCATCACCACACCCAGCTAGTTTTGTATTTTTAGTGAGACGGGGTTTCACCATGCTGGCCAGGCTGCTCTCCAACTCCCGAACTCAGGTGATCCACCTGTCTCGGTCTCCCCAAGTGCTGGGATTACAGGTATGAGCCACTGCGCCCAGCCTTCACTTATCTTTTTTTCTGGTTCTTTTTTGTTTGTTTGTTTGTTTGTTTGAGACAGAGTCTCACTCTATCGCCAGGCGCCAGGCTGGAGTGCAGTGGCACAGTCTCTGCTCACTGCAACCTCCGCCTCCCGCGTTCAAACAATTCTCCTGCCTCAGCCTCCCGAGTAACTGGGACTACAGGCACCCAAACTACACCTTGCTAATTTTTGTATTTTTAGTAGAGATGGAGTTTCACCATGTTGGCCAGGATGGACTCGATCTCCTGTCCTCGTGATCCACCCGCCTCGGCCTCCCAAAGTGCTGGGATTACAGGTGTGTGCCACTGTGCCCAGCCCTTATCTTTTCTTAATTTAGACAGCAAGAGATTAAGTAACTTAGCCAAGAACAGAAGGCAATATATGGGAAAATACATTAAATGAGTCAAGTAGTTTGGTTGAGAGCCTGTGTTTCTAACCAAGTATGCGGTGTCATTTAAGTGCTGTCTTCATATCTTAGCGCATAATAGCCGGTAGGCATGGAATTGTTGGGTGATATGCATATGTACTGTCATGAAGTATTGCCAGATTATTTCTAGGATGACTGCACCAATTTATAGACCCACTTGAAGTGCATGAGTCCCAGCTGCTTCTGTATTTGGAACTTTGTGTTTTCTTCTTTTACATTTTTTGCTAAACTACTGTTTATAAAGTGAAAATCAAGAGTTTTAACATGCATTTATTTATTTCCTAGTGTGTTAGAATATATCTTCAAAATATTTATTTTGGTTTACCCTTCTATAATTTTTATATTCATAATATTAAGTAAATAAATATTAGACACTTAGAGAAATTACTGATAAATAAGAGCTCTGCATCTGTTACTGTTATTATTGTTATACTCATTATATTTTTCAATTTGATTTCCCATATTTTCCAGAGAATTGGAAGATTCACTAATTCCCTGTAATTTAGACATTCCAAGTATATTCTCTGACTCTTTTAATCATACATTTATTTTGTGATGCACTTTGGTTAAAAATCTATAATTTCGATGCAATAAATGCATTCCTTCTTTTTAGTATTTATGATACATAGTTATATTTAAGAAAGTTTTTCTGCCTCAGAATTCCAAACCTACTATCGTATACTATGTTTTGTTATCAATGTATGTTTTTCTTTCACATTTTACTATTTTATCCATTTAAAGTTAATTTTCATATATGGCATAAGATCAGGTATTTTCCTCCATTAATATTAATGATAAAACTTTCAAACACGATTTACTAATAGTTCATCTTTTAAAAAATGTATAGATTATGTGTTTTTAGGCCATCACTTATGCTACTACATTTGATAGTAACTACAGAAGTACAATGCTATCTTAATTACTAAGCTTTTTAAATATGCCTTACTATCTGACAGAAACAGCTATTTTTGCTCTCATATGTCAAAATTGTTTTACCAACTGATGATCTTTAACTGAAAAAAAAAAATGTTAGCATTAGTGAAGTCTCTTAAAACATCCTGAGGTTTAGATATGAATTTAATTAACTGATAAATGAATTTAGGAAGACAGATATTCACAATGTTAAGTCATTTCAACTGTGAATACAGAATTGCTTTAAATTTGGGGAGTAATTTTATGCCTTCTAATAGAGTTTTAAAATTCTATATATGCTAATCATATCCTTTACTAGGTTAGAAAAAGCTTTTTAAAAAGCTTTTTTTGTAGTTTCTCTTGTAATTGTAAATGATACCTTATATTTTCTGGTTGAAAATTGCTCATATAAAATTATATTATGGTAAACAACCTCCTATGTTTAGCTCTAAATATTAGATGACTATCCTGAATTGCACTTAAGAATCATAATTATTAATTAACAAATATTTTTTATTTCATCTCTTAATTTCAAACCTCTATGATGTATCTGTTTTTCCTGACTTGCCACATTACCTCAGAACTTCAGTTCTGTGCTAAACAGTAGGGGTGATAGAAGATGATCCTGATGCTATTCTTAATCTTAATAAATTCTAAATTTATTCATTGAATATGATATTTACTTGAATTTTTAGAGTATTTTATAGGGTGATGGAAGATTAATTCTAATCCAGTTTTCTATTTTTCTTTTCAATCATTAGTATTTTTTAACTTCATAAAATCATTTTTCTTTTGCACAAATGAGATGATCATGTGATTTATATTCTTTGACTTATAAATGTAAAGGCAAAGGTGACTCAACCTCTGATTTTACATTTATAGATAATCAAATGTTGAGTCATCTTTGCATTTCTGGGATAAAACATATATCATTATGATGATATTTTAATAATATACTGTTGATTTGGTTAGCCAATCCATTTTTTAGTATTTTTAAATATAGTTAATAAATGAAATTAGCCCATGAGTTTTTTTTTTTTGAATTTCTATTTTTTACTTTATGTGGATTTGGTATCAAAGTTAAATTACTGTCTTTAATTTAGGATAGGCAATTTTCCTCTTCAAAATTTCTGGAACAATCAGACGGATTCTCTTGAGAAGTTTGTTAGTGTTCATCCGTGAAATGATCCACCAATAATATAACATTTTTTCTGGGTTTTCACATTTATTTGAGTTGGTGTGGCTCCAGCCAACTGAACAAGGGGAAGAGTAGAAGGAAAGGAGGTCAGTGATGGAAGGGAGGAGGTTTTGCAGATCATATGGGCTGCTTTTACTTCTTTGAGAACTTTGGCTTTTATCCTCTTGTTTCTTTTAGCAATGTATAAGAAACATCTTTGTGCTTTATGTCTTTTTGTTGCCTCAAATTTCGTTTTACTTGAAATAAAATATCTATTCTACATATATTTTGACTAAAATTTAATTTTCTGATATTTTTAAACAATATCTTTTAAATTTTCAAATATTGTATATCTTTTGGAATTATCTATGTGTATTATAGATGACATAAGGTTAACCTATGATTTTGTTTTAAGTAGATAATTGTGAAGTCTCTATCTTCTAATGAGATAATTTAGCCTATTAATACTTATTCTAATTGCTATCATGTTATTATATCTGATATCTTACTTTATATTTATGATATGTTTTTATTTTTTAAGACTTTTCTTTCAATGAAATATTCTAGATTATCATATTTAATTTTGCTAGCTAAAGAAAATAATATGCTTATTTTTCTAATCATTATCTAAACCTAAATAATAATATCATCTAGTCACCTGTAGGCTTACTGCTGAAGAGTGTGGGCTCTTTAGCCAGGCTGGCTGGGTTCAATACTAACCCTAGCCAAGTTAGTTAGTCTCTGCTTCAGTACTTTATTTTAAAATAAATAATAATACTTATTACCTTATTGTATTTTAATGAGAATTGAATGGGTTAATATAGGTGACACATTTTGAAAAGTGCACTGCATGCAGTAAACCTATAATAAATGTAGGTTATCATATCCCAAAGTAACAATCTGAATATGCTCTTACTTCCCTGTCTAATCCCTTCTCCTCAAAATAATCTTCTTCCCAAGGAGTATATAAATATTATATTAGTAAAATTTGAAATTAATATTCTGGACATTTATGGATATATTTTATCATTACTGTTGTTAATTTAGACAAAAGTAAATTTACTAACTTCTTTATTCACCTTGTTTTCCATATCTCACTGAAGTCTTCTAGATTGATTGCTTCTTATGTTGGCAATATCTTCTAAGAGTTATTTCAAAAAGACTTTTGATATTTGTGCTTTGTAAAACTTTTTATACCAGATACATCTATGTTTTGAGCTCAAATTTAATCATTTTCTTTTAAGCTGAAAATAACTCCTGGCTCAATGTTCTTTATTTTCAACATTTAAAATGTTATTTTATTGTCTTCTTGCATTCACTGCTGTTGATATGTATGATTCTATATGATTCTATATTTTAGGCGACCTACTTTTACTTTTTGAAAATTATGACCGTTAAAAATTTGGTTTAATATTTAGCATTTAACCTATGGCATACCTAGATATTATTTTTTAATCTAACTTATTTGATAGTTCATGAACTATTTCCATCATATTTCATTTTTTTTTAATTTTAGAAAATTATTGTTCCCTTTTCTGTATTTCGTCACCTGTACTTATTATTTTGGTGAGACTCATTAAAGCACATTTTTACTTACCTATAAATCTTAGGTTCAATTGGGACATTTTATTTCCCATTTGTAAATGTCCAAAAACATCTTTGGCTGTTACAATTTGAGGGGTAGTCCTGACATCTAATGAGTAGAGACCACAATGTTGCTAAACATCATATAATGTACAAGAAAGACCCTCACAACAGGCCAGCCATGGTGGCTCACGCCTGGAGCTCCAGCACTTTGGGAGGCCAAGAGGGGTGGATCACCTGAGGTCAGGAGTTCAAGATCAGCCTGGGCAACATGGTGAAACCCCATCTCTACTGACAATACAAAAATCAGCCAGATGCAGTGGTGCACACCTGTAATCCCAGCTACTTGGGAGGCTGAGGCTGGCGAATAGCTTGACCCCAAGAGGTGGCGATTGCAGTGAGCTGAAATCTCGTCACTACACTTCAGACCAGGCGACAGAGTGAGACTCTATCTCAAAAAGAAAAAAAAAATGCCCCTCACAACAAAATATTATATGGCCCAAAATATCAATAGGACCAACTTTGAGAAACCATGCTATATCTGAACTCTTCACTTATTATTTCATTTTTTTTCCATTTCATTGTGTAGGAGGCCAGCAATTTGATCTTCCAACTTAATAGTTTGTTCTTTTTTGATATATATTTTGCTATATTACTCATCTGTTGAAATCCATATTTCATCAATTACATTTTTCATATCCAGTTTTCTCTTTCATCACCTGGAAGGCATTCAAAAATCTTTATCCTTTCATACTAATTTTGGCTCCTCTAATTTGGTTCCTCTTTTCTTTTAAAACAAATTAATAAAAGTGCTCAGATCCCTCAGATGCTTTGTATTTTTTTCATGTGATTCCATCTTTCATTTCCTTAACAATATCAGCTTCCTGGCCCATATATGGGTAGGGAAAGTGGAGAGGAACAATATCCCGGGCCCTGGATTTTATACCTCTAAATGGATTTGGGAACTTGGAGAATACTCTGGCTTTCCATTGGCACAATCTTTCCTTGTGCCCCAACCCCATTCCAAGTCAAGTAAATGCCTTTTACAACTTAGAAATTCACAATCTCTCTGTTCCAGGCATTCTGGTGGACAGCCAGTCTTCATTGTAATTGCTCACTAAGGGAGTTTAGAGGATAAATAAGAGAAGTACAAGGAAAGCAGTGCAGGTAATGATCCACTAAGTAGAGGAAAGAAAAAATTAACAACTTGAAAGCTCTCCTCTAGTTTAGCTCTTACTAGCCAGCTGTCTCTGGACTGCTCCCATTTTGGTTTGCAGCTGACTATTTCTGGTGCCTTAGATTTGAGGGAGATAATCATTTTCTTATCATAAAAGGAACTGGATAGTAGAAAGCAACCACTTTGAAATGTACAATGAAAAGAACTACTGACTTGAAATTTACAGATGAACCAATATTTTAATTTGACCCCTCCTGAACATAGGCAGAGCTAAGAGAAGAAAGAACAATGGTCAAAAGAAAATACCCCAACTCAGAAAAGAGTTAACAATCAACTGTTAAGTCCCATTAATTCTACCCTTTAAACTATATCTCCAATTCATTCACATAGTTTCCTCCCCATTGACACCAGCCTAATTTGGTCCCCTATCATAGTTTACCTCAAATATGAGAAAGCTTCCTAATTCATCTGTTTTTTCTCTGATCTTCCTATCCCGTCTACTTTCCATTTGTTTTCTATACTGCCACCAGTATGTTCTTTCCAATGTGCAACTTTTATCATGTCACTCTTTTTCTGTACAACATTTTAACAGCTTTCCTCTGTTCTGAAGTACAAACTCATCATTCTAGCATACGATGCAATTTGTTATAGCCCCTTGGTTTTCTGCCTCTTCTACCTGTCCTTGTCCTCTTCACCTGTGCCACTCTGGATTTATTAGGCATCTTCAATTTGTCATCTTCTTCCCTGAACTTCCATATTTATGTTCTTCTCTTTCAACATTGGCTCCTTACTCACCTCCCCTGGAAATTTCCTACTCATCCTTGGACTCATTTTAGATACTGGAAGCACTCCACGATGAAACCAAGTATACTACCCCTCTAGAATATTCTTCACAGTGTGAAGCAACTTTCATTTCCATTTATTTTTCTCAATTCTTTTTTAAAGTATAAGATTTGTGAAGGCAGAGACTCAGTCATATTATATCCCATGTACCTAGCATGTTGGTTGTAACATGTGTAGGTTATATGAATGAGTAAAAAAATGAAACAAACATCAACAAAACTGCATAAGAGAGCTACCATGCAATAAATATGCTGTGCTTGCTGTTTGTCTTTTGTAAGAATGTGCTTCAGTGAATAAATAAGAAAAACTGATCCCAAGAAATCTCTTGATTAAAAAAAATAGACATTAAGTATTTATTCCCTATCAGTGATGCATTGTATTTTCCATTCACAGTTTTTCTTCTTTGGAATATAGCACTTATATGGTTTACTCAACTGGAGCTTGTTTTTTATAGAGATGACTGTGAGGCTCATAAACATGGTTGAGGATCTCTGGAGGCTACTTCTAAAGTAGTTCACTTCCTAAGCCCCTGTCATCTCGGAGAGATAATTATTTGTATGATTTATGTGCTTGCAAAAAAAACTTTGTTCAAGATAACCTCTTCCAATCACTTTTATTATGTAATTGTCAAAATACCGTGAGATTTGGGACTTATTTCTGCCTGCATGGATCCTCTTTTGGTTTTCTTACAGGTCTGATAATTGATTTGATTTTTGATATATAGGTCAAAATGTTGCCTTTTTTCTTCCTTATATTAGTTCTGGACAATTTTATGGATAATCTGAGTGATTTGGTTTAGATTGTTGAAAGATGAACTGACTAGAATTTTCTGTTTTTAAAATGCCTAGCTTTTTACATTCTTAAAATATGATTTAGACTTCCACCAAATTTGAAATAGAAAGTAAAAACCCATTACAAATCGTAGTTGGAACAAATTTATATAAAAATAGTTATTTGTACACATAAATGATGTTCAAATAAAATACTGGATTTACATGTAATAGTAAAAGATTAATGCAAAGCGTGCTGTTTTGAATAAGAAGTATTTAAAGTAATGTAACAATTCATGCTCCTCAAAGAAAAAGAATCTTTGCTTTTATGGCTATTTTCCACCAAATAAAAGAAAATATCCCTAACAAATATTGTACACAATACATTGCATTTCAAAGGAACAATAACAAGCCATTTGCCATTCAGTTTTATGCGTATTGTTACTCTAATTTGCTGCCAAAAGTATAAAAAGATGTTGGAAAATGCTATTAAAAATAACCTTCCTTTATATTTTATATTACCCATGTTGAGTTTAATTTTTATTTTTGTTCTCTTTACATTTCTAATTCCAGACAAAGTTGTGTTATTGTCCTGAGTATGACATTATTTATAACAATCTCATGCATCAAGGCTATCTACAGTCATACTATTCTACATACTTTAAGTTAGTAGTTTGCTTTAAAGAAAGTTTTTTTGAAAAAAAAAACTTAGAAATTAAATCAAATAAAAAGAATATTTTAACAAACTTCAATATTTAAATATAACAGTCTGCACCTCAGGGTGACATTAGTTTGCTAATGAACCTATGACCTGTGTATTAAGGAATTGGAAGGTTTTCCATTATATTCAAAGGTAACAAATAAAACGTCTTAGGCCATCACTTTCTATGTTCAGATACTGCAGAAAGTATTTGGTATTCTTAATCATTATATCTTAAACTATCCATATTTAATATTATATCATGTATATTTCAGTTTTCTTATGTTTTCAAATTTCGATAAATAATTGATTTGTTTGTTGATAGGATGTAGACTCAAATAAGAGCTACCATCATTAAGAGTCAAGGGTAAACCAGATGCTTTTCCTTAACATGCTTTCTAAACCTCCTATTTTCCTTCTGATAATAGATAATAGTGGTATATTAGTTTTACAAAGGAAGGGACTGAAATTTTGGTGAGGTTAAGTGACCTTATTAGATTTAAGAGAGCTAGTAAGTAGCAGGACTATGTCAGGGACAGCATTCTGATAATTTTTTGCGTTGATCCAGCTTCTTCCATTGAATAGTTCTTATTTCTGTTAACCCAAGAGGTAATAATTAAGACTATTGTCAAAGTAAGAAAAACCGTTTTTCATCACTAACTTAGCAAATGAGTCTAATCCTCACTACTAATTGCTTGTTTTTTTTTTTTGTTTGTTTGTTTGTTTGTTTTTTTGAGACGGAGTTTCACTCTTGTTACCCAGGCTGGAGTGCAATGGCGCGATCTCGGCTCACCGCAACCTCTGCCTCCTGGGTTCAGGCAATTCTCCTGCCTCAGCCTCCTGAGTAGCTGGGATTACAGACATGCACCACCACGCCCAGCTGATTTTTTGTATTTTTAGTAGAGACGGGGTTTCACCATGTTGACCAGGATGGTCTCGATCTCTTGACCTCATGATCCACCCGCCTTAGCCTCCCAAAGTACTGGGATTACGGGTGTGAGCCACTGTGCCTGGCCTGCTTGTTTTAAGAAACATATTCAATTATAGTTAATCTCAATCTAGCTATTTTCCCAAATAATTTCAGACATTTATTTTTGCTAATGTAATTTTACTGATTATCATTAAGGATTTCTACATTTTAGAATAGCTGTAACCATGTCTAATTCCTGAATCAAAAGAGAGTAGAATAACTTTAACATTAAGCATAGAGGTAAATTTACTATGGAGTTACTTTTTTTATTGTTGGTTCTTAATAAATTATGCCTCTTTTATGGTTTTTCTGTCAAAATTTGTTGAAATTACCATAGACATCTGTACGTATATATATGCACTTATGATTAGTTGATTTCACTTTTTTGTGAACTACATACATAGAATACTTTAAAAATGCAAAAAAAACCCTAAATTCCAAATCTTCGGAAAGAAAGCTAGAAAAAAGATCTCCTGTTGGTGTTTATAGTTGGCATAGCAACACTCGTGTTGCTAAAAACACATACCTGAAGCTGGGTAACTTACAAAGTAAAAAGTTTCTTTGGCTCACAATTCTGATGTCTGGAAAAGTTAAAAATTAGGCATTTATATCTGATGAGAGCCTCATGTTGCTTCTACTCATGGCGGAAGGTGAAGGGGAGCCAGCCTGTGCAGAGATCACTTGGTAAGAAAGGAAGCAAGAGAGAACAGATGAGTTTGTTTCCAGGCTCCTTTTAACAGCCAGCTATCATGGGAATTAACTGGGTGAGAACTCACTCGGCTCCAAGGGAGGACATGAGTTATCCTCCCCCATCACCCAAACACCTTCCATTAGATTCCACCTCCTACTTTGGGATCCAATTTCAACCTGAGGTTTAGCAGGACAAACATTCAGACCATAGCAATAACCAAAAATTCAAAATATTTCTATAAGCAAAATTTTTAACCCTCACCTTTACAACATTAGGCAAATGGTCTTCATTTAGTAAGTGATGGCAAACAAAAGCTAATTACTGCTCAGACATAGAGTTCTAAATAGATTACTTAATTGTATATGCATACACATATGGCTGACATTTATTTTTTCACACGGTAGGAAAGAATTTTCCTCAAAACTGATCAACACTAGTATGGTACTAAGTCAAACTTTGGCAATCTTAAGTTTAACATTCAAGGTTTCACTGTTTGTGTGAGACTACAAGGCTCAAGGCTTGTCATTACTTGTAATTGTCCTGAGATTCAGCATTCAATCCAGTGTGCTATGAGAGTGGCAGAAACTAAGGCATTACCTCAAGAATGAGGCCTGACAGCTGCACAAGCACATGCGTCGCTATGAGTCTTTGTTGTTTTCTGTTTATCCTTAGGTGTGAGATATTCTCTTGTAAAGCTCTAAAATCTCATTTTGTGTGTTAAAAAAAATGCCCTGGAAATATTTTAAGACCAATTGTTATTTGGAAATGGTAGGATAAAGGAGAACATTCCTATATAAATAACAACATTGGTCAATCTGGGAATCTGCGAAAATTTGGTGACATTATCCTTATGGAACATGAATGACTTCAGTTTTGATGAGATCATAACAGTATGTGGTAACCTATAGGGGAATTCTGTCCTTACATCTTACTAGCTGTAAGTCATTATAGGCAAGTCACTGAAACCTTCCTTAACTTAGGTTTTTGTTCTTTACAACATTAAAAATAATACATTAGCCAATTTAATAAGTATTCTGTAACACTCCATATTTATACTATTTCGTTTTCTAATTTCTTTTCAAAGGGTCTTAAAATTTTTTTTGTTTTTGTTTTTGTTGTTTTTTTGAGATGGAGTCTCACACTGTCACCCAGGCTGGAGTGCAGTGGCACAGTCTCGGTCCACTGCAACTTCTGCCTCTCAAGTTCAAGCAATTCTCCTGCCTCAGCCTCCCTGTTAGCTGGAATTACAGGCACCCACCACGACGCCTGGCTAATTTTTTATATTTTTGGTAGAGATGGGCTTTCACTATGTTGGCCATTCTGGTCTGGAACTCCTGATCTCGTGATCCGCCCACCATGGCCTCCCAAAGTGCTGGAATTACAGATGTGAGCCACCGCACCGGGCCTAAAGTTTTTATACCTAACAAACTTTAAAAACAATACCAAAATATGCTAGAGAGCAAACTTCAACACTTCACAATAAATATCCCCTTCACCAATGCATCTAATCATCATAAAATGTTAATATATAATTCTGGAATCATACTCTGATGTTATATTCCAAATAGAGATAAAAATGGCCGCATTCTATTCTGTAATATGAATTTGTTAGGTAAGTAATACTCACCAATCCATGGCTTCACATTTACAAGGGAAATGGAAGACTCCAGTCATATTTATGTGACAATAGAACCTTGACCTTTTCACTATTAGTTTTATTTAAGCTAACATTTGTATTTATAAGCTATGCATGGGTATCTCCTCTGTAAGTTTCAGCCATCTAGTTAGCTGGTAAGCTTTATCTCTGATTTCCTATACATTTTAGTTTATTTCTCCGTACATGCATACCAGAATCGAGCACTGAATGCTAAGTGGCCCAGATTTCGCTGGCAGTCCTGTGATAGGACGTAATCAGCAGGTAGCAGAACACGATTGTTCTCTGTATTATAGGCGTTCTTGGAAAAGTTCCCAAGCATGTGTCATAGCCACTTTGTGCTCCTGTTCTCCTAATTCAGTTCAGCATTAAATGAGTTTGAAGAAGAGTCAGCTATGAATAGGTTAACCAGCCCCATCAAATATGACAGAATTAGAATGGCAGGTCCCACCAAGTCATGATGTGGTAGCTCACATGGAGAATTGTGGATGGAAAGTGGTTAGGTGTTAGGACGGATTCAAATAATATCACTTCCAAGTAATTCAATATGTAAGATTTCAACTACATCATTTGTTAACTTTTATAAATTTGTATAATTAATAATATATTTTATTAACTGTCTTTAAGAAGAACAAAATACAATGTTATTCTTAGAGGATCTCTCCATATGGGACAGTGATACTAGTATATGAACATTTATGAGAGATAGCCTATAAATACATTATAGGCTACAAGAGATTTTGACTTGTCCTTCAGTTAAGATTTTAGCATTGGCAGTCTAACAAAAACTACAAGATCATTTATACCACTACCTACAAACAAATATCTGCCGCTAGAACCAAGTAACTTTTTCAATTGGTCATCCTTTAGATTTTGACTCCTTAAGAAGACCATCATGTGTATATGGTATTCAACATAAACATATTTTCATTGCTCCATCATTTAAATAAATTTACCAACCAATCTTTGGAACTTGAAATACATTCTTATGAGGCTGGAATGATATCATTTGTCTCCTTGAAATATTGACCAAGGAAAATATAACACCATGTCTTGTCATGCCTAAATAAAAGAATAATTCTGTCCTTTCTACTGCCTACTATTCCTGGGTTAGAAAAAATCAGCACGATGGCTGTATTAGTCCATTTTCACACTGCCAATAAAGACATCCCAGCGACTGAGTAATTTATAAAGAAAACAAGGTTTAAATCAGGGTTCCGAGTGGCTGGGGAGGCCTCAAATCATGACAGAAGGTGAAAGACACTTCTTATGTGGCCGTAGCAAGAGAGAAGGAGAGCCAAAAAAAAGGGTTTTCCCCTTATAAAACCATCAGATCTTGTGAGACTTATCAAGAACAGTATGTAGGAAACCACCCCATGATTCAATTATCTCCCACCAGGTCCCTTTCACAACATGTGGGAATTATGGGACCTACAATTCGAGATGAGATTTGGATGGGGACACAGCCAAACATATCAGTGGGTAAAATGCATGTTTAAGAAGCTGAACAGTACAACTCCCAGGTATATATAACTCCCTAAATACTTAATTCACTTCTGCAGTGAATAAGCCTTTATAAATGTACATTGTTGCTGTCTGGGGCATTTGACTCATGTATTTCAACAAATATCTATAGATTGCCTAATATGTGCCAGGCACCAAATTGTAATGGTGCTAGATGGCAGAAGTAATTATTGCAACTTAGCAAAATCAAGGAAATGGACTTGATAAAAATTGTATTGTATACCGAAGAGTAATGAGGGAATGTTCTTGAACTAGTGTTAAGTCTTAGTATTTAAAAAATATTGTTATGAATGTTTCCACATCCGTAATGTCTGTTAATGTGGTGATATACCATAGCTAATCAAAAAGAAACAAAGAAAGGCAACTAGAAGATAATGGGTTGTCAAAACTGATAATGTTTGTTTCTGGAATAATGCAAGGTGTGACTAACTTTTATTTAAAAATGATTTCTAAATTATGATTTTATGTCTTCTTTCAAAGAATAATTTCAGTTAAGGGTCTTCTAATGTAAAAATCTTCCTCAGTAAAATATGTCCATCAGAAGGGACCTTGCCATTTCTTTCAATGGCTGCTTTGAGCAGAAAGAAGTCTGTGCAAATGAGGTAGTTGTCTACATTCTCAATAATACTCCCTTCAGCAGCTGGAGATCAGACGCTGAGCTACTGCTTTCAGAAGCTTTGTTCAGTGATGCCTGCATATGATAAATGTATTGGCATATTTGATGTACCATAGTTTCTCTATCATTCTTTGAAATTCTTGATATGAAAAAGTCCCTTCTGTTTTCTGTGTTACATGTCAAATTTGAAGAAAGTCTCACTTGTATTTTGTAATAGGAGAGTATCATATTGAGAACATATTTTTTCTTAATCATTTGAGTGTATTTATCTTTTCTTATTTGAATATATTTATTTTAGCTGCTTTGAAGACTGTAAGCTAAATCTAATATCTGGACTTAGAATCACCTTCTATTGAATATACTAGTATGGATTTTACTTTCTTATTTCTTTTCCTGTCTACTAATTTTTGGTTGAAAATTGGGAATCATATATTATACAATTTGGAGATTTCCAGCCTGAACACTCATCTACAGCACCTTTTACTGGCAAGGATGTAGAGTTTTTTTCTGATACTTCCTGCAGCCATAGATGTAGAACTTGGACAGTGACCTTAGGTCAGAAAGCCACACTCAAGTAGAGTTTCCTTTGGATTCTCTCTACATTGGGTATTTTACAGTATCTTTAATTAGTTTAACTATTTTTTTCACATTAGAATTGTTATTTGTGGAAGGCACATCCACCTCAGTGCTGTCATTGTAAGAAATATGTTCCTACTCTTTTGCTCTTATCCATAGGTTTCTCTCTATTCATTGGATGTGGATGTCAAAACATCAGTAGGGGTGGAAATAAAAGATTAACTGTTATTAGTAACATTGCTGTTTTTGGGTTTATCCCTCCATCCTGAAAGATATCTGTATATTGAACCAAGCTGATTTCCCACAATTTTTAGGATGAATTATTTCCCAGAAATTACCATTGTTCTGCAATAAACTCCTGACAGGTGGATTGGCTTCTCCAGTCTGTAAGACATGACAAATCTTAAAGGGAAACAAACCAAGGATTAAATTCTGTTTGCCCTACTTCTAGATAAAGCAAGCATTTTTAGATTTAATTGCTAGGTCCATGTTTCATATATATATATTTCATTTTTCTGAAAGAGAACTGAAATTTCTAGTTTGTTTTACTTTTGTCTGATACTCAAAGTAAAAGTAAGTTTAAACTTGTGTAGTTAGTCATTGAATTAGTGAGTGACAGATCTAATTTCTTTTAATAAATACACTTTTGGCTAAAACTTTATATTGAAAAATGAAAGATTAAAACATTTCTTTCTTTCTTTTTTAAGTATGGGAAGATACACTGCTGCTTTGGTATTTCCAGAGAAAGAGAAGCACAAAGATGCTGTTCTTGTGATTTTTCTGTTAGATCTCTATAGAGATTTTAAAAGGCAAATGTTAGGAATAAGAGCCCATGCCGAGGCAAGGTATCATAAAGGACATGGCTGATTCTAGCCATACAGCAGCTGTGAAAGCATCATTTGTGCTGCAGATAATAGTGTAGATCGTTACACAGACATTTTAAACCGCACTACCTATTATAATGAACACTGGATTTTTAAAAACAAATTAGTATAGGAGCTCTTTTACATCTCATGATCTATATAAACTTCATGACTTAATATCTCAATGTGGATGAAATGACTGAATAAAATTATAATTTTATACTATAGATTTTATTGTATTAGTGTGTAAGATCTTTGATTTATTATGACAAACACAATACTCTTTTCATATATTTTGTAATAATATTTTAGAAAATGCCATCACCTGCAAAGACAAATATTTTTCAGAACTTCAAGATGTTTTAAACATTTTTAAAAACATAACTTCAAGAAAAAGCATTGGAATTGTCTCCTTTCACTTCCTACCCTCACTTCCAAGGATAATGGTCACTGGGGTACAATGAGCTCTGTTCATACAGTTCAGATTGAAACTCAAGTCGCAGTGCACTGCAGGCTCCTCACAGGGTTGTAGCTCTTGCACATTTTGGTCTCTTCCATCACACAGTAGCAACTCTTACAGCTGAGTTGGGAGAATGTGAATTCGGGCTTTATCTAGCTTCATGAGACGCAAAAGAGATAGCCTCAGAGGCTTTGGAAGTATGCTAAGGATAAGTATTAAACAGAAAACTTCATAAATCATCCTGTTTTAAAACTTAGTACAAACACTTCTAATAAGATATCCCACATGTGTATGCATAATACTTTCCTAAAAATTACAGTTCATAAAAGAGTATTCAGTTTTCTAATAGATTAAACAGATTGTGGAATTCTCTTTCCTGAAGAGGACTATGGATCACCTGCACTATGGAATACATATAAGCATTTTTATATGCTGAATCCAAAGAGCTTTGAGTCCTAAAGAAGAATTAGTAAAAGGAAAATGTACAATTTAGCATTTCGCTATGTTACTTTGTTTCTAACCTACTGATAATTTATTTAGACATGCATGCATGAGCCCAGAAATCTCTAGCACCAGATATAATCTTATATTGCCAGGGGTGCTCAAAAATAGGTGAGAATTAGTTCTACTATTAGAGAAAATCTGTAGATTCTCTCTGAAATACATATCAGCCTCATCCCACTCCATAAGCATCTGTTAGCCTTAGATTTATTATGAAAAAAATGTCTAATTTTAAAGTGTCTAAGCACCTGTAAACTCAAGTAGGTAAATTCTGTATTTTATATTAATAGGAATGTTGATTTTGAATGCTTAATAAAAATCCTGAAAGTGAATAATTTGTTTTAACCAGCAATTCCATAAATAGTTCAAATCTTTTAACAGAAAGGTGGTAGAATGATAGTCTTATAGAGTTTGCACATGTTGTTGGGTATGGTGAATAGCTGATTATTTTATACCTGCAAGATATAAAAGAAATCACCATTATATGGTAGAAATAAAACTACTAAAATATTACAGAAGCTCTTAGTGCATGGACAAAGTATCTGATATAGTGGAAAAATTCGATAACTTATCATCTTTATTTTATTTCATTTAAACATATTGCTATCCTGAGTTTCTTGAAAATGTGTTATTATTATCTACTTCCAAGTTCTAGGGAAAAAAAACGATTTTGTTTACTCCCAGGTGGCTCAAATTTGATTTGAACTCATAGTAGAGTTTACGCTGATGAATAGCTTTTCATTGAACATGAATAAATTGAGAAATACAGACTAGTCAGCCATTTTTCCTTCATAATTTAAATTCCAGAGAAGAGTCATTACCAAAAATAGAACACAAAGGGTTGTACAATTGATGAATTGCACCTGATGACTAGCTGAATTAATAAAACTATTAATGAACTAGACAGACATCAAAGCTGCTTTTTGGATATCTATGAAAATGATGTTTTAAGTAAACAAACAAAAAATCAGCATTGGCATCAAAAAAGAGCAAGTGCTTTGTTCAGTTAATATGCAGGATAATATGATGTTAGACAGAGTCAGGTTTTCAAACACACATTTTTTTTTTCTCACAATGTGAGTGGTTTTTTAAAATTCCTGAGTCTCTTTATTACTAGACATCTAGAACAATCAAAATTAAAAATTCAAACAGTATCATTCTCTATTAGAAAATGATATGTATTATGGATATATCTTTTTAAAACACAGTATATATGT
The DNA here is from genome assembly GCF_009761245.1 of Sapajus apella. Lineage (NCBI taxonomy): Eukaryota > Metazoa > Chordata > Mammalia > Primates > Cebidae > Sapajus > Sapajus apella. The sequence continues at coordinate 26,208,201 of NW_022436964.1, read as the reverse complement.
ACATATATTTTAATACATGGGTTTACATGTTTATATATCAATTATTTATATATGCATACATGTATATATATTTTATATATATGTATGATATATATATTATATATAAATACTTATATATTTTAATATATAGGTTTATATGTTTATATAATACATAGGTTATTTTACATAAAACATAGACCATGTCTGCATAGATCTATAGATTGAAAATACATATTTATATATTTAAACTTTCTTTAATTTTACAGGTCTCATGCCTTTAAAAGTTTCAGATTTCTACAAATATGTAAACATGACATTATATTCAGATGGATATAATTATTTAGGGTATTTTTTTAGAGAAAATATTTCTATAAGTATTATAAATATTTCAGAAAAGTTTGGCTCTATAATAAACATTTAAATTTATCTTCTATTATTTTAATTCATTCATCGACTATTCCAGGTGTTATTATTGTAGTGCTAAATATGGCCATGATTTATTCTTAATTTGAAAGCACTGAGTCTTTTAGAACATTAATCTTTTACTATTTGGCAACTAAACAGAACATTTTACTAGCCGTATTTTCATATATGAGAATAAATCATTGTTATACAATGAAGCTATTTATTTTCCATGCAGAACTAAATATTTTTCTACATTTGACTCTATTAATTTTTTTCAGTATTTGGTTCTGTCTTTTATTGTATATATTTCATTCTGTTTTAACTTAGAAATCTTACAAGTTAATAAGTTTTGGTGATTCTTAGTTGTGACTTCATGTTTACTTAAACTCGTGCCTTCTGACTCTCACTGAAGACAAAAATTTAGTCAAATTCTTTGAAAATCGCTCTTGGCAAATAAAAATCAAATGTTAGCTGTAAAAGGATTAACTTGATGTTGCTTCCAAGCAAATATAAGACATAATAGCCTGTTACTGGGTGGTAATCTTTTGAGCTATGTAAATAAAGCCTATAGGTTAGGACTGTGAGCTGTTCCATTGAGATTACTGAACTATGCTTTGTTTTCTGTAGGCCAGCAGACCCTGAGAATCTCTTTAGTTCTGAGATATTTCCTATGTCTTCTAATTAAACATGTGATTCAGCCCATCAAAGATGAGGCAATTTTCTTCCTCATTCAATAAATTGCAATCATTTCTATTTTTAAAGTGTGTAATCTTATGACCCTCTTGAAGCCATTTAACTTAAGTGCTAAAATAGATTTGTAGGTTTTGTGGAAATGAAACCTAAAGATATTATTATATCTGTTCTCTGTTCTGTATTTTATAATCCCTCAAGATTATTACATATTAGTGCAGGTATTTTCATGCGTTGAAATCCAGATATCAGTTGAACATTGTTTTTAAAATTGCATTTCCCACTTGAAAGGATAGTGATAGTATTCTTCTATCCTGTGCTTCAGGCCAAGTGATTTTTTTGAATTCTGTGTCTATGTGTGTATGTTAAAAATAGCTCATTGCCATATAGATTAAAATACATATTAATTTTGTTAATATTTTGAAAATAAGCTACAAAATATGAAATAAAAAGGACTATTCAAGTTATGAAAATGATAATACGCTAAAGGACTCTTCAAAAAGAATGCCAATCAATTTTTTGTCTTATCGTTGAACGTATATATGACTTGGATATTTGGCATTAACCTGCACAAAAATAGCGATATCCAGGCACACTTGATTTTCGACATATTTCTGAAGAGGATTACCAAGGAGAATATTCTTTGAGAATGTATTGTGCTTGAGTTGTTGACCTTGATCAGCTCAAGTAAAAATTGTTGTTCTAACTTGCCTACCATTTGAAATATATTGAGTTGATTTTCAATCTTGTCTTTGACTCTATATATAGAAAATAAACTGATGGCTTGAATTTGGAAATGACTTATGAGATGAAAAATATATTTTAGTATATAAAAATAACAGCAGCTTTAATGGAATTGTGGCTGATTGAGCCATATGTATTCTAGTCAGCTTAGAAACTCACTCTGACTTTATAAAACTGAATATATTCACATAAGAAGAAATTTGAATGCAAATATTTTAGAATTCTGTAACAGTTAAAGGATGTTTTTTGTCTACATTTATTTCAAATGATGCCAAAAGTATTTCTAAGTTATATGTGGTAAATTTTCAAAGACAGTAATTAAAATCAGATTGAAATAAAGGGTGGATTTAGGGTCCAGGAAAAAGAGAGCAATAGTAAAGCTGGCCTTCATGAGAAAGTTATATACTTGGTAAGTTAGAGAATATAATTTAAAATCATTTTTTAATTAGGAAAATCAGAATTTACAAACAATGACAGTAGAGTAAGTGTTAGTTAAATAAAAATAATCACATCTAAAGTTTATTTCATGGTTCCTTTTCTTATTTCCTTTTCTTTCTTTCTGTGTTTTTCTCTTTCTCTCTCTGTAGAGAAATAGACATTTAGATAGCTAATAGGTAGATAGATACAGATATTGATTTGCATTATATATTCCTTTTGGAGCCGATGTAGTTGTTGACATTAATATATCCTGCTTACATTTGCTTCCCTGAAGTACTGGCTAATGAAAAAAAGAACAAGAATATGCATGTGACAAAATCAACCAAAAAATGTTTGTATGTAAAATTGCTTATTAAATTAAAACTATACAGTATTAAGGGGTGATTAAGGCCACCGGCTCCAATGCCAGGCTGCTTGGATTTGAATAAAAAAATCTCTACTCACTGAACATTTGACCTGGAGAACATTTCTTTGTCCATCAATGAAACTAAGAAAAGGGAGATAATTATATGATGATTATTATAGTCTCTAGCTCAGGAGTTCTTGTTAGTGTTCAATGAGATAATGCAACTATTTTGCTTGATAACTAGGATGTACTCAATAAGTGGTTGCTGTTATTTGCAGACCTCCTTTTAAATCTTGAACAAGCATTAGACAATCTTGGGAAAAGAATTTTATTTTCTAAGCCTAAATGTCTTTATTTTAAGCTAAGACAACTATTTCAGGAGTATTGTAAAAATTAGAAATGAGAGGTAGGTAACTGATGTCTGTTACATACTCAAATAATTTGGTTTATTTATATTCTTCTTCTTTACTGTTATTATTTTGACTCTCCTCATTACTGTATAGAATAAAGATAATAGAAAACTGCCCACAGAACGTTGTTGGAAGTGGTTTCGTCGAGGAAGAGCTGCTTCTGAAAATTAGAAATAAAAGAATAATACTGAATATGAGGTGAAAAAGGCAGGCGAATGGAATGATACCTTCAGAACAATAGATGGACAAGAGTTCAGAGGACAGTGCCATTAGCGGTTAGAGATATGAAAAGTAAAAGATTCAAAATAGGTTATTAAGTGGACAGAGAAAATTGGATCAAGAGAGCTAACATATTGGAATTTGAAGTGGTAATGCTAGTTTTAAGATTGTAAGCAGAAGCTGATCTAATAACCAAGCAGTGGAATGGTCTTTTTAGTTGTCTCCATCAGCATAAAGATTGAAGATTTATTAGACTCGCTTAGGGAATGCTAAAGCATCCACAAATTTTTGAGCAGCAAGAAGGTAAATCAATAAATAGTGAAGTAGACTTTTTTTTTAGTTTCTTATTCCTTGATTGGCTAAACAAAATAAATTACTTATTCGATTCATGCTTATTTGCAAAGGGCAGACAGGTAATAGTGAATGCTTACTATATAATTTATGCAACTTTAAAAAATTCAAGGGTCTTATAAATATGAATTTTATGTTAAGCTTTTAAAGGTTATATTTGAATTACTGTAAAGTTTTGATTAAAAACATTATTTGTTAATATTAAAATTATTCCACTATCTAAGTTTGTGACTTGAATTATGATATGTTGAATTGGGATTTTAAATAAATAAATAGTTTTTAGAATAGAGTGCATGTTGTTTTCTATTTATTGTTGCAGTTAATAATCTCATAAATTCCAAGATACTGGACCATATAAAATTGACTGATTTTTCATGTTTTACCTATGGGAAAATGTATACCATGAACTTGTCATTGCCTTTATTAAATATATAAGTACTCCATGTTTCTCTTAGGAAATGGAGTGTGTACAGTCATTAAGGCAGTAGAATTTCAAGAGTTAAATGGACTGTCCATCCAGATCTTGTTAGAAAAAGCTTTGTAATTGATGGTAATAATTATTGTGTTCTTCCAACATTTTCTCTTTATTTTCGGGGATGTTTAAAACTAATCTCACCTAAATCCTATTCTGAGCAAAGCTAAACTCAACTGAACACTGGACAAAATAGACAGCATGTTGTGAAAAGCTCATTCTTCTGTACACTTTAGTTTTCCCTCACTGAATTTTTTGTTCCTAGCCCAGATATGATGCCTTCTTTTGTGTTGTATCAACAGCACCTGTTAAAATGTACTCTTAAATTTATTCTTAAAATGTAAATGAATAGTTTGATGGATGGATAGAACAGCGAATAGATTAATAAAACACAAAGGAAGGAGAACACCAATAAAATGGATAAACTCTAGCCAGAATTATAAGTAAAAATAAATGGACGATACAAATTGCCAAGATCAAGAACATAGATACTGGATCACTGCAGGCTCTGCAGGCATTAAAAGAATAGTAAATGATATCATGAATGCTTTAAGCCAATAAATGCTGCAATTTAATTTTGCAAATATTTGAAAAGGCTAAAATTACCCAAATCTCACCCAAGAAAAAATTGTTAATATGAATGCTCCCATAGCTGTGAAACAAATTTGGGGGCCCAAGTGGCTTCACTGATGAATTTGACCAAACAGTTAAGGGAAGAAACAGTGCCAGTACTACACTAATTATTCTGACACATCCTATGATAAGAGCTTTACCCTGATACCAAAACCAGAGATGTATAGTTCAAGAAAACTATTGTCTAATATCCCTAATGAACATAAATGCAAAATTGTTAATTTTATTATTTATTTATATAAAACATGTACACATTTTCAGAATATAAATAATATATGCATATATTGCAAACACTGAATTCATATAATTGAAGTATTCATCACCTTTAAATATTTGTCTTTTTTATGCTAGAAGCATTCAAACTATTTTCTTCAAGCTGTTTTGAAATATACAGTAAATTACTGTAAACTATAGTCAGCCTACTGATCTATCAAATACTAGGTGTTATTTCGTTTATAAAGCTGTTAATTTGTACCCATTAACCAACCTTTCTTCAACCCCTTCTACTCCCTACCCTTTCTGGTCTCTGGAAAACACCAATTTACCGTCTAGCTTTATAAGATCTCCTTTTTTAGCTCCCACATATGATTGAGAATATGTGATATATGTCTTGCTTTCCTTGGCTTATCTCACTTAATATACTGATACCTGGTTTCATTAGTGTTGTTACAGATAACAGAATTTCATTCTTTTTATGGCTGAATAATATTTCACTGTGTATTTGTATCACATTTTCTTTATCCATTCATACATTGATGGGCAATTAGGTTGATTCCATATTTTGGGTATTGTGAAGGGTGCTACAATAAACATGGGATGCGGATAATTCTTTGATTTACTCATTTTTTTTTCTCTTGGGTATATACTCAGTAGTGGAATTGCTGGATCATAAAGAAGTTGTAATTTTTGTTTATTGAAGAACCTTCACACGGTTGTCCATACTGGCTGTACTAATTTACAATTGCAACAACAGTGCGCAAGGGTTTCCCTTTCTCCACTAGCATATATATTCTTCTTTTTAAAAATAAATACCATTTTAATAGGGTAAAATATTTCATTGTAGTTTTGATTTGCATTTTTCTGATGATTAGTGAGGTTAAGCATTTTTTAAAAATATGTTTGGTCATTTGTATGTCTTCTTTGAGAAAAGTCTATTCAGATCTTTTGCCCATTTTGCAATTAGATTATTATATTTTTACTATTGAGATGTTTCAGCTCCTTATGTATTCTGGTTATTACCCTTTTGTCAGATAGAGAGTTTGCAAACATTTTTTCCCATTTAAGTTATGTCTTTATTTTATTGACTATTTCCTTTTTTCTGCAAAATGTTTCTAGCTTGATATAATCCCATTCAACTATTTTTGCTTGTATTACCTGTACTTTTGAGGTCTTACACAAAAATTCTTTTCCCAGACCACTGCCCTGAAACATATCATTATGTTTTCTTCTAATAGTTTTAGTGTTTCAGGTATTCGGTTAAGGTTTGCAAGTCATTTTGATTTTTTTTTTTAATATATGGTGGGAGATATGATCTAGTTTCATTCCTCTACCTGTGTTTATCCAGTTTTCTCAGAATCATTTATTGAAAAGATTGTCCTTTCTCCTGTATGTTTTTGGTATCTTTGTTAAAAAAAAATGAATTGGTGGTAAATGCTTAGGTTTGTATCTGGGTTCTCTTTATTCTGTTCTATTGATGTATGTGTCTGACTTTATGCTAGTACCATTTACTATAGCTTCCTCGTATATTTTGAAGTCATGTAGTGCGTTGCATTGTTCTTTTTGTTCAGAATTGCTTTAACTATTCAAGATCTTTTTGTGATTCCATAGAAACCATAGAAATTTAAAAATTTGTGCAAATAATGTTGGTATTTTGATAGGGATTGCATTAAATTTGTAAACAACTTTGAGCAGTACTGTCATTTTAACAATATGAATTCTTCAAGTTCATGAACATGAAACATCTTTCCATTTCTGTGTGTTCTCTTTCATCAGTATTTTGTAGTTTTATCCTATAGAATTTTTATATCTTTGGTTAAATTGATTCCTAGCCATTTTATATTCTTTGTAGCTACTGCAAATGGGATTGTTTTATTGATTTCTTTTTCAGATTGTTAACTGAATTAGTATTTAACTGCTACTGTCTTTTTTTTTTTTTTTATGTTGATTCTGTATCTCCCACTGTACTGAATTTATTTATAAGTTCTAACTTTGTTGGATGTTATCTTTAGGTTTTTCTAGGTATAAGATCATGTTATGTGTAAACAAGACTAATTTGAGATTTTTTTTCCCAATTTGGATGTCTTTTGTTTCTTTTTCTTGACTAATTTTTCTGGCCAGGACTTCTAGTATTATGCTAAACAAAAGTGGTAAAAATGAGTATCCTTGTTTTGTTCTAGATATAAAAAAGACTCTCACTATTTCCCTATTCTGTACAATGTTAGTTGTGGGCTTGTCTTATATAGCCTTTATTTTCTTGAGGTATGTTTTTTCTACATTCAGTTTTTTGAGGATATTTACCATAAAGGAATATTGAGTTTTATTGAATGCTTTTTTGGTATCTATTGAAATAATCGCATGGTGTTTGTTCTTGGTTCTACTATGATCTTTGAGTAGAATTGGTATTCTTTCTTCTTGAAATGTTTGGTAAAATTCAACAGTGAAACCAGAAGATTCTGGGCTTTGCTTTGTTGGAAAACTTTTTGTTATGCCCTCAATCTCATTACTTGTTATTGGTTTGTTGAGGTTCTCAGTATCCTCATGCTTCAATTTTGTCAGGTTATATATGCCCAGGAATATATTCAATAGGTTTTCAAATTTATTGGTGTATAGCTGTTTCTAATAGTCTATTTTATTCTAAGTATAGCTGCTGCTCCTCCTCTTTTTTTGTTCTAGTTGTATGGAATATCATTCTCCCCCCATTCATTTTCAGGCTACATGTGCCTTTATTGGTGAAGTGGGTTTCTTGTAGGCATTAAATATTTAGATCTTGTTTTTTTTTTTTTTTTTTTAATCCGTTCAACCACTCTATGACTTTTAATTTAAAATTGAGTCATATCTGTTCCTGGATGTTTATCAGTTTGTCAAATTTTAAAATGTTTTATATTATTGTTTATGTGAAAAACTTTCCTTCCCCTCATTCTTGCTCAAATCCCTTTTGAACACCAATAATTCTGAGATTTGGCCTGATGAGGTTATTTTCTATATCTTGTAGTTTACTCTCTTTAATTTTCATTTTTTTCTCTACTGCATATTTTCAAATAGCCATTCTTCAAGCTCAGTAATTATTTCCTGAGCTTGATCCATTCTGCTATTTAGGGCCTCTAATAAATTTTTTAGTTCAGCAAATTTATTTCTCACTTCCAAGATTTCTGTTTGATTAAAAAATATATTTTTTAATAATTTATGTGAAACATTTCTGAATTATTTTTCTGTTATCTGGGAGATAACAGAATTCCTTTAAAATGGATATTTTGAATTGTTGATCAGAGAGTTCACATATTACTGTCTTGTGAAGGTCAGTGATTGGTTCATTGCTTTGTCTGTTTCTGGAGGTCATGGTTCCCTATTTGCTGTTATTTGATATAATGTACATCTATTAATGTGCATTACAAGAATATTTATTCCAGGCTTCTTTGTCTACCTTGTTTTATTTTTTTTCTGAACATATTTGCTTAGAGATTCTTTTTAACTTACCTGTTGATTTTCTTACTTCGTTCTTTTTATTTTCATTCATTATTTCTTTTTTCCTTTTTTCTCCAGAATTTGTTGCCTTTTTTGCAGTAGACAGTACCTTAAACCCATGCTTGCCTCAGTTCTAGTAAGTAATTAGAATATAGTCTGTCCGGAATGTGGGATATTCCAAAGACAATTTCCAGGTAGTGTGAGAAGGCTTGCTAGGTGTTCATGCCCAGGGGACCAGTGAAACAAACCTGCTACAGCACGGTGGGCTGCTTAACAGCCACTCTGTCCTGGGGTCTCCTTTGACAGAGTTATAGAGCTGAGTTTCCAGGGCTGAGGATGGTAGTTCCATCTCCCCAGATTGTCTTTGGATATCCTCAGGGATATTTTGCCCTTTAGGCACTCTTGATGCTTCTTTTAGATTGAGGAAAATACAGATATCCTGCCAGTGAACCCAAGGTAGTGGGAAGTCTGATTGTCCATCTCAATCTCATTTTTAACAGTGTAGAAGCAATAAGTCGGGGGAAATTTTCCACGCAGTTAGTGCCAGGCAAATTTAGAGGTGGGGTCAGGGATATTTGCTGCGTCTGTCCCACAGACCCTGGCAGACCAACAGATAATATGAGTATTCAGACACAGGTATGCAGTGTAAGAGCAGCTAGGAAACTGACTGGCATTAGTGACCAAAGGGCAGCAGCCCCGAGAAGCTGGAGCTCCTTGCTTTTTATTCAGTGCAAGCATAATGCCAAGAGTCTGGAGCAAACACAGCCTGTAGGTAATTAACATTTATTGGTTCCCTGAAAGGGAATGTTGCATGGATGATCAAAGATCCGTTCCTGGTCAACATAAGTTAACAAGCCTGTTAAAGATAAATCCCCCTACACTCCCTGTACCTACTCATTGCCCTCTGCATCAGGGTTAGAGAACAGCTGACTTCAGCTATTTTTCCCTGACGCTATGCAGAACCTTCCAACCTTTCAGAATGCCTGCTCCTTTCCCTATAGTTCCTCCCACCACACTGACTGATCTCCTACAGATATTAATATTTGGTTCCTTTACCATATGCTCAGAGTACTTATACTCTTTTGTAGCCCAGGGAACTGTTTTCTCCCTGGTTTTGAATCCTGTGATATTGATGATAATAATCAACATTATATATTTGGTTTTGGTTTTCTGTGAGTGGCAGTAAAGCTAGCTTGCTTCTAGGCTGCTATTTTGGTACTAGAACAGAAATTCCTAACAGAATTTCAGCAAGCCAAATCCAATAGTGTATTAAAAGAGCAATGCATTATTACAAAATGGGGTTTATCATTAAAATGCATGGCTGATTCAATGTTTAAAAATGAAACATGGTAAAACTATACAAGAGCTGACAGAAAAAAATAGCCAGTGTAGAAAAGAACATAAACAACTTGGTAGAGCTGCAAAACATACTACAATAATTTCCCAACGCAATCACAGGCATCAGCAACAGCATAGAACAAGCTAAGGCAAGAATCTCAGAGCCTGAAGACTGGATTTCTAAAATACACAGTCAAATAATAATAGAGAAAAAAAAAAATAAAAAGGAATGACCAAATCAATGAAAAACATGAAGTTATGTACAGAGGCAAAAACTATAATTCATTTTTCTTCCTGAAAGAGATGAGGAGAATGAAGCCAACTTGCAAAAAGTATTTTGGAATGTCATCCATGAGAATTTTCCCAAACCTAGCAAGAAAGGCCAACATTCAAATTTAAAACTGTAGAGAAACCCAGTAAGATACCTCACAAGAAGATCATTTCCAAGACACATAATTATCAGATTTCCCAAGGGCAAAATGAAAGAAAATAGTTAAAGACAGTTAGAGAGAAAGGTCAGGTTACCTATAAAGGGAAGCCCATGAGACTAACAGCAGACCTCTCGGCAGAAACACTACTATCCAAAAGAGACTGAGGGCCAATATTCAACATCCTTAAAGAAAACAAATTCCAACCCAGAACTTCATATCTTGCCAAGGTAAGCTTTATAAGCAAAGGAGAAATAAGATCCTTTTTAGACAAGCAAATGCAGAGGGAATTTGTTGCAACCAGACTTGCCTTACAAGAGCTCCTGAAGGAATCACTAAATATAAAAGGGGAGACCTTTACCAACCACTACAAAAACACACTGAAGTATACAAACCAGTATACTTTAAGAGCTTCACAAAGCAACTAGAAACATAAGTCTGCATAACAACCAGCCGACATCATGATGACCAAATCAAATCCACACATATCAATACTAAACTTGAATATAAATAGGCTAAATGCCTCCAATTAAAGGCCCAGAGTGGCAAACTGGATATAGAACCAAGACCCAAGGGTATTCTTTCTTCAAGAGACCCATCTCAAAGGCAGTGACACTCATAGACTCAAAATAAAAGGAGGGAGAAAAATCTACCAAGCAAATGGAAAACAGAAAAAAAGCAGGGCTTGCAATCCCAGTTTCAGACAAAACTGACTTTAAACCAACAAAGATAAAACACAAATAAGGGTATTACATAATGGCAGAGGGTTCAATTCAAGAGAAGATATAACTATCCTAAATATATATGCACTCAACATATGAGCACTCAGCTTCATAAAGCAAGTTCTTAAAGACTCTCAAAAAGACTTAGACTCCCATGCAATGCTAGTGGGAGATTTCAACACACCACTGAAAATATTAGACAGGTCATTGAGGCAGAAAATTAACAAAGATATTCAGGACCTGAACTCAGAACTGAATCAAGTGGACCTGATAGACATCTACACAACTCTCTACCCCAAAACAAGAATACACACTGTTCTCATTGCCATAGGGCATATACTCTAAAATTGACCCTTCAGCTGATAAACAACTTCAGCCAAGTCTCATGATATAAAACCAACATAAATATATCCCCAGCATTCCTATGTACCAATAACAGTCAAGCTGAGAGCCAAATCAGGAATGCAGTCTCATTTAAAATTGCCACAAAAAGAATAAAATACCTAGTAACGCAGCTAACCAGGTAGGTGAAGGAGCTCTAGAATGAGAAAAATAAAACACTTCTCAAAGAAATCAGAGATGACACAAACAAATGAAAAAACATTCTATTTCATGGAAAGGAAAAATCAATATTGTTAAAATGGCCATACTTCACAAAGCAATTCACAGATTCAGTGATATTCTTATTAAACCATAAATGACATACTTCACAGAACTAGAAAAAAAAAATTCATATGGGACCAAAAAAGCCTAAATAACCAAGGCAATCCTAAGCAAAAAGAAGAAAATTAGAAGCATCATGATACCTGACTTCTAACTTTACTACAGGGCTACAGCATGGTACAAAAAAAAAAAAAAAAAAAAAAAACAAAACAGGTATACAGACCAATGGAACCACAAGCCTAGTAATAAGGCCACCCTGCTACAGTCATCTGATCTTCAACAAAGCTGATAAAAGGAATGAGGAAAGGACTCCATATTCAACAAATGGTATTGGGACAGCCAGCAGAAGATTGAAACTAGACCCCATATATAAAAATCAATTCAAGATGGATTAAAGACTTAAATGTAAAGCCCAAAACTGTAAGAAGTCTGAAGACAACCTAGGCAATACCATTCTAAATATAGGAATGGGTAGAGATTTCATGAAGAAGACATCAAAAGCAATTGTAACCAATGAAAAAATTGACAAATGATGGCTAATTAAACTAATGAACTTCTGCACAACCAAAGAAAGTATCCATAGAGTAAATAGATAAACTACCGAATGGCAGAATTTTTTTTTCAAACTGTACATCCAACAAAGGTCTAATATACAGGATCTATAAAGAACTTAAACAAATTTACAAGCAGAAAACAACCTCATTAAAAAGTGGGCAAAGAACATAACAGGCATTTTTCGAAAGAAGACATACATGCGGCCAAAAAACATGAAAAAACCTTAACATCAGTGATCATTAGTGAAATGCAAATCAAAATCACAATGAAATAACATTTCTCATAAGTCACAATGGCTATAGCCAAAAAATAAAAAAAAAAAATTACAAATGCTAGTGAGGTTGCAGTAAAAAATGAATGCTTATACACTGTTTTGGGGAGTGTAAATTAATTCAACCATTGTAGAAAGCAATGGTAGACTGGCTAAAGAAAATATGAATGGAATGCTATGCAGCCATAAAAAAGAATAAGATCATGTCATTTGCAGAAACAGAAAACCAAATCCTGCATGTTCTCATATGTGGGAGCTAAATGAAGAGAACACATGAAGGAGAACAAAAGACATTTTGACCTCCCAGAGGGTGGAAGGTGGGAGGGAAAGATTTAGGAAAAATGACCAATTAATACTAGACTTAATACATGGGTAACAAAATAATCTGTACAAGAAATCTCAGAGATAGTAGTTTACCTATATAACAAACCTGCACATGTATCTTGAGCTTAAAAAAAAATTGTGATTCATCATATTAACAACCGATATATATGCAAATACAAAAATTTTATGAATAGAGGTTATATACCTAAAAGTAAACACTAAAAGTGTAAATGTTCTGGAAAGATAAAATTTTTTTATCCTTGGGTTAAGCAATTTTTTTTTTTTCAAACACAGTCTCGCTCTGTTACCCAGAGTGGAATGCAGTTGTGTGATCTCAGCTCACCACAACATCTGCCTCGCAGGTTCAAGTGATTCTCCTGCCTCAGCCTTCTGAGTAGCTGGGACAACAGGAGTGTCCCACCATGCCTGGCTAGTTTCTTGTATTTTTAGTAGCTATGGTGTTTCACCATGTTAGCCAAGATGGCCTTGATCTCCTGACCTCCTGATCTACCTGTCTCGGCCTCCCAGAGTGCTGGGGCTACAGGCATGAGCCACCAGGCCCGGCTAGGTAGAGCAAATATTTTTTAGATACAATATGATAGCAAGACTTACAAAAAAAAATTACAATTTTTTTTATCAAAATAAAATTCCAGCAATTTAAAAGACATTTTTTAAAATATTTATTTTTAGTTGACAAAAATTATATGTTTTTTTTATTTTAGATATTTTTATTTCTCCAAATTTGTTATTTATCAGGAGTGACTGAAATAAAAAATATAATTGAGTCCCATCATCATCATGGAAATGGCTTTAAGAGAAAACTGGTCGGATGAATATTATTGCTTCCCATTTTCAACCAGTAAATAGTTGCCACAGATAAACTGTCAGCCAGGAGTCTGCCGAGAATGCTCAAGATACATTATATAATACAACATGCCTGTTCACAGGGGGAAAATTCCCAGAAAATAACTTATGTGTATTTCTTGATTTCATCATACGAGACAAGTACAAAAGCACCACCCATGCCTCTGAGAACATTGGACCATGCACCCTTGAAGAAAGCTTTGCCTCCTTCATCACGAGCAATCTTCCTCCAGCAGTCAAGTGTGCCTGTGTACATGATGTCAGTTCCTTTGCGCTCCGACTGCATCATCATGCGGCGGCGAACAGTGTCAAATGGATAGGAAGTCAACCCGGCAACAGCAGTGACAGTCTGTGCGATCATCCAGCTGATAACGATGTGAGTGTTCTTGGGATCCGGAAGCATTCCCTTTGCAGTGTCATAGATACCGAAGTCGGCAGCTCGGTAGATAATACCCTGCACAGACACGTGAAAGCCTTGCTACAGGCCCTTAATCCCATCAGATTTGTAGATCTTAACCAGGCAGTCGCCGAGGCCTCGGAATTCCCTTTCAGCTCCAGCTTTACCCACATCTGCTTCTAGACGGGTACGGGCAAAATCAAGAGGGTACACAAAACACAAGGATGTGGCCCCAGCAGCACCGCCTGATGCCAGATTCCCTGCAAAGTAGCGCCAAAACTGGGTCCTCTTGTCCACACCACCCAGGAAGATCTGCTTGTATTTATCTTTGAAGGCGAAGTTAAGAGCCTGGGTGGGGAAGTATCTGATGACATTGGCCAGGTTACCGCGCCAGAAGGACAGGACTCCCTGTTCCTTGGGAATACGGACCACGCAGTCTGTAATGCCCTTGTATTGCTTATCTGCGGTGATCTGCTTGCTGGCATGCCGTACCTGCAGCAGCAGCTTGACCCGCTCGATAGGCGCTACCGCCGTCTTGGAGATGGCTGCGGCCACTCCACCTGCCAGGAAGTCCTTGGCGAAGGACATAGCGGCATCTGTCATGTTGAAAGGAAAGACGAGGCAGGCTGCTGCAGGACGGGACTGAGCCGGGAACCGGCTTTGACTCCGGGGCTGCGGGGGCAAAAATTATATATGTTTATGGGGTACAATGTAATATTTTGATATGTGTATACATTACAGTATAATTAAATCAAATTAAATAGGCATGCCTTACATGCTTATCACTTTTGGGGATGAGATTAAACTCTACTTTCAGCAATTTTCAAATATACAATATATTATTATTAGATATAGTTTCCATGCTGGAAAATAGATGTCAGAACTTATTCCTTCTGTATAATGGAATCCTTTACTCTTCGACTAACATCTCCCCATTCCTCACCCATCAGCCCTGATAACTACCATTCTATTCTCAACTTCAGTTAGTTCAAATTTTGAGATTCCACATATATATGAGATTATGTAGTATTTGTCTTTCTCTGACTGTGATATTTCGCTTAGTCTATAAAGTGTTCTCCAGGTACATCTATGTTGTCACAAATGTCAGGATTTCCTTCTTTTTTAAGGCCAAATAATATTGCACTATGTATACATGCCACATTTTTTCAAAGACATTTTTATGAGAATATGAAGACAAAACTAAAAGAAATTTGTGAATCACATATCTGATAAATGATTTGTAACCAAAATATATGAAGAACTCTCAAAACAATAATAACAAATCAGTAATTAAAAATGAGCAAAATGTTTGCATGGAAACTAACAACATACAGATAACATATAACCACATAGAAAAATATACTCAAAATTATTTTTCACTAGGCAAATACAGGTTGAAACCATGAGATAACTACACAGTTACTAGAATGGTTAAAACTTTGAAAGCACTTACACAATGATGCCAAGAGTAAGTCTCATACTTTGTGAGATGCAAAAAATAGCACAGTCACTTTAGAAACAGTGGGCAGTTTATTACATAGGTGAACAGAATCTTACTACAATATCCAGTATTACCATCCCTAGGCATTAGGTAAAATATAAACATAAATGCAGGTGTTTATAGCAGCATTAGTCATTCTTGCCCCAAATTGAAAACAACCTAAATATCCTTCAGGTCATGACTCAATAAATAAATTGTGGTATATCCATAGCATAGGATAGTACAAATTATTGATACACACAACATAGATTTCAAATGTGTTATACGAAATGAAAGAAGCCTAGCTATTGTAGGATTCTGGAAGAAGTAAAAACAGACCAATAGTTTCCTGGGCTTAGAAGTGAAGAAAGATCTTAACAACAAATAGCTGCAGAGAACATTTTGGTGGTTGGGGACTTGGGACAATTTAATATCTGGATTGTGGTAGTGGTTGTTCAACTATATGCACTTACCAAACCTCACAATATTTTATGCTAAAAATTGTAAACTTCCTATATGTAAATTAAACCTTTATTTTAAAAAGAGACTTAAAAGTTAACAAAAAAGTCTAGAAAGTATACACACATACACCAAAATATACTTATATTATACCCACAACTCACCTCATACAATGCAGTAGTGATAGTTGAATGACATCAAGATTAAGATTTTAAAGTTATTATTTCCTTTGTTCAAAAGCAAATTTAAATTTTTTAAGAGAATTTGGGGATACTATAAAATTTTTATTGGACTCTGAATTTGTGGACTGAGTGTTCATTTCAACAAATTATCTTACTACCCACAGTAAAAGTTCTGAGGGAAACTACATCATGTTTTCTAATTAATACCTCGGACTCCATGCCACTGATTTATCAGGATTTATTTAAACATTTCTTATTGGTAAACATTTGTATTACTTTTTGTTCCTCACTATTATAGATAATTTTTGAAAATACCTTTAAACATAAATATTCTGAATTTCTGAAATTAGATATCTAAAATTCAGTGTTCAGGTTTAGAAAATATAGGTAGCTTTTTGCCTGACAAGTTTTAATTATAAAAGTAATGAATACGGCCAGATGCCATGGCTCACACCTGTAATCCCAGTACTTTGGGAGGCTGAGGCAGGTGGATCGTGAAGTCAAGAGTTCAAGAGTAGCCTGGCCAACATGGTGAAACCCCATCTCTACTAAAGATACAAAAATTAGCCAGGCATGGTGGCAGATGCCTGTAATACCAGCTACTCGGAAGGCTGAGGCAGGATAATTGCTGAAACCCAAGAAGCGAAGGTTGCAGTGAGCCAAGACCATGCCACAGCACTCCAGCCTGGGTGACAGAGCAAGACCTCATCTTGGAAAAAAAAAAAAAAAGTGACAAGATATTGTGCCAGGTCATTCATTTGAATTGTCCACTATTTTACAGATAATAGTGAGCTGGAATTATAATCTATTCAGTCTGGCTCCATAGCCCTGGTCTATAATCAATATACCAAAGTTGTAGAATTCCAGCAACCATGGAGACCAGGTGGGGGTATGATAAATGGTGTGTGCCAGGTAGAGGACAGAGGCGAGCTGGAGGGCAGTGCCTTGCCTAAATGTGCCATCTGCTATTCATCTAAAGCCAACTCTTGTCATGTAAGCACACAGACTGTCTAAAAAAAGGTGGAAACTAGGATTTGTTCATGTTGCTCATGCATAAAATCACCAAGTTTTAAAATTTTCGTACACACAAAACAAGAAACACCTCTTGGGAAGATCTGGTCCAGATTCTCCCAGTTTATGCCTCTAGTAGCAAAGTTTGCTATCTTGAGCTGTTGATGTTATATTTTATATATTACATAAAATATATAATATATATATGTTATATATATATATATATATATAACATATATATGTTATATATTTTCATTGGATGAAAAAGTGACAAATAGAACTTGTATTGCAACATGACTGCCATAGGATATATAACTTAATGACAATAAATTAATATCTACATTCATTTTCATGTTTGAGTAATATAAATACTGTTTCTTGCTTGTGGTTTCTACATGGTCATAATATGGAGATAGTTCTGCTTCATTTGAATGTAAATCATATATTCTCATGTCCTTCTATTATGAATGAACTGCTTTTCTGAACAAGCTGCAGGACGCACACTGAAATGCCATTAATTTATTCTCAAACCACATTTCTGTTCTCACATGTCACACTCCCTGCTACTATTCAGCTCTAGCAGTATATAGAAAAGCTAAATGTAGGCCCAATTTTCAAATGTCGATATTCAATAAAGAATGGTTATTTAAAATGTGTCTGAGGTAGTGGGACTCAAACTTGGCTGCACACTAGAAATACTTAAGGAGCTTGAAAGTATACAGAGACATGGTTCTTACCCCCAGAGATTGTAATTTAATTGGCCTAGGTGTAACCTGGGCATCAGAGTTGTTAAAAGCCCCTAGTGATTCTACGATCAGCCAAGATTGAGATTGACTTGTCCAATGTATGTTTTGCAACATAATATTTGATGTATGGTAACAGTTGAGTTAACAGCACCTATTTGTAGAATTGGTAATTATTAACGGTATTTTGATCTCTTCCTCGAATCAGTGTATCATATTATTGGTTTTCCTTGAATCTTCTGGAGAAGTGATACATAGCATACTGTGATGCCATTATTTTTTAAAATTAGAGAGCTGCCTAATCAGATCGAAGAGATGAAGCTCTATTTCTTTCATTGTAATCATTTTCTAGACTAATCCTTTTGAAGAAAGGGGCTCAGTATTGTCTTTGTGTACCCAACACTTAGCATTATGCCAGATACACACTATGTACTTTTAAAATTGTTAGTTGAATAAACTATTATTAATAGATCTATTTGTTTCTCATAGATGAGAAAAGTAAAATAGATTAAGAATAGACAGATACAATCTGTCAATGTGGCCTTAGTTCCCTGAAAGCCACTAAGAACTAAAGGTACAGGAGCAAGCACACCAGCAACTCCCTCGATTTCTTTGGCTTGTTTATCGCACTGTATAGCTGTCACATAGTCATGCACATTCCTTTCTTCCTAGTTGAAAATAAGGAAAGGTAGAAAAACTCTGGATTTAGAAAATCCTATTTCTCTTGACTTTTGGATATCTCCGAAGAAAGAAAATGTGGATCAAAGCCCTTAACCATACACTTTACATTTTCTAATGGGCTCAGACCTTGTTACTGCAATATTCACATGTGCAAAGCAAATATGGCTTATGTATCTTTTATTTTTATTTATTTATTTATTTTTGAGATGGAGTCTCCCTCTGTCTCCCAGGCTAGAGTGCAGCAGCAAGATCTTGACTTACTGCAACATCTGCCCCTTGTGCTCAAGCGGTTCTCCTCCTCAGCCTCCTGAGTAGCTAGGACTATAGGAGCCCATCACCATGCCAGGATAAGTTTTGTACTTTCAGTAGAGGCCAGGTTTCACCATGTTGGCCAGGCTGGTCTTGAAATCCTGACCTCAGGTGATCCACCAGTCTCGGCCTCCCAAAGTGCTGGGATTTCAGGCGTGAGCCACCATGCCTGGCCAGCAAATGTAGCTTTTTTTAAAAAAATATTTTATTGTGTTTTAGGTTTTGGGGTACATGTGAAGAGCATGCAAGATTGTTGCATAGGTACATACATGGCAATGTGGTTTGCTGCCTTCCTCCCCATCATTTATATCTCACATTTCTCCCCATATTATCCCTCCCCAACTCCCCATCCCACTGTCCCTCCTCTAGTTCCCCCCAACAGACCCCAGTATGTGATGCTCCCCTCCCTGTGTCCATGTGTTCTCATTGTTCAACACCTGCCTATGAGTGAGAACATGCGGTGTTTGATTTTCTGTTCTTGTGTCAGTTTGCTGAGAATGATGGTTTCCAGGTTCATCCATGTCCCTGCAAAGGACACTAACTCATCGTTTTTTATGGCTGCATAGTATTCCGTAGTATATATGTAATCTCTATAACTCTTCTTCCTTTTAGACCTTTTTTCTGGCTGGGAAAAATCAATTTTGACTAGGGGAGTAAAACTCAGTGTTATTTAATAAGCAAAGATATTTTTAAAATGTAGCTCAGGTTTTTAGAATTAAATGTTGTTTTATAGATTTTAGCCTCCCCCAGTATTTCTCTTTAAAGCACCTTCAGAGTATATAGCCAGTCTGCTTTGCACTCCACGGACAGCATGTTAGAGGGATAGAAAAGGGTTCATTCTCCACATGGAATACTCTAGATCCCTTCTGGTGCCCACTGTAAGTAACTGGTTTAGTTTGCTCTTATTAGCTCCTATGATAATATTAATGATCTCATTTTGGCACAGGGTAGAATATTCCATCGGCTGTGGTCCCAGGCATTTATTTTCAGACTTAAAGTCACTGCCTACATCTCTGGACCTAAGGTCTTGGCTCATCAACTGTTTCTGTCAGCCACGCTTTCATACCACCATTGAGCTTCCCCAAATCTATTAGATATTGTTGAAGGCTTCTTGAAATTCTCAAGGTATTGTTTGGACTCCAAGGTATTGCTCCAAGAGGTGGAGACTAAAACTTCAGCATCTCAAATCTCCATTCTCCCTACGTCTCTTCTTTTCTTCTCACATTCCACCAAGGATGGAAAAAAAAACAAGATTTATAATGCCAGGTTTCTTGTCTTGACTTTCCTCTACTTAATGAACAGGGCCAAATAAGTAAAACTCTAAATAGCCAAAGCTAAAGGGCTTTAGAAAACCCTCCCCTTTCCACCTCACAAAAGACTAGCTTTCAACACTATTTTTTTCCTAGGGATGTGTTAATACAACTTACCTATGATCTTTTACTTCTCACCAAGACCTGCATCCTTATGACCTCAGGTCATAATTCATCCCATTCCTGGAGTAGTTACTTCCAAAGTAAAAGTCATCATCTAAATTTTTTTTTATGTATTTGTCTATTTATTAGTTGTCTCTCTCCCTGAAAAACTGTAGTTTATATGAGGACAGGGATTTTATTGGTCTTATTAACCATGCATACTTACCACTTAGGATAGTGATTTTTGGCATAGATAGTATCATTAAATTGTTCATTGATTTACGTATATAAAAATATATGGATGATTTCACTAATTTTCTTTTCAGCTATGGGCTGAGAAGAAACTAAGAAAACAAGACATAAGGAAAAAATGAAATGATACAAGTTTCATAGTCTAAAAATATGACATATGTGTACTTTTATTTGCTATTATGTTAAAATAAATCCAATAGAATATTTGATATTTAAGGTTTAGAACATATAATTTTATTTTAATTAAGTATTTATAAACATGCATACATATACATTATGTAATAAATATATTTGTATTTTTATATTTATTTAAATTATAATTAATTTGGATGAGATTTTGAATAATTTTAATTTGTCATTGTACTTACATCAATTTTTCAGATTTTCTACCATTATATTTTATGTATAACAGAAACAAGTAAAGCATATCATATCATACTTTGACTTGTTTCTGTTATATATGTCTGTGTATGTATACATACTGCACTACCTATGTATACGCACATACACACATGCTGTTGACTGTTGAACAATGCAGAGGTTAGTGGTACCTGTTTTCTCCTGCACAGTCAAAAATCCAGTATAATTTTTGACTTCCCAAAACTTAATTAATAATGGGTTACTATTGAGTGGAAGCCTTATTGATAATATAAACAGTTGATTAACTCATATTTTATATGTTCAATATATTATTTTCCGTATTCTTCCAATAAAGTAAAGTAGCGAACAGAAAATGTTATTAAGAAAACCGTAAGAAAGAGAAAATACATTTACAATTTATCAGGTGGAAGCAGATCACATAAAAGTCTTCTCATTCCTTGTCTTCACATTGTTTAAGCTGAGGAGGAGGAAGAAAAGGAGAGGTTGGTCCTGGTATATCAGGAGTGTCAGAGGCAGAGGAAGATGGACCCATGCAGTGTAAAACTGTGTTGTTAAAGGGTCAAAGATACATACAAACAGATGCGAGCATTCATTTTAATATACCTAAAATTATATATGGCTTCATCAAGAAATTGATGTGGTCCTAAATGAATTCCTATGGAAACTAAATTCTTAATTTTTACAATGTCTTTGAATAGTTTTTAAAATATAATCTAAACCCTGTAATGTTCATTGTCATAGGGTAACTGTAGATCTTTTGGGGGGGATTTTGAATATATATAATAATTTTGTAAAAACTGGATATGTTTATTTTCACTTTTTTTCCTGAAAAAGGTGGAGACTTTACATTTTTTCCATTTTTTCCAGAGGTGAGCTGGCTAGCCTTATGTACTTTTCTTGTTGATTGTGTTATAGCACAATGCTGTAGTTTCACACTAATTTTATTTTTCAAATTTTAGCTAATGGAAGAAAAAAAATCAGTATTATCCCAGATATGTATAAACTGCATGCCAAATTTTATTCTGAAGTGAATTTTTGGTTAGCATTATAATCCATTAGAGAGAGATTTATAATGGGAATGCTGACAGATCACTTCAGCAGCTATATGGAAGCTCCTTAGCTGATTCATTAATATCTAACGAAGCTAGTTCCATGTCTTTACAAATCAAAATCTTCCTCTCCAGTGGAGATAGGTCAAAATATTGAAGAAGGCTTCTGCTCTCTATAGAAATGAAATAGATGATGCTGACATCTCCATTGGTTTAATGAGAGTGTGGCAGCAGAGTGCTGCTAGATAAGAGTGCTTTGTCAAAGTGGACTGAGGTCTATTTTTAGACAATGTGGGTTGCCTTTTATATTCATCCTACCTAAGAGCAGGGGGCATGCAGCAAGTTCCTGGTTACTGAAATAGAAAAGGCAGGATTGAAAGCAGCTCAAATTTGGTCAGCACCTAAGTCCACCTAAGTGTCACCAATTCTTCATCTTACCTTAAAAAGATTTAATTTTTTTTTTTGCTATTATGAGACTTCCTTTGTCTTTCATTTAATATAACAGCAATCCTGGAGTTGAACCTCATTAAAATAACCTACTTAGTGGTTTTCTTGCTTTTTTTCTCCTATAGTTCCAGGTGTCTTGTGAAAAATTCATGTTGGTTTGACAATTTTTATGTATCTTTTCAGATAGAATTGGATATGTTGTCATATGGAGATTTTCAAATTGTTAAAAATTATACTGAAATTTGCTCACATACTAATTTGTATTAAAAGTAGGAACAATTTAGAATCTGTGCAATCAAAACTGCTAGTTTGGCCTTGCTTTTAATGGTTTGTATGTTAACTTTTGAATCTTTGGATATATGCACCATTCTTATGAGCTTTTATTTCCTGATCCTTCATTGTGGATAAGTGGGAAAATGTAATTCTATATTGAGATATCAATGGGCTTAAGAATATATACATTATAGTGCCTAGGTTCAAAACCAGTTTACCACTTACTAACTACATGATCTTTTGCAAATGATTTGACCTGTCTTTGTCTTGTTTACCTAATTGGAAAAATGGAGATGATAATAAATGAATACATGAAAGACACTTAAAGTGGCGCATACTTCATCCTGAATACTAAGTAAATATGATCTCTTAAATTCAAAACTGAATGTTATTACACCAGTCACTATGTAAGTTAACTAACATGCTATATGAATTTAATAAAATGATTCTCATGTAAAATTTAGTTTCCCATTTTTAATACACTAGCAGTAGTTTACTGGGTTTTTTATTATTGTTGTTGTTGTTTGGTTTTGTTATTCTTTTTTGTGGAGGTGGGGTCTTGCTGCATTGCACAGGCTGCTCTCACACTCCTGGGTTCAAGCTATCCTCCCGCCATGCTCTGTAGTTTGTTTTTACTATTTTGATTAACAACAACTACAACGTGTGCCCCACAAATAGGACACAATTTTATAATTGTAATGATTTTCTCCCAAGTATATAAGTAAATATTTTGAGCAAGAATCAAGTGTCACACTCCAGATACAGACATTTAGCTGTGAGAGTTCAACTAAGTAACTGGATTTACAATGCACTTTCTTGATCTGAAGCTGGATTAAAGTGGAGTTCTAACATTTACAAGTAATGGTCATCAGTGAAAGCTCATAAAAATAGTGCATCTCTCCATAGATGCAAAAATTAACGTGTGTACCATTAACAGCAAGATTAATGTAGCAATATTTATTGTGTGCATTCTAGTATTTAGTTTTTGACCTACATTAAAAGTGATCTGTCTTTCCTTATGCCTAGTAAATGAGGATGGAATATAAAATGATTAACTAATTATGTTTGATGTTAATTGTTGCATTAAAAAGTCCCTACACATATTGACTTTAAACAATAAAATCATCCTCCTAGTTTCTGTGAGTTAAGGATTAGACAAGGCTTAAATGGGTAGTGTGGCTCAGAATCTCTCATGAGTTTGCACTCAGATGTAACCTGAAAGCTTTGGGAAGGTATAGGGTTCTATTCCGAGGTGTCTCCCTCGCATGGCTGAGAAACTGGTGCTGGTGGTTGAGGGGAGGTCCCAGTTCCTCACCACGGCTCTCTCCTTATACTGAGTGTGTTCTAATGACATGGCTTTTGGTTCCCCCCTAGAGTAAGTGGCCCCAAAGTAATCCAGATATATATATATATATTTATATTTATATTTTCTAAGGTCATATAGTAACACTTCTGCCATATTCTATTCATTAAAATCAGAAGACTAAATCTAGCCCAGGTACTGTGGCTCAAGCCTGTAATCGCAGCACTTTGGGAGGCTGAGGCAGGCAGATCACTTGAGGTCAGGAGTTTGCGACCAGCCTGACAAATTTGGTGAAACCCCAACTCTACTAAAAACACAAAAAAATTAACTGAATTTGTTGGTGCATGCCTGTAATCCCAGCTAGTTGGGAGGCTGAGATATGAGAATTGTTTGAACCCGGGAGGCGGAGGTCACAGTGAGCCAGGATCACACCACTGTTCTGAGTGTGGCCAAGAACAACATCAAAAACAAACAAACAAACAAACAAAAAAAAAAAAAAACTAAGTCCAGCCTACATTTTAGGGGCAGTCAATGGGGGAATAGTCTTTATAGTCTTTACCTTTTTGAAAGAACAGTATTAAAGAATTTTTTTGGAATAGTTTATAATGACTACACTAATCTAATTGTTTTAAACATTGCAAATAGTCTCTTAAGGTTTGTTAAAAAGATAATTTGTGAAAATGTTGAATATAATACATTTAGTTTTTCTCATTTTATTTTTTAATTACTTTATAGTTTTCTTTAGTAATTAGAAATGTGAATTTTATTAATTTATTTTTTTCAACTTTATTTTAGAATCATAGGGTACAATTACAGGTGCATGACAAAGGTTTATTACATGATGATGAGGCTTGGAGTATAAAATAATCTATCTCCCAGGTAGAGAGTATTGTATCTAATAGGTAGTTTCTCAACCCTTGCCCTGCTTCCTCCCTTTATCATCTTGTATCCCCCAGTATCTGTTTCCATCTTTATGTTCATGTGTACTCAATGATTTGTTCCCACTTACAAGTGAGAAAATGTGGTATTTGATTTTCTGTTTCTGTGTTAATTTGCTTAGGATAATAGCCTCCAGTTACATCCATGTTGCTGCAGAGGACGTGATTTCATTCTTTTTTATAGCTGCGTAGTATTCCATGGTGTATCTGTACTACATTTTCTTTCTGCAACCCACTGTTAATGGACACCTGGATTGATTCCATGTCTTTGTTATTGTGAATGGCGCTGCAATGAACATACAAATGCATATGTCTTTTTGGTACAATGATTTTTTTTTTTCATTTGTCTATATACCCAGTAGTGGAATTGCTGGGTTGAATGGCAGTTCAACTCTTAGTTCTTTGAGAAATTTCCAAACTGCTCTCCGTGATGGTTGAACTAAGTTGGATTCCCACCAACAATGTGTAAGTGTTCCCTTTACTCCAAAGCCTTAACAACATCTTAACAACATCTATACCATTTGGACTGGTATAAGATGATATCTCGTTGTGGTTTCGATTTGCATTTCTCTGATGATTAGTGATAATGAACATTTATTCATGATTGTTTTCTGCTTGCGTGTCTTCTTTTGAGAAGTATCTGTCCATGTCCTTTTCCCACTTTTTCATGGTGTTATTTGTTTTTTGCTCATTGTTTCATTTAAGTTCCTTATAGATTCTGGATATTGGACTTTACAGATTCTGGATATGGTATAGTTTCTGAATATTTTCTCCCATTCTGCAGATTGTCTGTCTATGAGTTTCTCTTGCTGTAAAGAAGCTCTTTAGTTTAGTTAGGCCCCACTTGTTAATTTTAGTTTTTGTTGCAACTGGTTTTGAGGATTTGGCCACTAATTACTTGTCAAGGCTGTTATCAATAAAGTATGTTCTAGATTTTCTTCTAGAATTGTATAGTTTTAGTCTTACATGTAAGTCATTAATCCATTATGAGTTAATTTTATGTATGGTTGATAGGTAAGGATTCACTTTCATTCTTCTGCGTATGGCTAGGCAGTTATCCTCCCACTATTTATTGAATAGGGAATCTTTGCCTCATTCCTTATTTTTGTTCACTTTTTTGAAGAACAGATGGTTGTAGGTATAGGGCTTTATTTATGGAAATCTGTTCCACTGGCCACTATATCTGGTTTTTCTTCTAGTCTTAGGATGTTTTTGTTCCCGTAGCCTTGTAGAACAGTTTGAAGTCAGGTAATACAATATCCCCAGCTCATTTTTGGCTTGTTTCATTCTTGAAAATACCTATTGCTATTCGGGTTTTTATTTTGATTCCATATGAATTTTAGAATAGCTTTTTTTTCTGATTCTGTGAAAAATTACATTGATAATTTGGAAGGAAGAGCATTGAATCGTTAAATTGCTTTGTGTAGTATGGTCATTTTGACAATAATGATTTTTTTCTATCTATGAGCTTAGAATGTTTTCCCATTTATTTGTATAATCTTTTATTTTATTCAGCAATGTTTTGTTATTCTCCTTGTAGAGCATTTTTTACCCCCTTGGTTAGCAGTATTCCTGGGTTGTTTTTTTTCATGGCTATTGTAAATTGATTTGCATTCTTGATTTGGCCCTCAGCTTGACTGTTATTGATGGATATAAATTCAAGTGAATTGTGTGCATTTAGTTTGTATCCTGAAGCTGTACTGAAATCATTCATCAATTGTAAGAGCCTTTTGACAGAATCTTCCTGGTTTTCTAGGTATAGAATTATATCACTAGCAAAGAAAGACAATTTGACTCCTTCTTTTTCTATTTGGATGCCTCTTTATTTTTTTGTCTTGTTTGACTTCTCTGACTAGGACTTCCTATACTGTGTTGAATAGCAGTCGTGAGAGTGAGCATCCTTAGTTCCAGTTCTTAAGGGGAATGGTTTTCAGTTTTTGCCCATTCAGTGTGATGTTAGCTATGGGTCTGTCATAGATGGCTCTTACTGTTTTGAGGTATGTTCCTTCAATGTCTAGTTTGCAGAGGCTTATTTCATGAAGGGATGTTGGGTTTTATCAAAAGCTTTTTCTGCATCTATTGAGATGGGCATATGGTTTTGGTTTTTAATTTGGCTTATGTGGTAAATCACATTTCCTGATTTGCATATGTTGAACCAACCTTGCATCCCAGAAATAAAGCTCATTTGGTCGTGGTGAACTAAGTTTTTTATGTGCTGCTTGATTCCATTTGCTAATATTTTGTTAGGGATTGTTTTGTCTATGCTTATCAGGGATGTGGTCCTGATATTGTGTCTCTGCAAGATTTTGGTTTAAGGAAGATACTAACTTCTAGTTAGAGAAGAGTGCATCCTCCCTTGATTTTTTGGAATGGTTTCAGTGGGATTGGTATCAGTCTTTGTATATCTGGTAGAATTTGGCTATGAATCCATCTGGTTCTGGGCTTTCGTTATTATTGTTGTTTGCCAGGGTATTTATTACTGATTTAACTTTGGAACTCGTTATTGGTATGTTAGGCTTTTAATTTTTTCTGGTTCAATCTTGGGAAGTTGTGTGTTTCCAGGAATGTATTCATGTCCTCTAGACTTCCTAATTTGTATGCATAGAGGTGTCCATAATAGTCTTTGAGGATCTTTCGTATTTCTGTGGGATAGGCTATAATATCATCTTTGCCTTTTCTAACTTTAGATCTTCTCTCATTTCCCTTTGTTAATCTAGCTAGAGGTCTATACATCTTGTTTATTTTTTCAAATAAACTTTTGATTTTGATTATCTTTTCTATGAAATTTTACATATCAATTTTCTTCAGTGCCTCTCTGATTTTTGTTATTTCTTTTCTTCTGCTAGCTTTGGGATTAGTTTGCTCTTCTTTTTCTAATTCCTGTAGGTGCGATGTTAGATTATTAATTTGGAATCTTTCTGAGTTCCTGATGTAGGTGTTTAGCACTATACATTACCTCTTAATCCTGCTTTAGCTGTATCCCATAGATTTTGATATGTTGTGTTTCTGTTTTATAAATTTCAAATAGTTTTAAAATTTCTGCTTTAATTTGTTGTTTACAAAAAAGCCATTCAGGTGAGAAGTAGTTTAATTTTCCTATAATTGTGTAGTTTGAGATCCTCTTGGTATTGATTTCTATTTTTATCATATTGTGGTCTGAAAGTATGTTTGGTACAATTTTGATTTTTTTGAATTTATTAAGACTTGCTTTATCATTGAACATGTGGTTGATCTCAGAGTATGCTCTGTGTGCAGATTAGAAAAATGTGTATTTTTCAGTTGTTGGGTTGAGTATTGTATAAATATCTATTAGGACCAATTAGTCAAGTGTTGAGTTTAAGTCCAAAATTTCTTTTAGTTTTCTGCTCATTTCTATCTAGCACTGTCAGTGGAGTGTTGAAGTCCCCCACTATTATTGTGTAGCTATAAATCTTCTTATAGGCCTAGAAATACTTGTTTTATAAATCTGGGTGCTCCAGTGTTGGCTGCATAAGTATTTAAGATAATTATGTGTTCTTGTTGGATTGAATATTTTATAATTATGTAATGTCTTTCATTGTCCTTTCTGACTGTTTTTGGTTTAAAGCTAGCTTTATCTAATATAAGAATATTGACTGGGTGTGGCGGCTCACACCTGTAATCCCAGAACTTTGGGAGGCCAAGGCAGGCATATCACCTGAGGTTGGGCGTTTGAGACCAGCCTGACCAACATGGAGAAGCCCTGTCTCTATTAATAATACAAAAATTAGCCAGGCATGGTGGTGCATGCCTGTAATCCCAGCTATCTGGCAGGCTGAGGCATGAGAATCACTTGAACCTGGGAGGCAGAGGTTGCCATGAGCCAAGATCACGCCATTGCACTCCAGCCTGGGCAACAAGAGCAAAACTCCTTCTCAAAAAAAAAAAAAAAAAATTAACCTGTGTTCTTTTGGTTTTCCATTTTCCTAATAGGTCTTTCTCCATCCCTTTTCAGCCTGTTGGTGTCATTATATATGACATGGATCTCTTGAAGGCAACAGCTGGTTGGGTCTTATTTCCTTTTTATTCAGTTTTCAATTACATGCTTTTTTAAGTCAGGTTTTTAGATCATTTCCATTAAGTTTAATGTTGATCTGTAAGTTTTGATCCTGTCATTGTGGTGGTAGCTGGTTGTTTTTGTAGATGTCATGGTGTAGTTGCTTTATAGTGTTTGACTGCCACATACATAAGTGTGTTTTCGTGGTAATAGGTACTGTTCTTTCATTTCTATTTTTAGTATTCTCTTAAGGACCTCTTGTAATACTAGTCCAGTGGTAACAAATTTATGTATTGTTTGGTTGTCTGAAAAGGATTTTATTTCTTCTTCCCTTATGAAACAGTCTGGTTGAATATGAAATTCTTGATTGAAATTGTGCTTCTTTAAGGATGCTAAATATAGACCCTCTATATTTCCTGGCTTGTAGTGTTTCTGCTGAGAGGCCTGCTCTTAGCCTGATAGAGTTTTCTTTGTAAGTGATCTGACACTTCTTCTTAGCTGTCTTTAATATTTTTTTTCTTTCACATTGACCTGGAGAATCTGATGACTATGTGTCTGGGGGATGTCCATCTTATATAGTATCTCATGGGGTTCTGTGAATTTTTGGAATTTCAGATTGGCCTCTCTAGTGCAATTGGGAGATTTTAAAGGACTGTATCCTCAAATACAGTTTCCAAGTTGCTTACTCTCTCTACTACTCTCTCCGGAATGCCAGTTTGTCTTAGGTTTGGTTTCTATCCACAATTCTGTAATTTCTAAAGGATTTGTTCACTTCTAAAAATTCTTTCTATTTTTGCCTGACTGAGCTTATTCAAAGGATTTGTCTTCAAGATCTGAGATTCTTTCTTCAACTTGGTCTACTCTATTGTTAATGCTTCAGACTGAATTATGGAATTCCTGTAGTGAAAATTTTAATCCAGGATTCAGTTTGGTTCTTTTAAAAAATGGCTATGTCATTTTCAACTAACTCCTCAACCATTTCCTGGATTCATTTGATTGGGCTTTAACTTTCTTCTGAATTTTTGAGCTTTCTTGCTTTCCAAATTATATGTCTGTCATTTCAGCCATTTCAGTGGTTGAGCTATTGTGGATCTATTATATTATGGGGAGCTGTAGTGATTGTTTGAAGGTAAGAAGACACTTTGAATTTTTGAATTGCCATAGTTAATGAACTAAAACTTCCTCATGTGAAAGGGATGGTATTCTCTTATCTTTTTTGCAGTTGCTTTTGTTTTCATGGGGCTTTTTGCAATATAATTTTTACTTCTCTTAAGAGTTTGTGGCGTAAGTTGAGCATGGACAATTGGTTTCATTTCTGGATACTTTCAGAGGGCTAAGTATCTGTACAGGATATGTATTTGTGGTTAGAGTCCTGCATTGGATTTCACAGATGATGTGTGCTGGAAAAATTGGTTTTGGTGATGTAAATCAGGCCGTGTCCTGGTAGGCAGCATTTAAGAACAAGACCTGGAAGCAACACAAATGCCCCTCAACGATAGACTGGACAAGGAAAATGTGGCACATATACACCATGGAATACTATGCAGCCATAAAAAATGATGAGTCTGTGTCCTTTGTAGGGATGTGGATGAATCTGGAAACCATAATTCTCAGCAAACTGACACAAGAACAGAAAATAAAACACCGCATGTTCTCACTCATAGGCGGTTGATGAACAATGAAAACACAGGGACACAAGGAGGGGAGCATCACACACTGGGATCTGTTTGATGGGGCAAGTGAGGGACAGTGGAGGGGTAGGGAGGTCTGAGAGGGATAACATGGGGAGAAATGCCAGATGTAGGTGATAGGGGGATGGAGGCAGCAAACCGCATTGCCATGAGTGTACCTATGCAACAATCCTGCATGCTCTACACATGTACCTAAGAACCTAAAGTACAATTAAAAAAAAAAAAGAAGAACAATAGTCAGCAGTTAGGCATTTACATAGCTGCCTGCCTATCTTGTATTTCAACACATTTGCAGGAGTATTCTGTGGTTGGGGAGAAGGTAGTCAGTTGTGGATAGATGATCCCCTTATCATGTTCATCCATGGGCCTTAGGGACCCCACAGTCACTGGTGCCACACCCATATTTCCTTAACCCCAATGAGAGACCTGTCAGGCTATGCTCCCTTCTCCCTTGGGGACAGCCAGAGCCAAAGGTTAGGTCACTGGGAGTACTACAGCTCTCTGGAGACCCACCGGTCCTCTTTGTTTGGCAGAGTCAGAGTGGGTTGTGGTATATGTCTGTGGGTGGTGTACTGATGCTCAGGGGTGGGAGATTTCTGGGCAGGATACTGTTGCTATGAGTGTGCAGCAGGGGTGGCACCCATGACCTGTGGGGTTTTGCCCAGTAGATGGCTGTGGAGACTTCCCAGCCTGCGTTCCCTCAACCAAATATTCCCATTTTATATACTAGTTTTGACAAAACAATACTTGAGTGAAAAAAAAATTATATAATATAGCAACACCCCTCATTTATATGTCACTACAATGTATGAAAAAAGTAATTAAACTCAACACACTTTACCAACAACAACAAAAAAATCACACAATAAGCACTAAGCACAGTGATGATTATGTAAATACTATCTTTCCAGACCATGTATTTTTCAACTAAAGATTGGCATAGCATTTATCAAATTCATTTATGAAATGTAAGCATTCTTTATTCAGATTATTCAAAATGGGTACATATTAGTTAACTTTATTTGTTACTATCTATTGGTCAATATATTACTTGTTTTTCTACTTTACATATTATTTACTTTTATTATGGTGGACTTATTATAGTTATATTTCATACTATATAGTCATTAGTGATTTTATATTACAAATTATATATTAGTTTATATTCTGATACACAGACCTTTTGTCTGTTATTTATGCATGTACATATTTATGTACTTATATACAATGTACAAGTATACACTTTTATATTTTAGTCTTGTATTATAGTCATTTATGTATCTGCTTTGCCCTTTCTGAAACTTGATGTGAGCTAGGACCACCCTTACTTGCAGAGTTAAACATTGCACACAACTCTAGTTTTTTAGCTATAGGAATCTAGTCCATATTTGATGTTCTTTCTGCAATTTCCCAACAACTTTTTTTCTATATTTTCTTCTAGCGTTTGCTTAGTCTCTTTGACATCTGTGAGTGCTGTTTCAATTCTCCTCTGTATCACTTGGACATATATGTCAGCCCCTTTAGTGACCATCCCCAAATATGCCAGCACCACACATGCTCTAGGTTATCAACTTTACCAACCCTGCTAAACAGCCTCAGTGAATGTCGTCATTGGCTGTGTGCTGGAGATTCAAATTCTTTGCCTCTGTATCTGCATGGACTGCCTGAATGTTCTCATGCCATGGAAGCTGACTTCCTCTAGAACAAGTAACGAGAAAAGCATGCAAGAGAGATAATGCCAAGGCAGCAGCTACCAGCTTTTGTAACAATCTTGGAGGTGACATAACATCACTTCTTTTGTACCCTATTGGCCATATAAGCCAAAGTGGGAGGGAATTGAATAAGGGAATGAACACCAGAAGGAAGAGCTCCTTGGGGTCATCTTAAATGTTGGCTGTCATAGTCTGGCTTCTGGCCCTCTGTATCACTTGTATGTACAGGTTATATTTACCTCATTCTAAGGTTACAAGGAGCAGAGGCATGAGCTACTAAAATATTCTGCACAGAATGGGCTTCCACGTACCTGATCTCTTACTCATTTATCTCCTGTTCTTTACTTTCTCCTGGAATCAACCAAAAAATTGCTCCACATATTCTGAGCATTGCAGAGCTGTTCTTACTGTGGACGTGCCAAATTACTAATTTCTTCTCCAAGTATGTGTACCAAAATTTTTCTCAACACAGGTAGCTATCTTGTTAAGAAGGATTCTATATCTACCTATTAAAATATTCTTCCCATTTCAGTATATTTTGATCTCATTCCCATGTTTAACATAGTCCTCGTCATATGGCAGGTGTTTGTTAAATTAAAGTGAATAATTATTTTCAAGAGAGCGAATCTCAAGTAATATATAAAATTTTTTTATTACATTCTGTCTGAGAATCAAGTTGAATTAGCATAACCAATGATATATTATTATTAAACAATGGTACATTAGAATGAAGTGGTAGGTTGTAAGCAACATTTAGTACAAGGAATCTTATAATTTCTGAAAAGTCTCACACAATTTTCATTATTCTGTGTACAGCTTTTTTTAACCTCATAATCTATAGAAAGATCACAAATTACCAAATGTCTTAAGAATAATCATTACTAGTAGTAACTGCTGATCACTCATAGAAACTTTCTCAGTGATGAGTTTTACCTCAATATTTTTAATATACTCTATGTCATTGTCTACTTTTATATTGTAGTTATTGTAAATAGCAAACCGAATAGTGTGTAGTTGAAGAGAGGCTAACCCAGAATGCAGCATAACTTTTTCCTCACCATCTCTTACTTTTAATAGGGTCTATATTGTTTCAGCATAGTTTTTGATTTTTAGTTTGTAATTACCTGTATTGATGTCACAGAGTGATGGAAAAACCTCCAAGTAGGTGTGAATTATAAGGTCAGTGATCAGATCCATCTTTACTGCATCCTAAAGCTAGCTTTAGACAATTGTGAAGTGGTACATCTTCCATGACTTCCTACCATTATTGTACCCACCACAATTCCACATACAAATATTTCTGAGTTAAATATTAGATTCAATTATGAAAGATATTGAGTTATGAAGAAAGTGCTAAATAACTCACATCTTCTTTCATATATATAAAATAATGAGAGGTATTTAATATATAATGTAAAGTGTCACTCTAAGTATTTGCAAGTTGGTTGGGGCTTCTGAGACATTACATGTATTTTATTAGTGTATTTTTACATTTCTTTTCCTTATTCAAAACCTTGACTGTGGTATCTTAGACATACTTTAAAGACTGAAAATAATAAACAATATCTGTTAAGCACTTGAAAATACAGGCTTTATGTGAAACGGTTGAATACTGTCTCACTTTGTTGAAATAGTGCACTGAAGGAAGTGCTGCAGTTGTTTCCATTCTACGGAGAAGAATGCTGATGCATAAAAGTCACACTACGATGTCCAGTGCCCAAGGGACAGAACTTGGAGATGCACCCAGTAGACTTTCATCTCAGAGCTTTGACTCTTTAAATGCTGTTTGATAGTAACATCAGATGACGAAAATTAAAACACAACAGTTGTTTTTCTTAGAGATTTGTTCAATTGTCACTCTTTTTTCCTTCCAGAAAGCACACCCAGTTTTCCATGACCTCCTCTGCAGCCCAGCCTCCAACAAATGCACTACTTTTATTCTTGTTTTGTACTGCTTGACATTACTATCACCTTATATTTCTTTTAGCTTGCATTTGATGGTAGCTTATAGAGCTTTAGGGATCTATTCTTTCCTTTCTTTTCTGAATGTTCTGTGCTCCCAGTCTCCTCTATTCTAAGAAGAGCTGAATTACTTTGTACAGTTCTTTGCAAAGGAAGGTCTGAGAGCCTTGTTTCCCAGGTCACTTCAGTTTCCATTTCCAGTGCCTCTGCCTAACGTAAAGTATGATTTGGCTCTGAGGAAATGATCATATCTGCACACTCTAGTTCTAGCTTATTTTTTTTCAGTTTTGTCTTCTGTATAATACCTTTCCTTGTTCTGATGTTCTATTACTTGTTCTATTTCCATCATTCAGTAATGATTTACTAGATTTGTTTTTATTTATAATTGCTAAACACTTTTTCCTATTTTGAAGCTTGTAACTGTATGTACAGAAGACAGACCTTTGTGTTTAATGCACTTCAGTTCTGCCAATATTTAATTGATGCCTAAGTGTTATGCCCTGTGTTTGGTAACATGAGGTAGACATTAATATTTGATCTCAAAGAACTCATAGTTAAGTAGAAAAAATATTTTCAATAACTATACACATGGTATCATTGTCATTTTAAAGAGAGGGCAAATATTACATAGGTTAATGAAAAAAGATCAATGACAAGGTGGGCTTTGTGCTAAAATTTGGCACAATTTGTGATATCAGGAACAGAAAAAAAAATGGGATGTTATTCCACATGGAAGATCTTTGAAAACAATCACAGATACTGAGGTAGGAAATTCAAATATTTGTATGGTTGTTGAATAAGGTATCTCAATTGGAATGTAAATCTTATGGCCCAGTAGAGAAGAAAGAGCCAAAAATATATATTTGAGTCAGATTATGGAAAGCTATTAGTGCTGGTCTAAGTAAAGTTAAAATTTATACAAGAGGAATGGGAGCCATTGAGGTTGTCTGACGTCTATAAACATCCTTATCAAAATCGAAAAACAAATCAAACTATACTTTTCAGTGCACCTAGTTTTCAGCCATCTTATTTGCAAGTGACTATAGCATAAAAGTCAAACTGTGAAGGGACAGAATATTTAAAGAAAAAGTTTTGGTTATTTCCACCAAACAAAATGATAATTTTTATTTTCAAATAAGGTTTTGTTTAGATACGTTTTCTCTGATGATGTTGTCTTAAGCTAAAGATAATAATTATTGATTATTGTTTATTAATAATGTCAAAAGTCAGCCAACTTAGCTGACTTAAAATAGAATATTTAGGTGGAGAAATACACAAACGACATTTACATGCAAAAGAGTTTACTACTGACGGGACAATAATTATAATGTACCAGCTTGTGTACTGACTAAGAAACCATGGGAAAAATGGATCTGGAATGAATTTGGAGTCAGAGGTCAGACCTGGTTGTCACCAGCATTTATTTGGCAACTGATTTCTTGACAGTAGGTGAGATGGTAGGCAATGGAGAAGGAGCAAAGAAAAGACAAGTGAAAGAAGAGGTCAGATAAGTGAGGAAAGGAAAAAGAGAATAAAATCCAAATGAGAAAGTAATTTGCGATCTAGAGAGTGGTCAATCATGTCAATTGCTTTTCTGATTCAAGTAGGAACAGCAGTTAAAACAGAATATTAGATTTTGAAATTAAGAGGCCATTAGGGATCTTAAAAAGACACTAAACAAATTTTGATAATTAAAGAAAATGTTCTCAAAGCGCTCTTGAAAATCTGTACATGCCATTAGTATGCATGGACTTTGTGAAATCTGTCAATGATAATTAAGTACTTTTGTGTTAGTAAAACAAAAATTATCTATAAACAAAGCAAGATGAATATCACGAAATAGTAGGCTTTTAAATTCATACACAAACAAGAAACAGAAATGTCCAATTGTTTTCTTTCTCAATTCATATCAGGAGTTGAAATACGTTACTTATTACATTAGAAAATGTCTTCTCTACCCTCATTGATACTAGCTATTATTTTAGTGTCTTGCAACACTTATTTTATGTATTCCCAAAGCCAATTTATACATTCTAATTTATTACAGGTATTCTATGTTGATGATAGCAGCCACAATGACACTCTAATTCAGCTTTGTGTTGCAATATATAAGACTATATTAAAAGTCTGGCTTTTATTTTTAATTAATAAAGTCACATGTGATATCCTCCAGGGGACTTATTAAGTACTATTAGGTGTTTCAAAAAAAATTAAACTTTTCCAAGAGCTCAGGCAGCAGAAAAACAGTTTGTGATGGTTGTGAAACTTGGACTAGTTCTTAACAGTGAGGGAGTTCCTAAAGAAGGCATTGCAGGGAGGAAACAGGCATTGAAATCACCATGTGCCTAGTGTGTTTAAGAATTTTATTAGTTTGCCAGAACTGCCATAACAAAATGCCACAAAATGGGTGGCTTAAACAACAGAAATTTACAGTCTCACAGTTCTAGAGGCTGAAAGTCCAAGATCAAGATGTCAGCAGGATTGGCTACTTCTAAGGGCCGTGAGGGAAGGCTCTGTTTCATGCCTCAGTCATAGCTTCTGGTGGTTTGCTGTCAGTCTTTAGTGTTTGTTCTGCTGCATCACCCTGATCTCTGCGTTGATATTCAATGGTGTGCTCCCTGTGTACATGCAATGTCCACCTGTCACCTTTTTTTAAGGGCACCAGTCATATGGGATATGGGTCCCATCAGTATGGCCTCATCTTAACTATTCCATCTGCAATAGTCTTATTTCCAAATTAGGTCACATTCTAAGCTATTGGGGGTTAGGGCTTCAACATATGAATTTGGAGTACACAATTCAACCTATAGCAGAGCTCAATGAACCAATTATTTTGACTCAAGCAAAGGACACATGTGGACGAGAAGTGATACAGAACATTAGAATAAAAGTTGGGGCCAGAATGGGAAGGACCTGGAGTTGAAAAGAGATCTGACTTCATCCTGAGTCAGCTAACACTAGTGCTTTTACAGACTTGTTGTAGTTACCAAGGCCTTTCTCCAAACATGATGTCAAACAGAAGCATAATATAAAATGGATGAAAAGTAGAGTTTTTCTGGGGATCATATGATTTGCGATCTACCACTCTCCACACCCTACACCACATCGGTCTCTGTGATAGTGACAGGGTATTTTAGGGCTACCTGTAACAGAATTTAAAAGCTTCCACTTTGGAAGATTGATCTAGAAAAATATGTCAGACAGAGAGGAATGGAAGACCAAAATAGATTGCAGTAGTTACAGATGAGAAAATGAGGCCAGACTGGGGTGTCACAAGTGGGGAAAGGGAAGAGGTTAATGACTTTACCAGTGTAGGTTGTACATTTTATATAATATTTGATAAATAATAACAGGATGGTAGAGAATAAGGAATAATAATATTAATATCATAAATAATTACAGTGTATTACATTTCCATTCCATGCCAAGCTGTGTCCTACTTGCCCAAGTTCATTAAACTAATATATTGGGATTTGAATTTAAAGCTGGGATAGAAATATGTTTGATTTGAAACCTCTGTTCTTTATTACCGGTCTGTCTTTCTCTCTAGGATCACCTTAAGATGTTGAATATAAGTGACTAGCCTAAAGAATGCTAATACCATTTTTAGAATTACGAAGTGCTTCTATTAAATTAAAGGGCATTATTTTCTTTTACCACATTATTTTGAGATAATGGCAAGACATCTAACAAGAAATGTCTTGGAGGCCATTACAGACAGAGGAATCATCCTCAGGACAGAGGCCTTGTGTGCCTGTACTCTGGCACCATTTGTGTCAGTGGTCCCACTACTATGTGAAGTTCAGTGCTTTACTTGAAGAACACATAGGGCTCAGCATACAGCAGCACAATAGGGATACACTACTGGATTAGTGAGGGAGAAATGCATATCGCACTGCTTAAATGAATTTATGTGTATGTTTCCCATGCTTTCCCTGAAGAGGCCACACCGAATGTCCTCCTACCCAGAAATGAAATGTAATAGCACATATGCCATGTTTCTGCCAAAAAAAGGCCACTTGAGACTCAGAGTCTAAGGCATTTTGAGAGATGTTTATACAGTATGCAGTTTCTACCTACTACTACTAAATTCTGGAATGCCGGGAGAAAAGCACCATGAATCACACTGTTTGTACAGTTTTGGCAAGCTAGAACAGTGAAACGACTGTATCAGTTAGTGATGGAGGGAACAGTTCTAAAGCAAAGTTTCCAGATGACAGTCAATAGCCATCCCTGTCAGTAGGCCCTTCTGAAGATCTAGACAGCTATGTTAACTTTTTCCTGAACATACTGAAAAAAAAAACACTGGTGTTCTGGTGTTGCCAATGAAAGCTAAGAGATAAGCAACCAGTAAGGGGGAAATATAGAAGGGTATAAAATAATTATTGGGTTATAACCACATTGATGTGGTCATATATTTATGCAAAATTGGTAACAAATTGATTCTAAAGTTTTAGGTGGCCAGGAGATATATAGATATAGATATAGATAGTTTTAGATGACCAGGAGATATATATGTAGATATATAGATATATATGTAGATATACATATAAATATAGATAGATCAGTATTAAGGAATCAAAATAAGAAATTTCTTAATTTGATTCCTTAAATAATACCGACATATCTATAAAATACTGATATATACTGAGATATATATATATATCTCAGTATTATTTAAGGAATCAAATTTCAGGATTGAATCCTTAAAAATGAGTAAAAGACTGTGAGTTATTAAAAAAATTAAAACAAGTATGGAAATATGCAATATTAAATATTAATGGAAAATTTCAACTGGTACAATATGTAAATACCATGTTGTGTAAAACAAGGTGGTAATTGTAAAGCAAGTAGAGAAAGAGGTCAGAAAAACCGGGCTCACTTTTACTCAACTTTAGTAGCAGAATGAATATATACCCATGTTTATTTCACAATCTGATTATTGAATTGTTGGATTGATAGTTGAACCACTAATTTTGGATGCATGTCAAATACTAAAGAAAACCACTAATGCTGGATACCTACCAAATACTAAAGCAATATGCATATTGCTTGAAAACCTAAATAAAAAATTTCTATTTCTATTCTCTTCTGAAAATTGTGTTTCATAGATTTTAAATTAATAACATATTTTACCATCATATTGTTATAGTAAAATTATTTATGCATTTTAACTGGTTTTTGGGTCACACAATATATTATAAGTTTCAGGAATGTTACATGCTACGTCTATATTGACATCTATAACCACATTTATATCTATATCAATACCAACATCTGATTTTCCTGTTGCTTACTTATAGTTTCGCTAAAATTAAAAAAAATAAATGATTAATTTATTTTCCTTTGGTTCACCACATTCTTCCTCACAACCACTTTAAATAGCACAACATGTAAGTATAAGGATGTATGAGGCAATAATGTGGATTGAGAAAACAGCTAGGGACTATGAAGGTAGCATAATAGTATCCTAACAAAGGTAATTGATTATATTGTCTTGCACAGAGCTCCCACCTTTAAAATTGTACAAATCCTACTTGTATTCAAATCAGTTCTACCTCAGAAAATCATCAGCATATTTACCAAATGAGACCCTAAATACAGTTTTTAAGGTAGGCTAATAACCACCTTCATTTTCTTAGTGATGATTATTCAGTCATTGCCTTGATGTATTTTTACTTTTCTGCCATGAGCTATGTGGCTTCACAGCCACTTGCAAGGGTCCTCCACCATTTCTGAAGATG
The DNA here is from genome assembly GCF_009761245.1 of Sapajus apella. NCBI lineage: Eukaryota > Metazoa > Chordata > Mammalia > Primates > Cebidae > Sapajus > Sapajus apella. Next base: position 26,168,227 of record NW_022436964.1, on the reverse strand, counting down.
GTCTTTTGGAGACCAGTGTACTCTTGACATTCTAGCCTTTAGATTACCCCTCCTCTGTTTAAAACATCCACAGATGTATCTGTTTCTGCTATAAAATCATACAAAAATTTCAGAGAAAACATTATATTCTATAAAATAATGATCTAAATAAAATGATTAATCAGAAAAATACACTGAGAGCAGAGCACTCAAAACCCATGCAGCTTTATTATTACAGTATTAGCAGAAATAATAATAATTAAACAATAATTCCAACAAAAATGGTGTTAATAGCATACTTAAAAAGTTATTCTAACTCCCTAATAAACAAAAAATATTACAGTGTATAGAAAAAGTATAAGAGACATGTATATAGCTTGATAAGAAAGAGGACTAAGGAAGGGCTAAGACCTAAGAACTATGGATTTGAGAAATAAATATTAAAATCTTTGGATATCTATCCACAATAAGCACTTACATTTCAGAGCATGTGGCCAAACTGAGGCAAGAAAAGACATGTTGGGTGAATAAGCATGGTGTATTGTATTGTATTCTTCCACAGATTGATGCATTTAGCTGCATAATGTATTTTTGCTTTCAGGATCGATACTTCGTAGCACAAACTATTAATGTGTTAGGAAAATTGTAAATTAAGTAATACCTTTTAATTCACTAAATGTATATGAACTAATTCTTATTACTTGAATATGCATGAAACAAGTAACTTCCCCTAACTTGTGTTTTACATTATATTAAAAATTCAATTTACAATGTATCAAAGCTTTGATTCATTTTATTAGAGTCTTCCTACAATAAAACTTAAGCATGAATTCCAAAAGATACACAAGCACCCTATCAAAGAGCTATCTTCAAAATAAACTCTATGTGTAACCAATTCTTGTTCCTTGACCTTAATCCTCAACCCTGTCTTCCATCAAAAGACCCCCAGGCTCCTCAGTTGAGTAAATGGGTTTCAAGTTAAGTCTGGCCAGTTCTCTAAATGCAGCTTGGGTGCATTGGAACTTATAGTAGTAATAAAACAGATGTTCCTTCCAGGGTGTCCACTCCACATTCAAAATGAGCTCCATACCTACACTGTTTGGCAAATTGTTATAAAGAAGTAGTAACATGAATATCAGTATCATTCAGTCCCCAAACGTTCACCAGATACTTGCTATGGCCTTGGCACTATGGACATGGCATTGTGTACACAGAAGGTTACTCTCTGGCTAGTTTACCTAACTGTTTAAGCCATTATGTAACTAAAACACAGTACTGGCAATAATGCAGAATTTAACACCATGAGCACCAATTTGGGGAAAGACATATTCACTATTCCAACTTAGAACTAATGCGGTCATTTTTTTCCATTTCTGTTTTCCAAAATAACAATGTTCTTTTATTGGTCCACCCACATTCTTCCCTCACCTTTTTAAAGTCCCTATGAATTGCTGGTGGATTCTTTTTCACAAGCCACTTTTGTCAGTAGTTATATAAAAAGATGGTTCGTGAAGGACAGGGATGGAGATCATAGAGAATAATTAGGAGAGAGGCTTTAGAAAATCCAGGGTCAACTTCTAAGACATTTCTTCACTGGTTTTCCTGTAACAAAAGGAAAGGCAAATAAAAGCAAATACTATCTTTTATAATTCAAGACTTCATAGAGACGACTGCAAAATACAAAAGAGCTAATATAGCAGTCTAGAAAATGTTAAATGTTTCTTCATCTCACAAGCTCACACACTAACAGGCCACATATTAATCACATAGATAATTTTTTATAATTAAAGTCTATTGGGTCTAAACGTGGCCATATCCCAGAAGCAAATTTAAAGGATAGGAAGGAGCGCCTATGTAGCTTCAGTTCACTGTGTCCCCTTTCTCAGTATCTTTTTGCCTTAGGGACCTTCTACTCTCAGAGTAGAGTCCTGTGGGACGTGCCTCTGCTGTTTGTTGCCTTAAATGTCCAGCTTTTTACTAGGCTTTGTTTAGCCAGGTGTTTGACTTTAGTTCTCCTCCTGGGACTCAGCAAACATGCAGACAACCTCATCAGCAGATGTGTAACTTAGGCAAGCAAATTTGTTAACAAGAGAGCTGCTTAAAGGAAGCTCTGCTTGCTTTATATCTGCCACAGTCTTTTTATATCTGTTTCCAGACTGCCTCTGTTAAGGAAATTCCTCTCACCAACAGGTTTCAGTTTACAACTGCTATATAATCACTGTGGTTAGCCAGCTGCCAGGTGATGGGTAAGTCAGGGTTGAAGGTGTCTGGATGATTTAGGTCCCTCTGATGAATATGGCTAGTGAGGCCTAAGGATATTTGAAAATAACTGCCTATTTCTCTGTATATGCAAACTAGAGCCGTAATTTAGATGCAGAAATTTTAAGGATAATTTAGAAAACTGAAGGTTCTCACTAATGTTTAATTGGGCCCAATGTCTGGTATGATAATCAAGTGTTTATTGATATACTAATGTTCAGTTGGCAAACATAATTTCCATTTCAGCATGATATCAACCAAAAAGAGGTTTTTGCTTGTTCTTCATAACCTTCCAATCTTTCTCTGCATTCCATTGTTCTTAAACACCTAAACTCACACTTTTCTTGATACCTGTTAATTTCTATTTATTTGAAATAAAATAATTTTGATTGTATAAATTATTTTGATTGACTTTCTAAATGTGCTATTTCATATATGATAGTTGCATAACTGAGAAAACTTAAGGTTGCTTTTTTTTTTGAGTTGGAGTCTTGCTCCATCTCAAATTGAGTGGCACAATCTCGGCTCACTGCAGCCTCTGCCTCCCTGGTTCAAGTGTTTCTCCTGTCTCAGCCTCCCAAGTAGCTGGGATTACAGGCAAGCACCACCATCCCTGGCTAATTTTTCTATGTTTAGTAGAGATGGGGTTTCACTGTGTTGGCCAGGCTGGTATTGAGCTCCTGACCTCAGGTGATCTGCCAGCCTCGGCCTCCCAAAATGCTGGGGTTACAGGCATGAGCCACAACACCTGGCCAAGAACTTAAGTTTAAGTACCTAAAAGCCTGAAGCTATTGTGAACATCTAATTTTACTGAAACTTAAGGACTGATGGAGGAAGACTAAGCAAACGTAGCACCAAATTAAAACATAGTATTGAAAAAAAATAATACCTTTTTCAGAGAAATGACTCCCTGGTAGACACAGCTCCAGATTTTCTAGGGCCTGAAGCTAATACAAATTGTGTACCTTTGTAAAAAATAAAAATAAATAAATAAAAATTAAAAAAGAACACAAAATTATGAATGCAAATTTGCCCTCCCAGTGTTGGAAGAGTCCTTGAAGACAGGTTGCCCTGATGCTTGTTCCATTAGCCTCTCTCTCTGCTCTCTACTCCTTTTTGACCACATTTGTCAATTTCAGAATCCCCTTGGTCCCCTTAGAAATAGCTGTGACGGGAAAACGCTAGGATTTCACTTTCTCTAGTACACAGAATTACTTAACATCTTTGCCTCAAACCCTCCCATTGAAACTAGCCCTTCCCTTTTATAAGATAGTATTCCAAAAACAGTCCCATCTACTTTTAAGTTAGTCCTGGATTTCCATAGTAAAAAAATAAAATATAGATGCACGCCTTATTAACTGGCATGTTAAAAATTAATGTGAAACTATTAGTGTAGTATCCAGCATATAGTACATACATGATAAACAATAAATGATGCTGGTGATCATATTCTTAGTGGCAGTAGCAATAATAGTTATTATAATGTATCAATAACAGTAATTATCACTACATTTGCTGAATGGAATTTAATTTCATGTTTTTCTTTATACCTCAATTTCAGCCCATAGCTATATTTTCTGTTTAAATTTTTTTTTATTGTTGGCAACTACAAGAAAACAGGAAGTAATACAACCCTTTGTAATGCCATACTTTTTCACTATTTCATCACTAATTAGAATGACAACACCCATACTTTTAGATACACACTACTAAAGTATCAGACATTTCAGAAATACATTGAGTGTGAGATTTCTCTTGAAGTTTTGTAACACGTGTTGGTATTGCAGGAAGGACATGAAATCAGACCAACTCAGAATGAGGATTATTTGGGAGATAGCAGTAGAGGATGTCACACTTCACCCTCAATCCTCATGGTTGGAGAGAAAAAACATCTTGGAATTCACTCTGGAAGCAGGATGGTACATAGATAGGGTGAACCAGAGTTATTGCTTAATAAACAATGTAAGACATGAAACCTACTTTGAAGATCGTATAAGATACACATAAGTGAAAATGGAAGAGTCTCACAGACAGAAACAACAGCAGCAGAGCAGGAATTAAAGATAAGTTAGACCCAACTCTAAATGATGCCATAAATTGAATATTCTTGGATAGGCTGTAAATTTCCTCCTTATGTATTTTTGTTGTTGTTGACATTATATTGCTCATGTTTTGTTATGTGTTGTTAGTAGAAGAATCTACAGCCCAATCTGGCTTGCTCTTACCAAGGACATTTTTGGCCACATCAATTCCTTATTGAATACTATTTGCCTATTTTAATTTTAGCCTAAGCAAAATGTAATTAGGAAAGAAATCTGCTTCCAAATTAAAATGTATCCCAAAGCCAACTCTAAAAATGTTGGAATCATCAGTAGTTAGGATTATCCATGCTACCACTTCCTTCCAATTAAATGGCTAAAGAAAGGCAATTTAAAACAAAGCTTCTATAAACACGGCATATTTAATCAATAAAGCAGTGATTAGATTAAATTATCTTTGATAATCAAAACTCTTACCCATAATACTGTACAAGCTAATAATCAAGTTTAAAGAATATTAAGGGTATTTTTAAAATACCTTTGACCTCTTAGAATGATATATTTTGGTACAAACCATAATCATAATACAGTTCTACTTCCCTATTTAGTCAATAAAAATAATAATTATGCTTTATTAAATATAAACAAATTTTTACTGCTAGTAATGTATTTTGAGCCCCTCTTCAATGTCTATGTGAGCTTTGTCTAATTTTTCTTTATTTTGAAACTATTGAAACTGTTACTATGGAAGGGGCATCAAGGAATGATAGGAGAGACTGACAGCAGGGTTAAACATTTGGTCTGCAATTATTAAGATATGTGAGTCAGAGAAAGCTCTCCGCTTTCATAGGATGATCATTGGCTCCTTGAGTAGGATTTCTTGAGGAAGGAATTTCATATTTGGTCATAGATTATTACATTTTTATGTTTTTAAGCAAATTTTATTTTCAAAATTCATATAATCATTGATAGATGTATAGAACTATAGAATCTTTTTGAAACTCTAACAGATTTGATATTTCTCTAAATGTCTAAGACCAGCATAAATATTTTTGCAATAAGTTTATTTCAAAGTGCACTGACAATATGACTGACAGTTTAGTTTAATAGAATAATAATTATGAGAGACAGTTTGCAGGGGACCTAGATTGGGATCTTATGATTTGTGTGACCTTGAAAAATTAGTTGAACTCTTTAGTTCTCAATTTCCTCACCAATGAAGTGAGAATAAAGAGTACTTAAATCAGATCAGTGGTTGTTTAGATTAAAAGAGATAATACTTTAACAAATACTTGCATTTCAGTAACCATTTAACTAAAAGGAGATACCATTATTATTTCTTTTATTGATGGTACTGCTATTGTATTATTATGACTAGTAGGAAAAATTATATGAAATAATGCAAATAAGTCATTTGCACAAAGCCTTACATACAGAAAACTCTATAATTATTCTTTGTTGTTATGAAGTGTAAAATTCTGAGCACCAAATGTTGGTTTCCTTTTGTTTTCTCATGCAGCATATAAACATCACTAGGACACTGGGTGATTTAGTGTAGATTGTCATTACCTTTCATGCTACACAGAGCTAAGTTTCTATCACTATCCTGCGATTTCCAATTTATGTGACTTGCACAGTCATAATCATAAACACTTAAAGGAAACATTATGAATGACTTTGAAGTGGGCCAAAATGGTCATCTTCATTGGAAAACTAGATGTTTTCTAAGCATGCCCCCCTATGTTTTCCGATTCAAATAGGCCTCAGTACCTCTCATTATCTTGGAGCTATTTTACAACTCTGTACAGTACATTGTAGATAACGGATAGCAATGCACATGATTGTTTTTATAGACAGGAAAATGAATTCTTGTTCTAACAAAAGATGATGATTTCTCTTCTTGCTGTGGAACACATCAGTTTCACATCTATTTGTAAATTCTTTCATTATTTCTCTTTGTGTGTGGGGGGGGGCTTGAATTATCACAATCAGCTTTATCAACCAATATCTTACTGGTTCCCTCACTAATAAATGACTTGAATAAAATCTTTGGCAAATGCTTATTTTATATATAGATGAGAGTTATGAGTATATTCTTTTATAAAAATTATCCTTTTACACATTCAATATTGTGTTTTAGCTACTCTTACTACCAGTACTGTTTTAAATATTTTTTATGTATTAACCTTAGAAGTCCAATGTACTACACTCTAGAATGCATGATATCCTTTTAAAAGATTCTCAACAGATGTGATCAGTCCAGTGTACCATAGAAGGTAAAGACTATTGAGGTGGTTAATATAATAAGTTTAGAATATCTTTTTGGATGACCATAGGAAAATCATTTATATTTCCTTCTCCAGGGTATAAAGATAATCATCTTTACCTTATAGGATTATTGTTGTGATTGACTGTAATAGTTTTAAAAAGGGGGGGGGTTAGCTGTGTCAATCACCTCAATAATGAACAGTATTTGTCATACTTATGGAAATTTAGTGTCTGACAAGGTAGTCAATTTCACTGCTCAGCAGTACTATTACTTAGAAAGTTTTGCTTACATGGAACTCTGTGTTTATTGCAACACTCATGCCCTGGTTTATTTGTCTGTTTCATTTGGTTTGGATTTGTTTTACTATTTTCTAAATGACCATTATTCAAATTATTGAAAACAGCTTCAATTTTTATCCTAAGTATCTATTTCAAGCTAAATATGCCCTCTTCCTTCATCTGAGACATATATGTAAATTTATGTATGTAAATTTATATATATAATTTATAATTTATATAGTTTAATTTATAATTTATATATATAAATATATACTTGATCTAAGTGCATAAAACCACCCACTCTGAAGATGCCTAGAACTCAATATCAAATCCTAGTTGTGATTGGACTAAAATGTAGTGTTGCGCCAGCAATGATTAGAGCACATTTTTCCAATAATTTAACCCAACAATGCATTAGTTTTATATTATATGACATTCTTGGCTAATTTTAAGCACATAACCAACTAAAATCTTCAATTCTTTTACTCTCCAATTCTTTTTTTAACTCGCATATTTACACTTTTGAATCAAAAATCTAACATTTATGTGTACCACTTTTGATAACAATGATAGCCTATAATATTGAGTAACATATGTTGAGTGTTTATTATGTGCCAGGTATTATGTGAAGCATTTGGGCTTCACTATTTAATTTTTTAACACAAAATACCTCTTTAAAGTAGGTGGTTTTGTGCACTTAAATCAAGTATATAAGCATATAAGATTTCTCTTGGGATGCTTACCAAAAGATATATATGTAAATATATATGAAATCTAGAGATATAGAGATAATAAATGTTTTATAGGTAGATATAAGATAATAGATATATGTAGATAGATAGATCAATAATAAATGTTATAAGTTTCCTTCAGTCATTGAGCAATTACACTCTAATGCTTCTCTTATCACGGCCATTGCAAATCTCATAGGTAGGTAACCTTTTGCTTTGGTATCTCCATGTGGCTGAGACAAGTGAACTATTGCCCCTCTAGAAAGAAAGTGATATCCATTCATTAAACATTTCCTACCACATTTTTCCCGGGGGGAAAATTATCAGGTTATAGTTCCAGGTTTGTAGATAGTTTACCTTTAGCTACAAATCATTTTGTTTTCCTTAACGGCTATTAGAAGTTCCTCCAGAATAATAAGGCACATATTTCTATGAAAGCATTGGGAAGACATAAATCTCCTTCTCTGGAAACAAAGGTAAATGAAAATATCAGTTTCTTTAGACAGAAATTTCAAGATAATTTTAAAAAATATTCTGTCGTTAATTGTTTCACCAAAATATATATCCAAACCTCACTCCTAGTACTAGTGAAAATGTCCTTATTTAGAAATAGGGTCTTTTCTCAAAGTGAGATCATCTTGGTTTAGTGTGGGTTATTAATCCAATGAGTGTTATCCTTATAAGAAAAAAATTAGGGGAGATTTAATCCATACAGGGAAGAAGGCCAAGTGAAGGAGGCAGATGGAAGTTAGTACTGCTGCAATTAAGGAATGCAAAATGTACATGTGCATGTGTCTTTATAGTAGAATGATATATAATCCTTTGGATATATACCCAGTAATGGGATTGCTAGGTGAAATGGTATTTCTAGTTCTAGATCCTTTAGGAATTGCCACAATGTCTTCCACAATGGTTGAAGTAATTTACACTTCTACCAACAGTGTAAAAGCATTCCTATTTCTCCATATCCTCTCCAGCATCTGTTGTTTTAACTCTCACCTTTCTAACTGGCATGAGATGGTATCTCATTGTGATTTTGATTTGCATTTCTTTAATGACCAGTGATGATGAGCTTTTTTTCATATGTTTGTTGCCTGCATAAATGTCTTCCTTTGAGAAGAGTCTGTTCATATCCTTTGCCCACTTTTTGATGGAGTTGTTTGTTTGTTTTCTTGTAAATTTGTTTAAGTTCTTTGTAGATTCTGGATATCGTCCGTTTGTCAGATGGATAGATTGCAAACACCTTCCATTCTGTAGGTTGCCTGCTCACTCTGACGATGGCTTCTTTTGCTGTGCAGAAGCTCTTTAGTTTAATTAGCTCCCATTTGTCAATTTTGGCTTTTGTTGTGGTTGCTTTTGGTGTTTTAGTCATGAAATCTTTGCCCATGCCTATATCCTCAATGGTATTACATAGGTTTTCCTCTAAGGTTTTTATTGATTAGGTCTTATGATTAAGTCTTCAATACACCTTGAGTTAATTTTTGTGTAAGTTGTAAGGAAGGGTTCCAGTTTCAGCTTTCTGCATAAAGATAGCCAATTTTCCCAGCACTATTTATTAAATAGGGAATCCTATCCCCATTTCTTATTTTTGTTAGGTTTGTGAAAGATAAGATGGTTGTAGATGTGTGACGTTATTTCTGAGGCCTCTGTTCTGTTCCATTGGTTTATATATCTGTTTTGGTACCTGTACCATTCTGTTTCGGTTACTGTAGTCTTGTAATATAGTTTGATGTCAGATAGCGTGATGCCTGCAGCTTTGTTCTTTTTTGCTTAGGATTGTCTTGGCTATATGGGCTATGTTTGGTTTCATATGAAATTTAAAGTAGTTTTTTCCAATTCTTTGAAGAAAGTCAGTGGTAGCTAGATGGAAATACCATTGAATCTATAAATTACTTTGGGTAATATGGCCATTTTCATGACATTGATTCTTCCTGTCTGTGAGCATAAAATGTTTTCCCACTTCTTCGTGTCCTCTCTTATTTCCTTAAGCAGTGGTTTGTAGTTCTCCTTGAAGAGGTCCTTCACATCCCTAGTAAGTTGTATTCCTAGGTATTTTATTCTCTTTGTAGCAATTGTGAATGGGAGTTCACTCATGATTTGGCTCTCTGTTTGTCTGCTATTGGTGTATAGGAATGCTTGTGATTTTTGCACATTGATTTTGTATCCTGAGACTTTGCTGAAGTTGCTTATTACCTTAAGGAAATTTGGGTTGGGACAATGGGATTTTCTAAATATACAATCATGTGGCCTGCAAACAGAGACAATTTAACTTTCTCTTTTCCTAGCTGAATATCCTTTCTTTCTTTGTGGCACTGTTAACAATAACAAAGACTTGGAAACAACCCAAATTCCCATCAATGATAGCCTGGATAAAGAAAATGTATGTATACATCATAGAATACTATGTAGCCGTAAAAAATGATGAGTTCATGTCCTTTGCAGGGACATGAATGAAGCTGGAAACTCATTCTCAGCAGACTAACACTAAGAGAAAACTGAATACCACATGTTCTCACTCATAAATGGGAGTTGAACAATGAGAACACATGGACACAGGGAGGGGAACATCACACACTGGGGCCTGTAATGAGGTGGAGAGCTAGGCGAGGTATAGTATTAGGAGAAATACCTAATATAGATGACATTTTGATGGGTGCAGCAAACCACCATGGCAGGTGTATACCTATGTAACAATCCTGCACATTCTGTACATGTACCCCAGAACTTTAAGTATAGTAAAACAAGAAAAAGCCACCAAAAGCTGAAGGAAGCACGGAAGTAACCTCTCCTAGAACTTCTGAGGAGCGGATGTTCCTGCTAATGCCTTGCTTTTGTACTTCTAGCCTCCAGAACTGTGAGCTAATAATTTTTTCTGTTTTTGTAAGCCACCAAGTATTTGGTAATGTTTTATGGCAGCACTAGGAAGTTAATTCATTGTCTATAGACACTTTCAGTTACCAAGTTTGCTAAAGGAATCACATCAACTTTCTGTCTAACTTCTCAGGTTCCACATTTAGCAGTTCTAGAAATGGGCTAATTTACTGTCATGCAGGCAATTTACTCTGTTTTCTTCCCATATTGTAAGTGCCATTTACTTTTACATATCATTCTTTTATTCCACAAATGTTTATCGAGCACATAGAATGTGTTATAATATTGTTGTAAACAAAACAGGAAAAAAAAGAAGATACAAATTCCTGCTCTGATGGAGTTTGTATTCTAGGAGAGGGTAGATGTAAAATAAACATAGTAAATTATGCAGTATGATTAGCAGCATAAGGGAAGCAAGACTGTATGGAGGAATGTGCTTATGAGTTAATAAAAGAATGTGCTAACTCTAATAAAAGAGTTAGCATAGATCTAAATGAGAAGGTGACGTTTCAAAAAAGTCTAGATGGATGCAGATGAGTACATCATGCATATATTGGGGAAAATAATTCCAGGCAGAAGGAAGAGCAAGTACAAAGGCTCTCAGTTGGGGATATGCTTCATATGTTTGAGAAACAGAGTGATGAGTTTGGGGCTAATAGTGGTGGAATCCAAAGGGCTACAGAACTTCACCATGAGTCAAGTTAATGCGGAGGTTTTGAAGGATTTTCAGAAGAGCAGTAACATGACCTGACCCCTGCTTATGACAGATGCATTTAATCTTTTGTTAATTCCTGTAGCATTCTGGACTGTTTGAAAGAATGTTTTAATGTACATTAAATTAAAATGTATAGGGTGTACAAAGTAATCTATATCACAAATTTGAGATACAGTTTATATTTCACTAAAAACCTAACAATGTGTGAGTTCAATGCTGTATTTTTTGAATTAGTGATGAATATAAATGGTATGTTAACATATCTGTGACAATGTTAATTGATACAAAAATATCTGTGATTTCTTTAGGTGACCAAAAAAGATACTGTTAATGTGACTATGGCTTATTGCCTATATTTGTAATCAATTAAGTGACCCCTGAACAAATTCAAAGTTAATGACCATTTGTCTGTGTTAGTATTGTGCTTAGTTAACAATAGAAGCATAAACAGTAATCATCCATGTAGCATATGATCTACTTCAGACTGACATTTACCAGTTAGAAATAAGATGATGTGGCTATTTCAGTGTGCAGCTGCAAACCTCTTATGGTCTTAATGTTCAGGTATTGGAAAGAAAAAAAGCAATTATGTTTTTTTATGTTGAATTTTACTCCTGTTTGTTAAGTCTGATACAATTATAAGTACAAACATAAAGACAGGGAGATTTTGTTCCCTAATAAACTGTAATATGATTATGTCTATATCTAAGTCATTCATCTCTCTTTTTTCTGTCTTAAATTATGTGTTGCATGTTTTTATAAACAACCAGATATTCAGATTCTAAGTCATACATGATAAAAGGGATTTTGTTTTTACTTAGGAACATATTTACTAGGGATACACACATACATATTTTAGTGTCCAGTTCTTGATATAGATTTATCCTCCTATATTTAAAAGGAATCTGGACAAAAGTAACTTATTTAACTATGTCAATAACCCTATTGTATCAGACTATTCCAGTTATAATCCAAACCTAAACTAGTTTAGTTTTGAAAAGGAAATACAGCTACACAAATTTACATTGAATCCTTTTCTTAGGCGGGGACAGAAAGAAAAAGAAAAAAACACCTGTAAAATTTTAACAAATATAATTTGACTTGAAATGCCTTATCATCATGTAGGTCTTAAAACACATCAACCTTGAAAGTGAGTATAATTATGGACATCCAAACACAGAAAGTTGTAGGTTAGCTCTCAGTGTTCCTTGGCCAAATTGTAAAGAAGCAAAGAGATCTGGTTTTTAAATTTCATAGTGTAACTAATAATTCTCACATTATTTTGGTCACCTAATTACCTATAGGCAACATAATTTTATGGACTACATTCAAACAATTCACTCTCTCAGTGTGCCACAATGCACTACATTCTATATTCCACATTATAACTCTGTATAATTCAATAAATATATATCATACTTAACCATATTCACAGAAAGACTCTGTGATAAATGTAAAACATTAAATACATGGAAAAACTTATTCACTTGATTGTGAATTTCATATTTGAACTGTTTATGTGTACCTAATCCACATTTTAAAATTTCTAAATATACCCAAAGGAATAGAGTGTGTATCTTTTCTTTTTAATCCTCAAATTTTAGTGCTCCTGTACTAGGCATTGACCTAAACCTTGTCCTTGCCACAGGCTGTGAGAGATAGCACTTTGAAGGCTTTTTTTTTTCTTATCCAATAAGTCATGGTCTGAGAAAGAAGCCTTCGAACCCCTCCCTTTAAAAAGTAATAAACTTTCAAGCAGGGAAAGGCACAGTGATAACAGCAGACCACTATAAATCCTTAGAAAAATTTACAATAAAATTCTGTATCTTTCCATATTGCTATTGATAGTCGAAAGCAGAGCTTGAGATCTAAAAGTTGGGACTATAACATATGAATCAGCTTAACACTTAAGAACATGCATTATTAAAAATGTGTTGTTAAAATGTCGTATTGTAGGAGCTACATTAGCATTGTTTTAAAGGTTAGCAATATTACATATCTTTAGATTCTCGAGGAATCTATAAAATTTATCTATATATGCATATGTGAATATTTCATATTGGTAAGCACTTATATTTTTATATCTGCAAACCTCTACATAGAAGCACAAATATATGTACACATTTATAAATATACACACCTATTTAATACAAGTATATATATATATATATGTGTATATATATATATATATATATACGCACACACACACACACACACGCATGTATAAGCTTGTAGGAATAGAATTCACACATACGAAGAGAGAGTGAGCGAGAGAGAGAGACTATAATAATGAACAGATATTAGTCCTGCCTAGCTAGTAAGTGGACAGAGTGAATGTAGTGGTTTTGTAAATTGCCTTTATAGCGTAAGAATCAAGAAAATATAGGAAAGCTTTTCTGCTGCTTTCTCCGAAAGTGGTTCTTGGCTGGATCCATACCCTATTTCCTTTGACCCCTTCAATAGGGTGGCTCAGCTGTTCTTTGCTTTCATGTCTTATCTCATTTTATCCTAACAGCTCTATAAAGGCACATATTATTCTCACCAGGTTGTGGGTGATAAAACCAAGGGATTGGATGACTTATATAATGGTACACTGCTGTTCTTTCCACCTTTACAGTACTTTGATTTCCACAGCATTTTCCGTGTTTATCAAAGGAAAGTGCGACTGAGAACCATCTGCATCAGATCAAATCACTTGAGATTACTTATTTAAAAAATAGATTCCTGGGATCACAAGGTGGCTGAATAAGAGGCAGCTCTGGAAAGCAGCTTCCAGCAAGAGAGATACAGAAGCTGAGTGGTCTCTGCAATTTCAAATGAGGTACCAGGTTCATTTTGTGGGTCTGGTTAGACAGTGGGTATAAACCAAATAGGGCAAGTTAAGGAAAGGCGGGACACTGCCCTACCCAGAGGTGCATGCAGCCAACCAGAGGACCAGGGGATCTCCCCCTCTGGGACTTCAGTTCAGATACAGCACTCCACCCAAGCCCTCTACGTCCCACAGAACAGGGGATCTTCGCCAGGCTGAAAAGCCTCAGTGAGCTGCCTGAACAGGGCAGAACAGCAACTTCGGCTAGAGCCAGGGCTGTCAGCATAAATCTAGGCAGAAGCACCGGCTGATGCGAAAGCCAGAAAGCCAGAGGGATGGAGCCGCCTGCCCCCAAGAAAGAAGGAGAACTGAAAGCAGGGAAATCCCCTGCCCCACACAAGTCTCAGCAGGCAAAAAAACTCTCACTCCTGAGTTTCCTGGACACTTGTACTCTCCCAAGACTAAACCAGGTGGAAGTTGAAACCCTGAATAGACCAATTACAAGGGCTGAAGTGAGGCAGCAATTAATAGCCTACCAACCAAAAAAAGCCCAGGTCCAGATGGGTTTACAGCTGAATTCTACCACATGTACAAAGTGGAGCTGGTACCAGTCCTTCTGAATCTATTCCAAACAATACAAAAAGAGGGACTCCTTCCCAAGACATTTTATGAGACCAACATCATCCTAATACCAAAACTGGGCAGAGATGCAACTGAAAAAGAGAACTTCAGGCCAATATCCATGATGAACATTGACGTAAAAATCTTCAATAAAATAGTGGCAAACAGAATGCAACAGCAAATCAAAAAGCTTATTCATCATGATCAAGTATGCTTTATCCCAGGGATGCAAGGCTGGTTCAACATACGCAAGTCTATAAACGTAATCCATCACATAAACAGAATCAAAGACAAAAACCACATGATTATCTTAACAGATGCAGAGAAGGCCTTCAACAAAGTTCAACAGTGCTTTATGCTAAAAACCCTCAATAAACTAGGTGTCGATGGACCCTATCTCAAAATAATAAAAGCTGTTTATGACAAACCCACAGCCAATATCATACTGAACAGGCAAAAACTGGAAGCATTCCCTTTGAAATCTGGCACAAGACAAAGATGCCCTCTAGCCCCACTCCTATTCAATATTGTATTAGAAGTTCTAGCCAGAGAAATCAGGCAAGAAAAAGAAATAAAAGTATTCAATTAGGAAAGGAGGAAGTCAAACTGTCTCTATTTGCAAACAACATGATTGTATATTTAGAAGACCCCATTGTCTCATCCCAAAGTCTCCTGAAACTGATGAGCAACTTCAGCAAAGTCTCAGGATACAAAATCAATGTGCAAAAATCACAAGCATTCCTATACACCAATAACAGACAAGCAGCCAAATAAAAAGTGAACTGCCATTCACAATTGCTACAAAAAATATAAAATACCTAGGAATACAACTAATAAAGGATGTAAAGGACCTCTTCAAGGAGAACTACAAACTACTGCTCAAGGAAACAAGAGAAGACACAAACAAATGGAGAAACATTCCATGCTCATGATTAGAAAGAATCAACATCGTGAAAATGGCCATATTGCCAAAAGTAATTTATAGATTCAATGCTATCCCCATCAAGCTACCACTGACCTTCTTCACAGAACTGGACAAAGACACTTCAAACTTCATATGGAACCAAAAGAGAGCCCGCATAGCCAAAACAATCCTAAGCAAAAAGAACAAAGCTGGAGTCAGCATGCTGCCTGATTTCAAACTATACTACAAGGCCACAGTAATCAAAACTGCATGGTACTGGTACCAAAACAGAGACATAGACCAATGGAACAGAACAGAGGGCTCAGAAGCAACATCACACATCTGCAATCATCTGATCCTTGACAAACCTGAGAAAACAAGCAATGGGGAAAGGATTCCCTGTTTAATAAATGGTGTTGGGAAAACTGGCTAGCAGTATGCAGAAAGCAGAAACTGGACCCCTTCCTGACATCTTACACTAAAATTAACTCCAGATGGATTAAACATAAGAGCTAAACACCATAAAAACATAAACATAAGACCTAACACCATAAAAACCGTAGAAGAAAAACTAGGCAAAACCATTCAGGACATAGGCATAGGCAAGGACTTCATGGCTAAAACACCAAAAACAATGGCAAAAAGAGCCAAAATAGACATATGGAATCTAATTAAACTCCAGAGCTTCTGTACAGCGAAGGAGGCAATCATTAGAGTGAACCGGCAGCCAACAGAATAGGAAAAAAATTTTGCAATCTACCCATCTGACAAAGGGCTAATATCCAGAACCTGTGAAGAACTAAAACAGATTTACAAGAAAAAAACAAACAAAGCCATTCAAAAGTGGGTGAAAGATATGAGCAGACACTTTACAAATATGAGGCCAACAAACATACGAAAAAATGCTCATCATCACTGGTCATTAGAGAAATGCAAATCAAAACCACATTGAGATACCACCTCATGCCAGTTAGAATGGCCGTCATTAAAAAATCTGGAGACAACAGATGCTGGAGAGGATGTGGAGAAATAGGAACACTTTTACACTATTGGTGGGAGTCTAAACTAGTTCAACCATTGTGGAAGACAGTGTGGTGATTCGTCAAGGACCTAGAAATAGAAATTCCATTTGACCCAGCAATCCCATTATTGGGTATATATCCAAAGGATTATAAATCGTTCTACTCTAAGGACACATGCACACATATGTTCATTGCAGCACTGTTTACAATAGCAAAGACCTGGCTGGGCGCAGTGGCTCACGCCTATAATCCCAGCACTTTGGGAGGCTGAGGTGGGTGGATCATGAGGTCAAGAGATCAAGACCAACCTGGTCAACATGGTGAAACCCCATCTCTACTAAAAATACAAAAATTAGCTGGGCATGGTGGCATGCACCTATAGTCCCAGCTACTTGGGAGGCTGAGGCAGGAGAACTGCTTGAACCCAGGAGGCGGAGGTTGCGGTGAGCTGAGATCGCGACATTGCACTCCAGCCTGAGTAACAAGAGCAAAACTCCGCCTCAGAAAAAAACAAAACAAACAAACAAACAAACAAACAAAAAACAATAGTAAAGACCTGGAACCAACCCAAATGTCCATCAACGATAGACTGAATGAAGAAAATGTGGCACATAAACACCATGGAATACTACACAGCCATAGAAATTGATGAGTTTGTGTGCTTCGTAGGGACATGGATGAATATGGAAACCATCATTCTCAGCAAACTGACACAAGAGCAGAAAACCAAACACCACATGTTCTCACTCATAGGCGAGTGTTGAACAATTCGAACATGTGGACACAGGGAGTGGAGCATCATACACTGTGGTCAGTTGGTGGGGCTAGGGGAGGGACAGTGGAGGGTGGGGAGAATGGGGAGGAATAACGTGGGGAGAAATACCAGATATAGGTGATGAGGAGATGAAGGCAGCAAACCACCTTGCCATGTATGTACCTATGCAACAATCCTGCATGATCTGCACATGTGCCCCGGAACCTAAAGTACAATTAAAAAAAAAAATAGATTCCTGATGTAACTGTCCTTGTCCAGGCAAATCACAATCTATAAGAGTAGACACTGGAATTTGCATGTGTTATGAACAGTCTAGGTGATATACATACATATACACACACACGCGCATGCGCGCGCGTGCGCACACACACACACACACACACACACACACACGCACATATATATAGAGAGAGAGAGAGAAAGAGAGAGAGCCAAGGTTATGGCTGACAGCAAATGAACCTCATATCGTAGACAGCTGAGTCTTTTCCCAGAGCCTTGCTAGTCAAAATGCGGTCTGTGTATCAGCAGCAGTGGCGCCACCTTGCAGCTTGTTTGAAATGCAGAATCACAGGCCCCACTGCTGCATTATCATATGATCTCCAGGTGACTTTGTGCATATTAAAGAGTGAGAAACATTGTCTTGAAGATGTTTTTTCATTAATTACCCCTATTTGGTGTTTGCCAAACTTAACCGATAATAAGAATGAATGTTCTGGAGGCACTTGAAAACTGTCACTTTGTCTTCATCTCTCACTGGAGATTGTTTCTCTAGGTCTGTATGTTTATTAAGCACCCCATATGATCATTATCATTGGATAAGTTTGAAAAACATGGCATCTTTTATCTTTAATACAAAATCTCTGGCATATTTGATTTGACTGCTGAAATTGGAGGATGGTATTTGAATTACTGAGCCACAGTTTTAGCAACCTATCTGTATCTGTGCAGAGGAAGCACAGTGTGGGGATGATAAGTACATGGCTTCATCGTGAGCCCCATGGCCTGAGAGTGAAACTAGCGATGGTACTTCACTTCTCTGTCTCTCAGTTTTCTCATTTGTAAAATGAAGACAATCATCAGATATAATTCATAGGGTGATTGTGAAGAATAAATTAATTTTATGAAAAGCACGGGAAACAGTTCCTGTTTACTTATTAGAAATATGTAGTCTTCCCCATAAACCTTTTTGTAATGAGCTCATGATTTTTGTACTTGCATCCTTTTAAAACACTGTAGACAAAAGTTGGCTTGATAAAAGTGAGTGTTGAGAAGGAACTTTGAGTGTGACACAGAAATTGTCTCACTATAACCCAGATGATGGTTGGCATCGGCAGACTCAAGCCTTCCTGTGTCTGGGCAGGATGAATCGCCACTTTTGGCAAGCACCCCTCACACCTTCCTTCCAGCTTTAAAAATAAGCCATGTGGCTTAGAACAGACTAGCTCTAAAATACGAGAGAACTGGTCTATACTAGTCTCATATAGGTAGAAAATTCTATTTTAATAGAAGAAAATTCTATTTTAAGTGAACATTGGTCATCCTTAGGAATCTACAGAGAGGTAAGGAGGTAAGGGGAAACACATTTGAGAATCATTGCTCTGGTTCTTCCTAGCAACTGAATTATCTTCTGACTCATTAGAATTTTGAAACCTAGCCTGTATGTATTTTGTTTAATTTTAGATTTTCTGTTCCCTTACTGTGACTTTTAGAATCTGGATCCAATAAATTAACTTTATCTGAGAAGTCTGCCTCCTCCACAACCTGGGCAGGGTTAATCATATGCTGTTACACATCTAGCATTCATCCTGGTTGTAAAACAGTTGCATGTCTACTCCCCTTTCATTACGATTTGGTATTCCTAGAAAGCAGTGACCTTCATTTACTTATTTTTTAAAAAATCCTCAGTGCCTAGATGAAAGCTTGACCAAAAAAAAAATACAATAGATAATTGTCAGTTGGAAGGTACATCACTGAACAAATCTTTAAAAATAATACGCCTGTTTGTTTTTGGCAAGGGAAACACAGAGTATCTGTCACTAATGAGCCTCGTATTAACTCCATGCATAAGATAATAAGAATTAAACTGCTCTGCAAACTACATGCTCAAAAAAACCCTGGAAGCTCAGAAGACCAGTTGTCTTCCTGACTAGTCGGCTTCTGGTGGCATAAAGACCATTCCACAACTGACCATTCCAAAAGGGAATTTGTTTGTCAATCCCAGAAACTCAAAAAAGCACTTAGGACAAAAGAGGAAATCTGGCATGCTGCTTCTCTTCAGGTACATGGGTATTCATTGGCTTACCCATATTATTGTTTATTCACAATTGATTTAGACCACCACAGTCAATCAGTCAATCAGTCAGTCAGGCCTACCTAACAAAACCATATGGAAAGAAAGCACATCTGCTGGATTTAGCTAAAATGCAAAACTGATAGAAAATAAAGAGAAATACACTGCAGCTAGTCTGGGTATACCATTGTCTTTATATACGCTATCTTTCCAAATTCTTATGCTTCCGATATATAAATGAAGAAATGAGCTTGGGGAGGCTAAATGTGTCTGCCATCACACAGCTAAGAGGCAGCAGTGAAATTTACTTGCAGATTTATTTGATTCTAGAATGTATAACCTGTCTGATTCTAAAATCCATATTTTTATTACAACAAATTTAGAATGAAAAGTAGAAAACCTACAAACTCCTAGTCATTCAGTTGTCAAAATTACCTAAGAAAGGATTGATTAAAAAGGAAGAAAACTTAGAGGAGTCACTGAAGTGAGCAACATTATAATAATACAACTGAACCTTCTATTGGTGTAAGAAACTAAACTGGAAGTGCATAGATTGTAAACACCATTTTCATTTGCATAGAATTATTTGCAAAATGTCATGGCATTCATTATCTAATTTTATCCTAATAAAACCGTAAAGCATTGTATTCTCCCCCTTTTTCAAGTAAGTTAAAGGTGGTACAGAAACTCAAAGAATATGTATAAGGCCATAAAGAAAGTAAATAGTTCTAGAACCCAGCACTCTCTCATGTGCTGAATCCGGTAGGGCAAGTCTATCCCCAAATCAAAATCTTCATATGTCAAATACAAAAGGAATAACAGTACAGATTGTGAGGGTCTCTTTTAAAAAATTCACTAAAATTCTGATTAAGCTTCAGCTAGTCTGAAAGTCAGCTACATGAGACATTATGAAATTAAGTATCATAATAAACTCTACCTAATATTTCAGAAAAAGAGGCCATCAAATTCTAACTGCTTTTTCTCTAAAGTAGCCAGGAGCTCTTTCTGTATTAAGTGACTTTCCCATATTAATTTTTGCTAACCTTTTACTGATTGAATAGGCCAATGCACAGTCATTAAGCTTTCTTTTGGCAAGCTATAGCCCCTAATTGACCTTGATTAATTTGCCAAATTGAGACAAAATTGCTCATCTCTTCTCCATTAACCACAGTGCCATGTATGTACCTATGTAACAATCTTGCATGTTCTTCACATGTACCTCGAAACCTAAAATGCAATAAAATATATATTAAAAAATAAAATCTCAGGCAACCAAACTTTCTCATATTTCTTTTTTCCCTTTCTCCTCTCATTTTCTTTTCAAATCCTGTCAGTGATTCACTTTTTCATTTATTAGTGTTTGTTGTTGTTGCTGGCGCTGGGGAGGAATGGAGAGCTCATGCCTTTAGAGTCAGACAGAAAACCAAATGTAAAAGTACTGTGACACTGCTTCTTAGTCATGAGGTGTTGAAGAAAGGACTGAACCTGAGACACAGCTTTCTCATCCTACAGAATGACAGCAATAATAACAACTTCACAGGGAGACGGTGGAGAATGAAATTCCGAGTTTGTGCAACTAGAGCACAGAGTCTGGAATGTAGGAGCTACTTCATAATTAGATTTAGTGCTGTAGATGAAAGAGAGCTGTGTATGTTTGCTTTTCAACTTTGCATCAGTAAGCACTTAGCAGAAGGTTTGTGTCAGAGTGCTCTGTCTTATTAAGAGGAAATTTAATCTTTCCTCAGAATTAATAACAATACATAATAGCATCTACATTTTTCCTCACACAATGCACAGATATACTGACATCATTTTTGAGAAAAGAAACTTTTCTCCTTTTTTTTTTCTTTTGGCATAAGACATCTGCATATATCAGGAGACAGCTGAAAAATGCCAGGATTTTGACAGTTTGGGGCTGCTTGTCCTTGTCTTTTTATTCCTGTCACAATCATTCTCGAAAATAGTCTCCTTGCAACAACGAAAAAAATATATAACCAGGTAATTCATTTTCCAACTCCCATTTTTCCCCATGAGTTTCAGAGAATTGGACCCTAGAGGCCTGGCTTTGTCAACCACTAGTAACACTGCCATGGAAATACTATCAGACACCCCATCACTCAACCCTTTGTCAGGTACCAATAACAGCAGTGAACACATTCACTTAAATATGACTCGGGTCAAAGAAGATGAACATAATAATAGTTAGGTAGTCAGCACCTTAGTAGAAAATCTGAAATAGAATTGTCTGAGTAAAAGTAGATTATTTATATTTGCCCTGTTTATGGCTTTCAAACTTGCTAAAGAATTAGTTCAGGAGGCATTTTTTTTAAAGTAGTAGAGACCTGATAGGATATTTCTTGAGTACAATAGGATTTGGTAGTTATGTAATACATTTGATTTGATTTTTCTTCTTACACCAAACAACTTAACAGCTTTTATTAGGAAAAACTACTTTGTTCCCTAAAATATCCACTAGCCAGCCAACTTAACATCAACTGCTTCATTATTGGCTGTAACATCACTCACCAGCTTTAATGCCAGACCTATTCTCTGCATCCCTATGAGAATACAGTAGTCATCTATCAGAAAGAAAACTTTGCAGAAGCAGGAAATCAAAATGCAGTAACAGAAAGAAGTTGCTTGTGGAAAATCTCTTTTTATCCTCCTGTGTACATTTTTAAGGAATCGATTTTGCTGACTCCTTAAAGAATATGGTAACACATTTACGTTCTTTCTTTCTTTGTTTTTATGCTAGTTGGTTTCTGATACAGTAGTCTGTTTTAGTGCCTTAGCTCATCCTTAAAGTGTGACATGCAAATGATATGCTAATCCTAGTGCTACTGAAGGTATGGAGGCTTTTAACCTAGGGAATCTGGAAAGGACTTTCTCAACAATAGGTTGAATATATTGTTATAGTATGGAATAAGTTATGCTGAAGTAACAGAAAAATCCTTCTTTTCATGCCTGACTTAATTCACTTAACATAATGTCTTCCAGGTTTATCTATGTTCTTATACGTAACAGGATTTCCTCTTTTTTAAGGATGAATAGTATTCCATTGTATGCATATACCACATTTTCCCCCATTTATTCACCGATGCACATTTGATTCCATATCTTGACTATTGTGAATAATGCTGCAATAATTATGAGAGTGCAGAAATCTCTTCAACATACCGATTTTATGTTTTTTGGATAAATACCCAGTAGTGGGATTGCAGGATCATATGGCAGTTAGTTTTTTTATTGTTCAAGAAGCTCATTTATATATGGTACCTCAGAAGGTCAAATTCACAGAAACAGAAAGTAGAATTTTTTAACCATCTCCCTAATCCCTAGCCCATCCCACCCCAGAGGCAAAAATACAAAATTTCAGTTAGACACAAGGAATTAGATCAAGAGATCTATTGTACATCACAATGACTATTGTTAATAACAGTATACTGTACACTTGAAACTTGCAAAGAGAGTAGATTTTAAGTGTTCTCACTACAAAAAGAAAGATACATTTGTGAATTTATGTATAGGTTAATTGGTTTGATTTAGTCATTCTACAATGTATAGGTATATGGAGACATCACTCTGTCTACCATAAAACTATACAATTTTTTATTCTTCAATTAAAAAATAAAGACAAAACAAAAGAAAACAATATAACAAATTCCTAGTGTTCTAAAGCGGGAACATTGGTTCCACTCCAAAAATCAGGTTGATTGTATACCTATGAATGTTAATTATTCCCACAACATACACCCTCTCTCAATCACAGGGCAGCCAGAAAATGCAATGCTGCCATTTGCCTCAAAGTGCAGAGAATCATCCATCTGAATGACCAGAACCAATGACTATTACACTAAGGAAATTATTAATAATGCCAGATATAAAAGGCAATATTTGCTAGTATGTTCAACTAAGGAAGTTAATAGTAACCTTAGGCCATTGAGAAAATGTCTTTAGGGAATTGTCCAGGATGGACGATGAGTTTAATCATATTACAGTTGATATTCCAGTTCTAATGTCTATCTTGTCCCAGTCCTGATGCAACAAATGTTTATTTAGCACATACTACATATAAGTCATGTACCAGACACTGTGGAAATAATTAGACTAAAAAGCAATGAATCTGGATTCAACTTATATTTATTGAACACTTATTAGGAACGGTACCAGGTACTATCATGTGCGTTATGTTGTGTATTCTCATAACAAACATGTGCACTTGGTGTCATCATTCATGTTGGACCGATGAGATTGGTTAAGAACAGGTAGTAAACTTGCCAGGGCTTACACAGCCAGTAAGTGGCAAAGTCAACCAATACACTCTGGGGGCCATTCTAATGGCAATTCCAATGCTGCTTCTGTCAAATATCTATTTACAACAAAAAAGTGAACCATGTGAAAATATAAACTAAAACCAAACAATTACCCACTCCTGCAGCATGATCTTTATAACTGAGATTTCCCATACACTGATTTGATTGTTTCACATTTTTGTTGACGCCTCCTCTTCCTTTCATCTCTCAGATGTGAACCTTCATGAGATTTCGGCCATTTGCACTTTGCTGCCCACATCTGGCGCGGGGGGAGAGAGAGAGAGAGAGAGAGAGAGAATTGCGTATGTGTGTATCCGTTCATCTCTGACCAGTATTTTCTTTACCGTTTCCTTCTGCCAAGTCCACTTTCAGTTTTGTTATCCCATTAGTCTTAGTGTTTTAAAGGTAAACACATATGTTTTTCCCTGAAACCCCCATGTTCCCTCATTTATATTTTAGTGAGTGCTCTGCATATTTTCTAGTTCCTCAGGCTCAACCCCATCGTGTCATTGTGGATTTCTTCCTCATCCTTTCGTTCAAGCTGTTACTAGCTCTTCCTTCACAGTGGCTCTTACCTTTTCCCCTTCTCTGCTAAAATTTTTCCCCTTATGACCTCAATTCCAAACTGGCAGTAGCTTTCACACTCCCTTTCCTTTCTGCATGTCATTGACGAAAGTTCCAATTAAACATATAAACCTTTTACATGTTTTAGCTGACCTTAAATTTTCTGTATGTTTTCCCCTCATGCTCTTCCTGCTTTTTTTCTGTCTTTTTAAAAAAGAGAAAGAAAGACATATTTTTATTTGAATTCAAAAGTCAATTATTTTCTCCTAAATACATGTCGATATTTCTTATCACTATCCTTCTGATCATGTTGATTGTATCATCTAGGTGGTCCTCTCATACCAAAGCCTTTTAAAACTGTATCTATTGTTAGAGGCTGAGATACATTCACTCTTGTTTTGTTTCATTTTGTTTGGAAATTTCTGTGTCCGTCACTTTCACAGCTCAGTAAGTTCTTTCTTTCTTTGTGCTACTATACTTTTCCTCTTTCTGCATTCCATTTCAATAAGCGTGCCATATTCTGCCTTGAACCCAAAGCTTCTAGGCCAAGTTCTTACATACAGTAGGTACAACATAAACATCAGTATGTAGTGAATAAATTATTAAATTGATAGGCTTTATGCAGGCCAAATGTACAGAACTTACCAAAAAAAGTAAATGTGGACTATCTTTGACATCAAAATGTCGTTTCTAGGAGGTCCTTCAACAGTATATTACAACATGGAAAAATGGGAATTAACCTTATTTTCTACATGAAATAGTGGTAGAGGAGAGGGCTTGTTAGAACATCTGTGGTCTGTTCACAAAATTGAATTCAAACTTATTGGAAACAGTGAAATATTTTTAGTGCCATGGTAAAATATGCACAAAGTAGACCAGGGAAAGAAGAGTAGGTTACAAAAAATGGCTTTTTTTGGGGGGTGATGGGGGGAATATGTGATAGATTAGGATTCTTGTTTTGTCTCTTTTTGAGTACTCTTCCCCTTGGTGACCATATGACTTGCTTTGGCCAATAAAATGCAAGTGGAGGTGGGGTGTGTGTTTCCAGGTAAAAAGCATATTCAATGGCATGTAAGAGACCCTTGGCTCCCTTTCCCTACTGTAGGGGTCCTGAAATGTGCGCCTCCGTGGTGATATCATGAAAGAGTGATGTATACATCAGACCAGCCCCTGCAGAGACTACAGTTTCACTTGTGCTGCTTTTGAAATAAAATTAGAATAGGGTATTCGGAAGCTTCTTATTTTCAGTAATATGAACACACCAGCATGTTAATGATTCAGACATCTTTCGGTATTCAAAACCTGGATTTTTAGAAAATAGCAAACTGGTCCAATTCAGATTGGCAGAGGGAGTGAGAGATGGGCAAATTACCAATTGTTAGAATCACAAAGCTGCAAAAATTTGAGAAGTCATCTAACTGAACTGCTTCATCTCACAGATGAGGAAATAGAAAGTTGTAGAATGTGGAGGTAAAAGTGGAGGGGTAAGAATCATGCTTTCTTGCCTTCTAATCCCATGCGCTTAGCATACAACACTGCCACTGAAGGAATAACATTGCTCTCTAAATTTAGCTTTCTACCTAACTATTTTTATCAAAAATTATGTTGCAACAATCATAAAAACAGTAGCATAAAAGGAACTATGTGATTAGACAATTACTTCAATAATAGATATTAACTTATGCTGCAGGATGAATTAATGTAATTTTCAAATATGAGCCATTGACTAATATTAATCCCTCAAGACTAATTGAATTCCTTTTTTTTTTAAATTGTACTTTAGGTTCTGGGGTACATGTGCAGATCATGCAGGATTGTTGCATAGGTACATACATGGCAAGGTGGTTTGCTGCCTCCATCCCCCCTCACCTACATCTGGCATTTCTCACCAAGTTATCCCTCCCCAAACTTCCCACCCTGCCACTGTCCCTCCCTTGTCCTCGCTGCAACAGACCAGTGTGTGATGCTCCCCTCCCTGTGTCCCTGTATTCTTATTGTTCATCACCTGCCTATGAGTGAGAACATGCAGTATTTGATTTTCTGTTCTTGTGTCAGTTTGCTGAGAATTATGGTTTCCAGATTCATCCATGTCCCTACAAAGGACACAAACTCATCATTTTTTACGGCTGCATAGTATTCCATAGTGTATATGTACCACATTTTCCTTGTCCAGTCTATCGTCAATGGGCATTTGGGTTGGTTCGAAGTCTTTGCTATTGTAAACAGTGCCACTATGAACACATATGTGCAGGTATCTTTATAATAGAATGATTTATAAACCTTTGGGTATATACCCAGTAATGGGATTGCTGGGTCAAATGAAATTTCTATTTCTAGGTCCTTGAGGAAGTGCCACACTGTCTTCCACAATGGTTGAACTAGTTTACACTCCCACCAATAGTGTAAAAGTGTTCCTATTTCTCCACATCCTCTCCAGCATCTGTTGTCTCCAGATTTTTTAATGACGGCCATTCTAACTGGCATGAGATGGTATCTCAATGTGGTTTTGATTTGCATTTCTCTAATGCCAGTGATGATGAGCATTTTTTCATATGTTTGTTGGCCTCCTATATGTCTTCTTTTGAAAAGTGTCTGTTCATATCCTTCGCCCACTTTTGGATTGCTTTGTTTGATTTTTTATTGTAAATCTGTTTTATTTCTTTGTAGATTCTGGATATTAGTCCTTTGTCAGATGGGTAGATTGCAAAAATTTTTTCCCATTCTATTGGTTGCAGGTTTACTCTAATGATTGTTTCTTTTGCTGTACAGAAGCTCTGGAGTTGAATTAGGTCCGATTTTTCTATTTTGGCTTTCGTTGCCAATGCTTTTGGTGTTTTAGTAATGAAGTCCTTGCCTACGCCTACGTCCTGAATGGTTTTGCCTAGGTTTTCTTCTAAGGTTTTTATAGTGTTAGGACTTCTATTTAAGTCTCGAATCCATCTGGAGATAATTTTAGTGTAAGGTGTCAGGGAGGGGTCCAGTTTCTGCTTTCTGCACGCTGCTAGCCAGTTTTCCCAACACCATTTGTTACAGTTTCTAATATAGAGAGTAGTTTGGTAGGCATTAGAAAAAACAGTAAAATAATTAATGATAATTCTCATCCTCAAAGAGTCCTCATTCCAATGGTAAGTAATAGAGGCAATATCTATAATAAAATACCGTATGCGTAGTGCTATT
Source organism: Sapajus apella (assembly GCF_009761245.1). NCBI lineage: Eukaryota > Metazoa > Chordata > Mammalia > Primates > Cebidae > Sapajus > Sapajus apella. The sequence goes on along the minus strand of NW_022436964.1, from coordinate 26,140,611 downwards.
TCAGAGTTATAGAAAACAAAAGAAAGGCTAGTTCAGGAAAGGTGTCCCAAAGGATGCATTAATGGACTGAAATTTAAAGCATTATTAGGAGATGTTTTCACGTTTTCCAGATATACAAAGGGAGGAAAATGTGTTGTGAAAGTCAAGTCTATGTAAAGGCATTGAAAAGTTGAAAAGTACGATACAGCTGCCACAAAATGAGTGTGGCTGGAATATGTAGCAGAAATTGCAACAGGAGACTAAGGCAGGAACAAATAATCATCTATGATAAGGAGCAGTATAAAGCTGTTGTTTCTTAAATACTTGGATTATTCCACCTACATGTTGGATTTTAAATATTTTTGAACCAATAATTTTGACCATTTTATTGTATTGACTTTCAGTTTAAAAGAATGATTTTCAGACAAATAGAAAATTTAATATGGCTTATAAGTACTGATGTTTTAATATAAGATAACTTTTAAATAGCATACATGAGAGCAATCGAAGAAAATGTTAGTGCAAATTGCATTATAGTGTAATGACATAATATATACAATTACTATGCAAAACAATCCCATTGTAGTTATTTTCATAATTTTGACTATGAATTACATAATCATATTGCATGTAATTTTAACTTGTCATATAACAGATAAAATTTGTGATTTATATTATTATAGACCTGCATTGTGTGTGTGCGCATGTGTGTGTTTGTGTATATAGGAAGTTGAACAGATATTTTCAAAGAATTCATCAAGCCATTAAATTCTTTAAGTCTACTTTTAATTTTTCTAAAATTTTGAGAACACCAAGCAAAACCATGATATATTGCCCTGTGGAAGAGTGTCTGGACCAGTCCTCACTCTGTTCCCTGTAAGGATAAGCATCCCTAAGACTCTAGAGCTCCATTTGGGATGAGAAAGGAAAGATCTAATAGAACTTGATGGAGGGGAGGGATCAAGGAGAGGCAGTGAACCCTCAGACCTTCACACTGGGAGTATCAAAATGAAGCCTAAGACAAAAGCACAACGATATAACCACAAAGGGCTTCAGGGGGATTATATTGTAGAATTCCCTTTCTCTAATGAGGTACTTGGGTAGTTTTCATTTTGCTCCAGATATTTGCGGTGAAATTTTGTGACTATTTTTTGCTCATTAAACCATAGTGGAATGGGATCTTTATTCATTTTTAAGGCTTTCTTACTATAATGCTCTTAAAATATGTATATATATTATAATATACAGCTTAAAATGTCATCACCCAATGGCAATAATCTTGTCAATGTCTCGTACTTCCTGGTTTTAGGAAGAAAATTGTGATAATCAGGAGACGTATAGATGGTTATGAAAAGGGAATTCTACTTTTACTTAAAAAGGACAAGCTATATAAAGTAACTAAAAGCATGTGCAGAAATTAGTGCTGTGTAAGTAAAAATTATTTGAAAAGCATTCCAAGATGTGTACTCCTTGTTCAGCCGTTTTTGTCTCCCTCAGCTATACTAGGTCTACAGACCTGTTCCCTCAGTCCTTGGTAATCCCTTCAACATGTCATTTACATTATTAAATTTAACTTGTTTAATTGGCTTCTAGAGATCAAGTCCTATTCTTATTCTTCTTGACATCTGACATAACGTGTGTGTTTTGAAGAAGAGATGCTGAAAGAGTGAATGAAGAAATGAATTTAATTTTTATAATAATGAATGTGAAATACGTTGGGAAGATTATCAGAAAAATATACCTTTTATTTTGTGTACTGTTTTCCATTGTAAGAATTCAACTAGAATTTAAGCCTAATGTTTTTGATATTTTGTAAAGGTAGTTTTGAAAACCCCATTTATGAGATAAAAAATTTTTCTTTATACTCATATTGAAGCACTTATTGAGTAAACTGAAGACATATGTCAAAGTGAATTGGCAAAATTAATAGACAGTGTTACTAACAATATCACCTCAGGGGAAATATTTAGGAAAACATCTAAAACTCAGAGGCTAAAACTGTATATAAATTAAATATTTTGTTAGAATCTTATTAATGTTTTGTTATTTTATTTATGAGTATTTTATTAATATAAGTAATATAATAATAAACCAGCAAAGGATGGTAGATGTTATGACCTGTTTTGTCTGTCTGAGATTAATAGGCAAAATAATAATATTGATATTAGTTCTGGGGAATTTTCAAATTAACAATAAATTTATTGGGGTTTTTATATTGACATCCTTCTAGCAATAATCTGAAGCTTTTTGTATCTGATTTTTGTTTACAGTTGTTTTTGTTTTCTACTCACAAGGAATGTTTCATCAGATTCAATACTCCAGGCAGCAGAATATATTGAAGGATCTATGGCAAATTTTAGATGGAATAGCTTGATCCAATGTGAGTCTCAGAAAATAATGCATATTATAGAGTGAGGGAGAATGAGTAGCAATTTTATAAGGCATGAAAAGCAAACTGGTCACGTAATTAGTGTGGGGGAAACAACCAATTTTAAAAAGCTCTCAAATATGTTATTATATGCATTTGTATTTATTTAAATGGATAAAAATCTAATATATCTGTGATTAATCAACATTAAAAACTAAATTACAAATGCACCTCCATTTTTGAATTTCTATAAAACATGGCATGTATATGGCTGGCCAGTTGACATATGGCTTGTCTTCTTGTAGCTAGGAAGTTAACAATGTATCCTTAAATACATGTTTCCAATGTTGTCCCTTACAGCACCTAAAACCAGGTCACTCAGCACTATCCCCAGAATGGATTTGCAGTTGTTTACAAATGTAATGTGTAACCTCTAATATACTGCAGTTGTGGCTAGGATTTATGATTTTATATAATTCTTACCGAGTACAGCTGAGGTCACCTTCCCATTGCACAATACATCTTCCAATATAAAATTAGTTTTTATTTGTATATGGTTGCTTCGCCCTTAAAATATACCATATAGGTGGAGTAAGAGGAGCTGTGGCAAAGCATCTGTGGACAAAGCTGACTATATGACCTGAAATGGTGGTAAGAACAGTATCTATCATTGATGCTGATCCTTCTATGGTGAAAGCCTTAGTGGGCTCACCTGTAAATTTTAAGTTGTCTCCTCATGTCCAAGGACATCTCTTGTCATTGCCCAGTTTGTGCCCTGTTCAAAGGTATGTAGCAGAGGAGGGAAGCTGAGATACTAGCCACACTACTTGCCTGGCACTACATGCTAGGATGATGCTATATTAGTAGTGAAAGGACTGTCATATTGCAATTTATCCTTTTGCAAACTGGGTGACTTTTTGCATTTTATCTACTTGAGGAATTTTTTAAAGTTCGCACCTACATCAATTTCCACACCTTCATTCCTTACTTTCAGCAAGTCTAATAGTAAATCTACTTTTACTTGCCTTGTAGGCTAACACCTACTCCGCTTCTTGGGACTCCTCTCACTCATGAGTCAAGCGCGTTTTCCCATATGCCCCACTTTCTCAACTATGTTATAGGGGAAACTTTTCAGTCAGACCCATCTGAATGTAAAACTTGCAATTAAGTGAAATTGAGGTTTCTGGCCAGGCTGTCTACAAACAAACAAACGTTGTAAGATTTATTTTATATGAATGATAGTGCCAACCTGAAAAGCCCATCCTAAGCAAACGAGGAGGCAACAATGTAGGCCGAGTGAAAATAATCTCACAGACCATAGAGCTTTTTGGTTATCTTAGTATGCTGTCTGCCCTTTTTAGTATTGTTTCTTTATTATTGTTTGATTCATTGGCAAGTTACCTAATAGTTTTAAGTTTCAGTTTTCTCTTCTGCAAAACAAGGAGGATAGCCTCCAGCTTAGATCAATAGGTAACATAAGACAATGCATGTCAGTGAGGAACAGAACATGGCACTTAGGAGGCACTCAATATGTATTCATTCTTCCTTCCCTACCTGTACCACTCCAACATGTACATATTTGAAAGTTTTTATTTATTTTACCATTAGTGTTAAAACAATAAATAATAACAAAAAGTCTCAAGAGTTATAAAACTCCTCTGAAATTTTCATTATTACCTATTTCCTGTGGTTGCTGACTTCTTTGCAAATGACTTCCAGTGGCTCTGAGATCATCCTCCTTTCTAAATATATTTCTGAGTGTCTAGTTTATCAGATATTCTTGATTCTTGCAATTGCCGTCTCTATCTGGAGAAATAATGGAGATTCGACTAAGAAGGTAGGCTTTGCAGCTAGACCACTTTGGTTCTGAGGGAATGTGTTCCCTTTCCAGGTCCATGAGGGGGCAGAGTTTTAAGGGCAAGAATTTCCCAGCGCCATGCGCCCCTCCCATCTCTCTCCATCTGGGAGATTCAATGGTTTATGTTTGAATTTTGGGAGCATGATAAGAAACTAAAAGTCAGTGACTCCAGTGGAAGTTCTAAGGAACTCCTTTCACTGGCCGGAGGAACTTGGGAAGGTGGGAATTTCTCCCAGGATAAATTCCTCTGCTCCTTCACCCATGCTGGATTTCCAGCTCTCTGGAATCCCCTCCTACACGGTGGGAGCTCCCTTTCCCCTCTGGAATCCCCTTCCACACTTGTGGTGGAAGCCTTTCTCTTCTTCTCCGTTCCTTCTCTTTTCTTCACCTAAATAAAATCACCTTTCTGCAACATTTCTTGGGTCCAATATTTACTTTTATGAGCATACGGTGGCCCCACCACTTATTCTTTAAAAGGTTGGAGGCCAAAAACCCACAAAAGCTGTGTCTGGCCAGCATTCAAGAAAAAACCCGGTTACAATTCAAATTCCACTTCTTTATAGCCAACTAAACTTGGGATGGATATTTAAACTTTATCTATAGACTGAGGATAACAAGGTAGTTAGACTTTGCTTTGTTCTGACTATTAACTGAGATGGATGAAAGGTGCTCAGTGAAATGCTGTGTACTAAACATTCTCGGTTTGTTGCTGTTATCATTTTCTACCTCATTCCTCAGGAAAACCCATCTGTTCAATTGTGGAATTCAATCTAAACTGAGAAATAATACTTGGTGTAAACTAGGTGCAAGCATTTCTCAAAATGTATCCTATGGAAGAACAGTTAATAAATGTTACTGATTAAGGTTTACCCATATGCATACTCTCTCAAAAAACACATACACATTTGGGAAAAGATGAATTTACAAATTCACACATGCTTCTATATGCTGGATGAATTTCAAATCCTTTAATAAGTTAATGTGCATTCGTAGATTATAGAGGATGCAGTATGTCTTACACTAATTTATACATGCTATCATTTTATTCTTATAAACTCCCTTTCATATAATGTCTCCCAATCTTTTTTTTTTTAATTTCTAATCTTACCCAGCCTTCTTTTAACAATCAGGAATGAGTAAACTTTCATTTTTAACACAAATTGCTCCACTTCCACACTTTTATTACTAAAAGAGTTGACCCGGCATACTGTAATAGCAGAAAAGCTCTACGGACTGTGAGGTCATTTTAACTTGGCCTTCACTGTTTCTACCGTATTTGCTTAGGATGGCCTATTTGACTGAGCATTATAATTAATATGAAATAAATCAAAGTTTTGTTTCTAGATAGCATGCCAGACCTCAAATAATTTCACTTAATTGCAAATTTCGCAAAATAGAAAATAATAATATCAAATGCTTCAACTGTATTTACTATATGCTGGGAATTTACATATGTTAACTCATATAATTTACTATAACTCATGTAGTAGTACAGTATTTAATTTTTATTCCTGCATTAATTTGCTTAGGATAATGGACTCTATTATATTAAATCATGATTTTCACCAACCCTTTTGAAGATGCTATTTTATTCCTACTTCACAGGTGAAAAAACCTGAATCATTGAGAAGTTAGGTAGTTTGCTGAAGGTTACACACTGCCCTTAGTGTAGCTTTTCTGGGTTTGTACCCATGAAGTCTGATTTTAGACCCCAAGCTCTTAATAAGTACGCTTATGCTGACTTTCAAAAAATAACCTTGAAATTAAAACCGTAACAAAAACTGCTAGCCTCAATAAGCTTCTATGGAAGTCAAGAGCAAAGCCATTTATTAATGAAATTATGACAGGGCTACCACATATTTGTGTAACTGAACACAGCTTAGAATGTTCCAATGGATGGTATTGTCAAAAGAGAGTACACTCATTGTTCTAGTTTGATCAATTTTGCTGTCTGAAATTTTATTTGACTTTTGCTCTACTTTTTAACCTGTAGAAATGAGTAAAATATTGTATATTGGTAGCTGAAATGGTGAAATGCAGTGATCTTTAATCATATGAACAGAGTTCAGATTTCAAACCTGCATGCCTTTGCCATTCAACCGGTTTTATGTGCAGTTTCTTTATCTATAATGTTAGGATCATAGGTCAGGGCTTGAATTTACAACATTCAAAATGCACTGAAGTAGAAAAGCTGCTTGAAATGACCAGTGACTTTCTCCTAAAACAAAACTGTGTTCTGCTCTTTTACTCTGCTAGTCTGAAAAAACTATGTCTCAGAAAGACACCCTTACCTCTTCCCACTGAAATGTGAGAATGTGTGCTCAAGCAGGGCAAGAAGTATGATATTTAAACAGCTTCTGTCAGCCAGTTAGAGAAAATGGGTAATGTATAGAGAATGTTTCTCGCCACTTGGTTGTTTTACAGATTCAATTTTAAAAGATAGCTATGAAAGAGAGTTGCAGATAACCTATACATATCTCCATTTTTATTTTATTAAATTTTTCTGTTGTTCTATATGTCTGACCAGTACCCAATGCTAGTAGTGTACCATAGAAGAAATAACATTATTTCCTGAATGACATTTCCTCCATTGTTCAAGATGGTGCTTATGGTGGTATGTAATCAGATTGGTCAATCCAAATTTTAATGTGGTAAGCTGACTGAATATTACTTGTGGTTCAAGGTCTCCTCAGATGCGGATGTAAGGCAAAGAAATTTACAGAATAGATGAGTGGACCCCAGCAGTGTCAAATCCTAAGCATGATACATTGGGTATATTGGCAAGAGACCTACTGACTATTTGATAGGAAAAAGTACATATGACTGTGCTTTAATATGATCAATGTCAGAGGTCTGTGTAGATAGGTATCATGGCAATTTAAATCATTCAAACTATCATGTATACATGTATTTATCAATGATGGAGGATGCATTTTGGTTGTATAAAATAATGCCATTGATAATAATTCATGCGGTGACTAATGAAGACTAATTACGTAACACAGAATGACTTTAAAGTTTAACTGTTTCAGATTAATATTAATATGTTTATGCATTAAGTTAATAAAATCTATGCCTGTCATCTCAGTCTTCATTATTTTATCAAATATCATGTTTGTTATTCATGCCATCTGGTATATAGAAAAGGCATCACTATCTAGTGTTCTATATTGAAATGCAGTTGGTGATTATGAGTAATGAGAAGGGATAAGACTGCATTCATGTCAGCAGGACTGATCTATTTTCTGTAATGTTGCATCGCCAGTATCAGAGATGACATGCAGGTAAGGTGTGGATAATGCATTCATAGATTCTGAAGTAAAATATGGAATAATTATGGATTCCTGACCACCATTTCCAGACTCTAGGAAAAAGTACTGAAATAGGCTATATTATGCTCCATCTATGGAATATTGGGTACTTTTATTTATCTTTCACTGTGTTTTTCAGACTTAGCATTGAAAAAAGAAAGAATATATAAAGTTAAATCCATTAAAGTAAAAGAATTCCTCTACTATTTGAGGTATCAGTGTGAGATTCATACATATAGGATTTGTTTTTTGGAACAAAAAAACGACAAAATATCTCACCTATGCCTCTTTCCTCTTTGTAAATTGCGCATAGTTTTCTATTTTTTTTTAATTCTATGCTGACACCTTAAGCCTTGTAATACCCTGCTTAGAAGCTTATTATTATTGTAATGAATCCTAAAATAGCATATAGGACACTTTAAAGTGTGAGAAACCTTTATGTGAGAATGGAAAACAAATCAGTAATGCTAATATTCTTGCATTTGAAGAAGTCCATGATTACTAATGCATAAAAACTTGGCACTCAGTGTAAGACTGAAACAAGGAAGAAAGCTTTTCACTGTTGATTGTCAAAACATTTTTTGAAATTCTTAGGCTTGGAAAATTAGCTTACTGTCATCACAGCAGTATTTTGCCATGAGAGCCATTATTTTAATTCCTTACTTCAATTCCTGTTGAGAAGTCAAGCTCTGCAGCATCTTGTTTTACATAAACCAAACATGATTGTAGATATTGTATGTCTCCCTATGACAGATGTGGGTAATGTCAGAAATGGGAAATTAGATCATGTATTTCTCTAAACAGTTACCCTGCCCCATTTCACACATAAAAAAATAGACTTTTATGTATTTGTCTCTAATAATTTTAATTTTGCTCTGGTTTCTTAGGTGGGCTAATTAAGACGTAAATGACTATTTAGGAAAGAAAGAGCATGGAATTGGTTTTCAATGCCTTTTCTTCAAGTGACTCTATGAATTGGGAAAATCATGTCAAATTTATATTAAGGACTTTCTCTTCTCATTCAACATCCAGTGACTTTGAGTTGAGAGTAATTTTACATTAAAGCCATCATAATAGGTCCCTTAGGGGTCAGAATTTACTAAGAATATTTATATGTAAAGAAAAAAGGAAACATTATTTTAAATACATAGGAAGATGGAAAGAGTAAAATATTAAAACCAAGGCAACTGTCAGCTGATGCTATAATTCTGGAAACTTTAAAAATATATTTCATTTTATTTTTTAACTTTGATTTTGGATTCAACAGTTACATGTGCAGGTTTGTTATGTGAATATATTGCATGATGCTGAGGTTTAGGGGTACGGATGATCCTATCACCCAGGTTGTGAGCATAGTACCAAATAGGTGCTTTTTAGCCCACTCATCCCCCTCTCTCTCCCTGCTCTAACAGTCCCCAGTGTCTAATGTTCACATCTTTATACCCTTGTGTAGTTAATGTTTAGCTCCCACTTATAAGTGAGAACATGTAGTATTTACTTTTCTGTTCCTGCATTAATTTGCTTAGGATAATGGCCGTCAGCTTTATCCATGTTACTGAAAAGGACACAATTTTGTTCTTTTTTATGGCTGCATAGTATTCCGTGACGTGTATGTATATTTTCTTTATCCAGTCTACCATAGATGGGTATCTGGGTTGATTCCATGACTTTGCTATTGTAAATAGTGCTGTAATGAATGTATGAGTACATATGTCTTTTTGATAGAACAATTTATTTTCTTTTGGATATATACCCAGTAATGGGATTACTGGGTCAAAAGATAGTTTTAAGTTCTTTGAGAAATCTCCAAACAATTTTCCACAGTGGGCTGAATTAATTTGGATTCCCACCAATAGAGTATAAGTATTCCTTTTTTTCTCGTGTCTTGCCAGCATCTGTCATTTTTGGACATTCTAGGAATTGCTATTCTGACTGGTAGTATAAGAAAATGTTGCATTGTGAATTTGATTTGCACTTCTCTGATAATTCATCATGATGAGGATTTTTTCATGTTTGTTGGCTGCTTGTATGTCATCTTATGAAATGTGTCTGTTCCTATCTTTTGCCCATTTTTTAATTTGATTATTTGATTTTGTTTGTTGATTTGTGTAAATCCCTTGTAGATTCCAGATATTAGACCTTTGTTGATGCATAGTTTGCTAATATTTTCTCTCATTTTGTAGTTTTTCTGTTTAGCCTGTTGATAGTTTATTTTCCCATGCAGAAGTGCTTTAGTTTAATTAGATCCCATTTTTCAATTTTTTTGTTGTTGTTGCTATTGCTTTGGAGGACTTGAACACAAATTATTTGCCAAAGCCAATGTTGAGACAGGTATGTCCTAGGTTTTCTTCTAGGATTTTTATAGTTTAAAGTTTTACATCTAAATCTTTAGTCTATATTGAGTTAATTTTTGTAAATCGTAAAAGGCAGGAGTCCAGTTTCATTCTTCTGTGTATGCCTAGCCAGTTATCCCAGCACCATTAATTGAATAGGGAGTCCTTTTTCCATTGCTTATTTTTGTCAACTTTGTTGTAGATCAGGTGGTTGTTAGGTATGTGACTTTATTTATGGGTTCTCTATTCTGTTCCATTGATCTGTATGTCTGCTTTTATACCAATACCATGTTGTTTTGGTTACTGTAGTTTATAGTATAATTTGAAATCCAGTAATACGATGCTTCCAGGTTTGTTCATTTTGCATAGGATTGGCTTGACTATTTGGCCTATTTTTGAATTTTAGAAGTGCTTTATTTTTCTATGTCTGTTGAAAATGGCATTGTATTTTGAAAGAAATCATGTTGAATCTAATATTTTGTATAAAATTTAAAATTTGAAGTTTTGGTGGGACATATTTGGCAAATAATGATTATAGGTAATTTTGACCACATTATAATATAATTTAAACCATTTCCAAATTTTCTTAGCAGAAAAATCACTTCAGTAATGCTTTTAGAGAAGCATTTTGTGGCAGTTGTATAATTAATGAATTAGTCTACAGTATTCTGTCAAGTTAGGCATTTTCACCTGTTCTGAATTCAGTAGTTATAGGTGAGCTATCTAAAGTTAACTAAAGAATGACAGAAGCAGATCTGCAACTATATAACCAAATGGACGTTTTGTTCAGAAATACATTCTTATTTATCACTTGACACACAGCAGGCTAGTGTTTTTTTTTCTTTCCTTTTTTTTTTTTTTTTTCTGAGACGGAGTCTTGGTCTTGTTCCCAGGACAAGAGGAGTCCAATGGCACAATATTGGCTCACTGCAACCTCTGCCTCCCGGGTTCAAGTGATTCTTCTGCCTCAGCCTCCCAATTAGCTGGGACTCCAGGTACACACCAACATGCCCGGATAATTTGTGTATTTTTAGTAGAGATGGGGTTTCACCATATTGGCCAGGCTAGTCTCAAATTTCTGACCTCGTGATCCGCCCACCTTAGCCTCCCAAAGTGCTGGGATTACAGCCGTGAGCCACTGCGCCCGGCCATGTTTCTTAGACCAATCTTTACATGAGACATACGTGGTGTGGTAGACACAGCTATTCTTTTAAGCTCTACTGTCAACTTTTTACCTTTTTCCATGGAACTCTGGCAGAAAATACATTATATAGTTTCTTCCTTTAATCAGCACTTCCTTCATTTTTGACCCTGTGGACAGGAGTCAAGTGTAGGCCAAAACGTACAATCTCATTATAAACCCTAAATTGTCTGTGCTCGTACACATCTTATACTGTAATACAACTCTGGAGCCAAGGCCATTAGGAGTAGTCTTTTAAATGATTCATTAATTATTTCCAGGGGGGAGCAAAAGGACAGGCCCTGGTAACCAACTTCTTTTGAACTTGTTTCTTAGTAATGATGCTACTTTTGAATAAGCTGGATGCCTTCCTTGCTTCTTCTGGAAAATGAGAGATACATGTTCTTCTTTATGAAGAATATATGGATTTATAATCATGATCTGTAACATTCTTATCAATAAATGACCCTGGTTTCTAACCTTTGCAAAAAATTGTCTACATCAAGTATTCTAAAAATATATTGTTTTGGGAAATATGTCCTGTGGTTTAATTGACATTCAGTTACAATTCCAAACAACACTTATTTTGAACAAACTTGAAAACATTTAGACTATAGGCCTTTGTGATACCAATCAAAAGGAACAAATATTTTAAATTTCTATTTTAGGGAGCACTATTTATAATCTCATTTGAAATGTGTATTTTTGTGTTTTCCACATATAACTCTACTTGCTAATATTTTCAAAACAATTTAAAAATCAATTTCCAGTACTGGATAGTTCAGTAATGAATTGATCAGTAGAGAGATATATTTTAAGTATAGTGACTAAAATTCATAACTATTCCCAATAATACATTTTCAAATAATTCTCCGTTTACTATTGAGACATCCCAGTCTTGCCAGAGAGACATAAATCGTTGTTTTCATTTTATGAAAGAGAGTTAAAAGATTATCTCAAATTATGCAGTAATTAATAATAGTACTTGAATACCTCTTATAAATTCTAAATTCAAGTTCAAATCTTACATACTTTTTATAATCTATGCATTTTTAAAACTGCTCGTTGAATTTTTTCTGTTGACAAATCAAGCTCTGCCATTATTTGTTTTACATTCACCAAGTATAATTATGGAAATGATGTATGACAGCAGTGACCAGTGTCAGAAATAGAAAATGAGGTAACATTTTCCTCTGGACAGTTACTCTACTACGTGTGTGTGTGTGTGTGTGTGTGTGTGTGTGTGTGTGTGTGTGTCCTTAGATTTGAATTGTGTAAGACAAAAATTACAGTCTAAGATATAACATCGTGATTGATACACTAAGATTTTATATTTTTCTAAGAAAAATGCTGCCAATCAAAAGATGTCATTGATTGTAATATGCTATTCTGTTTCAGAGTTAACATGTAAATAAGTTTGTATCCTGAAACCAACTAAATGTAGTATGATAAAGACTTCTTTCTACATTTAAAGAATCATTTACTTTATTTAATCTAGTTCTTAGTTGATGATTTTTGATTTAAATATACACTTTAATCTTTTGGGCTCCAAATGAGTATTTTGCCATTTACCATAAATATGAAACTTTAAAAATATATTTCAAATGAAAATAGTTGACTAAAACCAACTAAAATGAAGTTGTTAAAATCATGCTGCATGGCTCTTTTTTCCCCAGAAGTTTTAAAGAATTACCATTGCAGATTTTTCCCTTTAAGAATTGTCACAAATCAATGTACATCCTTCACTATAGTGTTTGAGACCTGAATAATTATAATTTTGTCGATCAAATTCTGCTGAATGACTTAGTACTTTGTGAATAAGCTAGTCTGGCCAGTTCCAAATTGTCTCAAGTTCTTGATAGCAGAATGAATAAGGACTAAATCATTAGTCAGTGAAATTTAGATTTGACACTGTTCTTTAGAACAACCATAAAATTTTTTAAATATGGAAAAGGAAAAGCAGATTTTTAAAAATCAAATAACAGTTACTGAGATGGAAATTCCTACTATACTATATGGATATGCTCAGTTTTACTCAGAAGTATGTTTTGAACTGTCCATAATTTCCAGATAACATAAGCAATTTCTTGTACAGCCTTGTAGATATTATCTTTTACTCTATGCATGTGTTGACATGTCTTGTGAAAAATAGATCTAAATAATAGGCTATTTCATTAATAACCTTAACTTTTAAATACTTTCTCAGGATATTTTTAATGACATTATATGTTTGAAATAATAGGTTAGTAGCTCACACAGTCAAATGTCTGATGGTTCTACCTTTGAACTAATAGATTTTACAAAGTTTTCTGGATGCTCCCATGCCTCTCACCTAGTTCATTTAATGTATGTAGAGAAGTTAGAATTTGGCCCAAGTACAATCTGAATTCCAAATATTGGGAATTATTTAAATTGCTAACTTCCCAATGACACCGGTTTTTTTGATTGTTTGTTTGTTTGTTTTTTTGAGACAGATTATTGTTCTGTCACCAGGTTGGGGTGCAGTGGCACGATCTCAGCTCACTTTGATCTCTGCCACCCGGGTTCAAGTGATTAGCCAGCCTCGGCCTCTGGAATATCTGGGATTACAAGCATGTACCACCACACCCAGCAAAATTTTTTGTAGTTTTAGTAGAGACTGGGTTTTACCTTGTTTCGCCAGGATGTCTCAATTTCCTGACCTGGTGGTCCGCCCACTTCAGCCTCCCAAAGTGCTGGGATTACAGGTGTGAGCCACCGGCTGACTACTTTTTTAATAGTAGTTCAATTGGCTTAGAAGCCATACCTTATTCTATTGTATGACTTCTCAGTATTGACTACTTTTAGCAATATACAGGTATACTTTATCACCTAAATCATGATCATGAAATCACAGCAAATCTTTTTAACTCAGTTGACTTCATCATTATTATCACATTCTTCTAATCCTTCCTGTTGCCAACTCCACCCACCATTATTACATTTTATGGTATAATTATAATAATTCAGTCTTAGGATAACCATTACTGTGTCAAAACAGTTTTTACAGACTTATATGCCATACTATTTTAAAGCAAAAAAGAAGGCAAAATCAGTCTATTCCATATACAAGATCTTTTGAATTACTAACTTGTATCATCATAAATACCATCATAGCTAAACATTTTTGTTTTTACCTGAGATGTAATAAAATTTTGTGTAAAATGAAATTCACCATTTTATTTATTTATTCATTCATTCATTTATTTGTTTGTTTATTCTGAGACTGATTCTCAATCTGTCACCAGGGCTGTAATATTTGGCAGAATTCTAGCTCACTACAACCTCAAACTCCCGGGCTTAAGCAATTCTTCTACCTTAGCCTCCTAAGTAACTGGGACCATAGGGACATCATGATGCCTGGCCAATTTTTTAAAATTTTTATAGAGATGGAGTCTCGCTATGTGGTCCAAGCTTGTCTGTTTCCTAGCCTCAGTTGGGCCTCCTTGCTTAGTCCCTAAAATTCACCACCACTTTAGGCATCACATCTATTGGTGGTAGTATATTCAGAAGGCTGTGCAGCCATCACCACCAGAATATTTCCATCACCCCCAAAATTCCATATTTCCATCACTCAAAAATGAATACCATATCCATTCAGAATTAAACTTTAGTGAGTGTATTTTGTAATTAGCTGTGATGCTGACCAGCTTATGTGTATTATACAAGACTGATAACATCCAAATATGTAAATAGGAAAAATGTTTCTGTCTATTTTATAAACAGGGAAACTAAAAGAGAGATTGGTTAGTTTTGCTAAATATCAGTAATGCTTGACTAATGCCCCAACTTACAGACATCTTATGTTCAATAAAACTCCAGCTCCTTTATCTTCCTGAAGATGAAATGGACCTAAAGAGTCACCTTCTTCCATATAGACAGAAAAGAGATTAATAAGGAATGGAACTCATTTCTGCCTTTCTTCATCTTTATACTTCAAGAATGTATATCTGTATTTTCTAAGAGGATCATAACACTAAATCATTTGCCCTGTTGTCTGATCATAAGTCTGAGATGTGTACATGGGGTCCATAGACCTGAAAGTCTTATATATTGAAGAATTGTTTCTAATAGAGGTATATTCAGTTATTTCAGCACAGCTGGATATTCCAATTACATTTTCCTATGAAAAGCCATGGTGTTTAGGTAAAGATGAAATTTTCTACTGGTACAGTATAGTTTGGTAGGTATAAAGTTAGTTGCCTGTACTGTCATAAAGTGATTCATCCAAAGTATTGCAAACATATTAGGACATATAATTGAAATATGCTTGATTGTATCTTGGGGAAAATTTATACTTTGCTAAAACAGTAGAGACTGATTTCGTAGTCTGCAAAATGTATACTCTCTCTGTATACTTACAGGAGAAGTATTACATTAAAATCTCAATCTTGTAAATTTTCCACAAGGACAAGTTTACACTTTTGGATAAAGTTGCTGTGATACTTTCTATTTTCCCTCATAGTAAATGCCTGTTTGTTTGTATAGTGGTGCCAAGGGCTTCCCATAATAATTGTTGCAATACTAAGCACTCATATTCTATTAGTACATTCAGTTATAAAACATTGAATCACGCGTTTCCACCTACAAAGCAAGATGAACACTTAATTTCCTCTGGGTGCTTTGTGAAGCGATGTTTTGGAGAGTTCTCACAGCACTCCGGAAGATCAGTTATTATAATATTAGTCTCTTAGTGTTACCAGATTTCTTCCTGGTCCCTCTCTGCCTGATAACATTTTATTCAGGTTTGATAGGAGGCTGTAGTTATAGTGATATAATGGATGAACTACACTCTGAAGGATCAATATTGAAAACAGAAGTTGCCCACATCTTCAATAGATACTATAAAAACATACTTAGCATTATTGGAACATCTAGTAATAATACTTGTAGGTATTACTTTTATGTAAATTCAAACTTTTAGTGGCTTAAAATTCAGTCCTAATGCTATCTTTGTACCAAAGTGAAGATGAGCATTTCCATTTGGGAGAAGAATTTTAAATATAAAATGAATGCAATATGCATATATGTATGTATAAAGTTTAGTTTAAGAAAAGTGTAACTTTTTGCTAAGTCTTCATTATGCATATTACACTACTTTTCAGTTTCTAAAAACAAAAACTCTAAAACATATTTGAGAAAAAAGAGCGTTGATTCTTTTTTTTATTTTCTTAAAAACATTTCTCCCAGAAATTTTTAAAAGGCTTTTGGCAGATTAGTTCAATTATCAGCAAATGATACTGCTGAGGCCTAAATTAAGTGAGTCCTTTTGGAAGTCAAAAATCACAGTCTTAATATTTCCTAAAAGTAGAGACTTCTATAAACTTTTTATGTATATTAATTGATTAAATTTTATAGACTGTTTTATAGATGAATGTACACATACACAAAAGGCATTTAAGTTGTAAGTAGTAGAGCAGAGATTTGAACCCATCTCCTAAAATGAAAGCGAATTATTATAGAAAAGTTGCAATAGCTAAGTTGTGTTTGGATATTTGTTTCATTTGTCTTAAACAAGACACAATAAAGAACGAATTAGAGAGCTCTTCAGAGGGCTGCAGTTGATGGCTTCAGCATTGCCTCTATAGTTAGACATGGGACCGGCACACTTGAACTTAATCTCAATCCTCATAATTAGCAAGGAACTTTTCTTCAATTGCCTAAAATGAGGATCACAGCATTCAAAGTATTTGTCCAAGCTCATAACAGCTGGAGAGGGGCAGAGATTTCAAGTCAAGCACAGCCCTGTCTAATATGAAATGGATTCTCTATCCACTCTATATCACTGAGAAAGGCATTAGTGTGAACTAGTACTTAAGGGACTGAGCTCTGGATTATGGGAAACTTTCCTTTAGCGGCAATCACAGTGGCTGAAAAGGAGACGGTAGTTGAATTGTTCTACTATTGATAAATTGTATGTTACTATGGGAAACAGACTCCCAGACAGTATAGTACTGATGGCGGATCAGGCATATACTATTTTATGTTGAAGTTCACATACATGCATCTAAAATTGCAAATAAGGCTACAGCACTGTTACGCAAATGATATGTTTAGGATTTTTACCATTAGACTTTGCATTTTCACTATGAAATTCACCCATTTTTAGCTCTCATTATATGCTTCCAATATGCCAAACCCTTTACCAATTCTTACACATTTATCGTCAGATCATTTTTAAAGTGTTTTCCAGCTATCCTAGCAATTAATTTCTATTTATCAAATTGGATTGGTCATATAGTCATTAAATTGTACCTCCACTGGTTTCTTAATATGCTGCTAGGATTTTATTTTGTTTTTATCTATTTAACCTCATATCATATTAGATTTAATGGATCAGAGACTTATAGGGTAGGGTCGGCAGTTCATCATACTGCCCTGAAATATACTTGAAAAACATTTACCAATGTTACAGGTGTCCTCTAAGGAAACTGATAAGACAGAATGTTTCTACCTAAAAAATACATTTATTTGTGGCAAAATGATGATTTTACCTACTTGTTTTTCATCTGGGGAGTTGCGGCTGAGCAAATAGCCATCTTTGTCTTTGTGTGTGCGTGCGTGTGTGTGTGTGTGTGTGTGTGTGTGCATGTGACTTGTGTATTTGTCTATGAATGTGTGTGATTGTTGTGGGAGGCCTGCACAGGCAGACACCAGTATTCTTCATCAGTCTCTCAGTTTTCTTCTCTATATCTTGTTTCCTGAGATTTACTTTATGATCAGCATGTCTTTCCCTTTTCTGCTTACATCTCTCATGACATATTTTGCTGCCTGCAGTCTTATTTCTCAACACAGAAAGATGAAGTGACCAACAGAAACAAGGTGTCTCAGTGAAGAGCCCAATCTTTCTGTCACAGGCTTAGGATCCTGAATGCTATTCCTATTGCTTAAAAGTATTTCTAGCAGTTATAAATAAATTTATTACCTCTCATATTCAAAATTATTTTGGCCAGGTTTACCATGATGTCAATATTATTAATCAGGAACTTCAAAGTAATTTGTTATCTGGGATCCACTGATGTAGTGTTTTAAAAAATTCTTGCCACATCAGGTGAAAAAGGCTGTTGTGTCCTGAAAATTAGTATATAGTTATTTATAAATCACACAAATATGATGCATATAATACTGTACAAATGGAAATATTAAAAGAGAATGAAGGAGAAATTGAAATACTTTGTAACCATTCCTAATGAATGTTCATACACTGGCCCACCATACCACATACCAAAGGACATCCTTTGCTTTAAAAGACATTGATATTGGGCCAGGCGCGGTGGCACACGGTGGCTCACACTTGTAATCCCAGCCCTTGTAATCCCGGATCACAAGATCAGGAATTTGAGATCAGCCTGACCAACATAGTGAACCCCGTCTCTACTAAAAATACAAAAATTATCTGGGCATGGTGGTGGGTGCTTGTAATCCCAATTACTTGAGAGGCTGAGGTAGGAGAATCACTAGAACCCAGGAGGCAGAGGATGCAGTAAGCCGAGATTGTATCACTGCACTCCAGCCTGGATGACAGAGCTAGACTCTGTCTCAAAAAAAAAAAAAAAAAGACACTGATATTTATTTCTCTGGACTATTTCTCGTCATTACTATGGTTTATATCTTGTACCTTCATGCCGTTATCCTGTGTTTTTATCTAACAGAGCTGAGACTCCTATTGAGATTTTGTATGTATGCTAGGGTTTCTGTAAGATTTATGTATCATGTTCTAAGTATGCTGTGTTGAACTTAAATAGGAGCCAGGAAACTACAGCCGGTAAACCAAATTTAATCTACTATTGAATTTTGTAAATAAAGATGTAAACACAACCATGACTGATGTTTTACATATTATCTAAGGCTATTTTCACACCATGAGGCAGAGTTGTGAAGTTGTGTGTCTTGTAAAACCTAAAAAGAGCTTGTTGACTCCCAAACTCAGTAATCAAGTATTCTTTCCAGCTAGTGATACATATAAGGAAATTAATATCAATATCTTAAGAACTCCAGTAAACACTGCCATAGCTACCAATGCCAAATAATATGTGAGTGGGTTAAAACTCTGGTGTAGTTATAAATAAATATATAATAAACAAAAATTGGTTTAATCATGGATTTGATTTTTTTTCACTTCTATCATTTTATATGTAGTATAGATTCCTATATTTTCTTCAGTTCTTCTCAAATTTGACAGAGATACAATTTGGTGTATCTCATTATTTGAAAGTTTGCCGTAGATTTCCAACATAGTAACTAAAAAGTAGGCTTTATATTATCTTTGGAGAAACAAAATTTAAAAATATATCTGTGCTTCAGAAAAGGTAGCTACACATGCAAATCTTATAGCTGAAATAATCACTCAACTTTATTTCCAACAAATCAATGCTTTAAAAAATTATGGAACCTTATAACATACTAGTATTTTTACTTATATCACTTAGTACTTACAAACTAGGAAATAGTTATAATGCTTATTATTAACTGTGTTTCTAAAATTAGGATATAGAGGCTTAGGAGATTTTAGGAAGTTTAAATAATCTATCCAAAGGCCTTTGTATTTTTACATTGTATTAAATTTGGTCTCCATTTGGATAAGAAGTCCTTTTTCAGGAAGGTGCCTAGCCTTATAACTCTTAAGCATTCTCAATGCCTGTGTAGATTTTCATATACACAGATTAGATTTTCAACATATGACCGTACGAAAAGGACATCACATGATACACAATGCTTGTTGTAAAGAGAAATGGATAATACTTCAGAACTATTTGCTTCTCAAAGCCTGGAAAAACCGTTAGAGAGCCAATTTTTATCAGCAAATTCGTGTCTATAAGACACATTTTAATGAAAACATAAAGTTTTAATGAGAACTTAGTATATAAATGCAAATTCGGGTTATTTAACAGTGGAAGATGACATAGTAGAAGAAGCCCTACAAATGGGTCAACACCAGGCCAACAGTAATCTATACTCATCTAGAGCAGTGGTTACCAACCTTTTTGGCAACAGAGATGAACTTCATAGAAGACAATTTTTCCATGGAAGGAGTGGGGGGTAGATGAGGATTGTCAGACATTAGAGTCTCATAAGGAGCAGGCAACCTAGATCCCTCATATGTGCAGTTCACAATAGGGTTCATGCTCCCTTGAGAATCTAATGCCACAGCTGGTCTGACAGGAGATGGAGCTCAAGCTTCAATGCTCACTCACTGTGGACTCACACCTTGCTGTGTGGCCCAGTTCCTAACAAGCCTGTGACCTGCACCAGTCCATTGCCCTGGGGTTGTAGAACCCTGAATAAAGAACCAAGCTCAAGATTATGCTTGGTCACTTAATTATCTATAATCTCCTAAGCCTCTATATCCTAATTGTAGAAACACAGTTAATGTAAAATGACAAGCTATTACAATAAGACATCCTATATGAGTGATTTATATAGGCTGTATTATAAGAAATCAGGAGAGAACAATTTCTGGGGACAAAGAGGATCAAAGAAGTCTTTAAGGATAGGGTATGTTTTATAAGGTACAGAATATCACCATAAATAAAGAAGCAGAGAAACGAAAGGAAAAGGTATTATAGATGTGGAATTTAACTATATAGGTTCAGAACTTCAAATGAGAAAGAATTGAAGAGGGAGAAAATAATCTTCAATGTTGACATTTGAGTCTTTGTTGTGGTTGTTGTTTTCTTAAAGTAAGAACTGTTGATTAGTTTCCTTCTGAATAATCATTAATGTGAACAAATAATAGACTTTTCCTATTGACAATCCAAAAAAATATGTAGTGTGTGTATGTGTGTGTGTGTGTGTGTGTGTGTGTGTGTGTGTGTGTGTGTGTCTGTGTAGACAAGGAGGATTAGATGAAAGAGGTGGGCTTTCCTTCCTAGTACAGACTCCCTGCTTTAATTTAATAAAATACTTTCTCTCATGGTTAAATAAACATCAAGCAACATATTCAGTTTTTCAGCTGTTCTTAAGTCCACATATTTAAGTGGACTAGTAGGGCTTAGGCATCATTTTTGTCTTACCTTTTGGCCTTATAACCTCTCTAATGCTCAAACTTGAAATGCATAGTAAGTTTCTATATAACTTCACATCTCTGTCTCTTTCCCTCTCTTTCTCCTTCTGTCTTGTAATTTGTAATTCACAGTACTTGCTAATTTCCAGTTGATAGAAGTGTTTGCTGGCACATCCTGTAGCCATGTAAATCGGTAGACCCACACTCATGATTGTGCACATGCCTTGTCAGCGTCAAAGCAGCAACTCTTATATAAGATGATTGCTCTTATGATATGCTGTGCATCCTGACCACATTTGGGACATCCCCAAGTTACAGGTCAAATGTGTCAATCCATTTGATAAGTGTGAAAAAGATAATTTTAAATCCGTACCAACTAACCAATCAAATACTATATTTGCATACTTTAACATTTATTATTCTAACTTAATTAAGTAATTAATTCCAGGAATGTGGATTTGTGAAATTGCTTAGAAGATCTATGCTGTCATTGAATGTTGGATTATAATGAAGAGGCTCATTTTGTATGGAGCCAACATATTTGTGTCTTCCAAACCAAGTCACTTACACACAGATTTATTGTTGGTATTTTAAGGAGATATAACCTTTATAGTCAGCCCAATTGAAGTTGAATAAACTTAGCTTCTCCTAAATTCCTCTGTGGCATAAGTGATTTTTTAGCTTATTACAAAACACTGGTTATGACTACATTATAATATAAAAATCAGATGAGAGGTATATGACTGCATTATACCATAATCAGATGATTAATAAGTACTCAGCTATTTTTATAACTAAGAAAAAATTTAAAATCTGAATAAAATTGGTGAATTTAGAAACTCTATCTATTTGTGATACCAAGACATCACAGCCAATGCTATTGCCTTATGGCAAATATACAATAACACCCCTGTATTGCTTTAGCCATTGCCTGGGCTGCTATAACTAAGTACCATAGAATGGGTGCTTCATAAACAACAGAAATTTTTTTCTCAAAGTTCTGAAGGCTGGAAGTCTCAGATCAGGGCCCTAGCATGGTCAGGTTGTGGTGAGGGTCCTTTCCTGGCTGATAGACAGCCATCTACCCACTTGGCAGAATGAGGGCAAGAGAGCTGTAAAGGTCTGTTTTATTAGGGCACTAATTCCAGTTATGTGGGCTCCACCTTCATGACCTAATTGCCTCCCAAAGGCTTCACCTTCTATCATCACATTACGGGTTAGGATATCAAGATATAAAATTTGAGTGGATGCAAACATTCAATCCAATTGCAACCCCCATTTCTTTTTTCTTTATAATTGATTCCAATCTTTAAAACAAAGTCTTCAATATCTAGGTAACAATTTAATTATTGATGTGTATCAGAATCTTAAACAAGCACACTGCTGTATTACAGTAGTATTATTTTGAAAGTTATTCATAATATTTAAAATAGTGTCTATAAATTTCAGAATTAATAGTTCTTTTACAGAATTAACTAGAAGCATGTTTATGTATCCTTATGCCTTAACTATAAGATGAAAATACCAGGTTTAAAAAAAGAGAGAAAGATTAATATTCTTAGTAGATATTCCATATAAGTAATTTGGGTGTAATAGTTTAAGAAATATTATAATTTACTCAAATGATATACCTACAGTCTCTTAAAATAAGATATATGTTCCTTAAAATAGGCGATAAACAAATCCATGGTCATAATTTATTTTAATTATTACCAGATGTATTTGTTCCAATATTCATGTAATGTTTTTAGAATAGTCATACCAACCACAGTATGTCTAATTTGCCAGAAATATAATTTTCAAGATGATAGCTTTTAAATGGTCAAGAGCATAAAAGAGTATTTTACCACTTCTCTTTGCCTCCCTAGTTAGGAACATTTACAAAGAAAAGAAAGACGTTTATTTTCATTTTTAGAAATATATATAATGTGCATGATAATAGATTCTATCTGGCATTTAATATTGAGATAAGGCAAAGCCTTTTATGTTAACTGTACTGTTATTTGTATGTAGAACATGTTTCTTAATGGTT
This sequence comes from Sapajus apella, assembly GCF_009761245.1. Taxonomy (NCBI): domain Eukaryota; kingdom Metazoa; phylum Chordata; class Mammalia; order Primates; family Cebidae; genus Sapajus; species Sapajus apella. The sequence continues at coordinate 26,117,529 of NW_022436964.1, read as the reverse complement.
TCAGACAAATAAATATGAGTCCCCTGCAAGGCCAGGGTGAGGAGTTTAAGGAGTTTAAGCAGTTTGAACTTGTCACTCTTCACATTCCCCATTTTCCTTTTTCTTCTAATGCATTCCTAATTTCTCTACTTTTCTCCTTGTGTCATGATTGAATTAAAGTGTAGCAATGACAAGTGGTTTGAATACCAATGCCTCCCTATCACATGTACTGTGCATACAGTGTTAACATTTCAGGTTTAGTCTAATAAAGGAGATACAGCATTTTGTCCTCTGGTGAAATTGTCATTACTTCTATTTCTATTTTGGGTTTGCCTGCTGCTGTCTGATTTTCCTTTAGTGTGAACTGTTTTGCTACTCTCTGCTACCAGCTATAATGGTGATGATTTGAAACTAGTTTCCTTTAGAGGATATGTAGTCAGGCTGTTACAGAGAGCTTTCTTAACTTATCATTTAAATGTATTCTGTTCTCTTTGCATTTAGATTTTGCTTAGGCCATTAGTGAAATTTTCCCCTTCTTCTCTACTTGTGTTTGTTGTCTCCTAAGTGGTGTTCTCTACTCTTACAAAATTCCTTGTTTGTTCTGTCCACACATTTGACAGTGACATCTGTTGGGAAGGGGTGGTGCATACCAAGCTGGAAAAAATATAAGGATTGAATTATCTTGCATACTCTGAAGTTTCATTCATGTATTCACTGACAATTATTCATAGTAAACATCTGATCATATGCACTCCCTATCCTTTAGCGTTGGTGACAATAGACCTATTTGGCAGTAGATTTCAGAATGATTTTGCATTTGCTGAGTATACATCACAAAGGTGGGGGAAGGAACCTTAATGTATCCAAAGCCAAATCACAAAATAACTGGCATGAAGATTTACAGCTGTAAAAGATCTTGGGGTTTAAGAGAAAAAAACAATTGAAACGAGGGAAATCAGGGTTGCTTTCAAGGTACCATATTTAATTCAATATCTTAGTATTAGCAGCAAGGCGAGAATTAAAATCCAAATCTCTAACCTTGATGCCTGCACTCAATGTGGCAGTGCAGTGGCATGGTGAAAAAGAGCTATGTGAAAAACAAAGGGTCTTGATTCTGGAGTGCCTCCTGCCTGGATGCTTCAGTGAAGGGGAAAAACAAAAAAACAAATAAAAAAACAACAACCCAGGGGTGGCCTCGGGATTTCATTCCTGCCAATACATATTTGAGTTTAAAAGGAGTATTATCATTTGTTTTAATGCAATCCCTGCATACATGGCCAACAGTGAATTTGCCATCTGGAAGAGTAAAGCCATCAGAGTAGCTGCAGTGGGATGCCCGTCTGGATCAGATCAGCCTAGATGAGACAGGAAGGCACAACCTTAACCTGTAAACATGGAGTTCTGATTGCCAGTGCCAATTTTACCTTTCCAGAATGTGTACTTGAAATCAACTTAGAGGTAGGCATAGCAGTAAAATAGTTTTTGGTCTCGTAAGGGAATATTTTAAGTTTTAAAGTTCAGGTATACTCAGGTGTAAAATACAAAGGTCTGAAAGTTATTTGCATGTAATTACTTGAATTTCAACGAAAAAAGAAAAAGAAAAAAATATTCTACTCATGTTAATGATTGAAAGTAGATTTATGCTGGATAATGTTCAACTAGAAAAGTTTCAGAAGAAGGCAACCAGATGGTGAGGAGTCTGAAAACCCTGTCTTATATTTAATGTTGTCAGGAGGAAATGTGTAGGGGGAAAATACTAAAACAATCTCTAAAATATTTGAAGAATTATCACCTGAAAGAGGAAGCAGACATTTTACAGAAGAAAGAAGAAGAAACATTGAATATAAATTTTTAGGAGGCAAATTTTGAAAGAGTAACCAGAAGAGAACTGTGGAGATTTGTTATACAGGCTATTTTATGAAGTTGGTAAATGATGATTAACTCACTGTCTGAAAAGTTAAGAAGATACTAGATGACCAAACACCCTTGTTTGGGATATTTAATGATGTCAACAATGAGTAGAGGGCTAGATAGGATTATATAGGTGCATTCTTTTTTTTAGACAGAATCTCTGTGTTGTCTGTCACCCAGGCTGGAGTGCAGTGGTGTGATCACAGCTCACTGCAACCTCTGCCTCCCAGGTTCAAGCGATTCTCCTGCCTCAGCTCCTGAGTAGCTGGGATAACAGGTGCACACCACCATGCCCAGCTAATTTTTGTATTTTTAGTAGAGACGGGGTTTTACTATGTTGGTCAGGCTGGTCTCAAACTCTTGACCTCATGATCCGCCCACCTCATCCTCCCAAAGTGTTGGGATACAGGCATCAGCCATTGTGCCTGGCCCTGGGTGGCTTCTTTCTAACCTTGAGATCTATGATTTTGCATAATTATTGGTATAAGATATTTGGTTATGTTTAGAGATTTATTCTTTATGTTTAAAGATTTTTTTCTTTCTTTCTTATTTTGGAGTTATCCACTAGGTTATTTTCTAATATTTCACACGGTCCTCAGAATTATTTCATCTGCAGTCTTTTCTCTGTAGATAATTCATTCTCATCAAAATTGAGAATTTACAATATATCAATTACTATTTGTAAAAGTAGAGGAGATACAAAGATTAATGTGGTGTCCACAAGTTACTTAGAATATAGTAATACTAAGATTATGTAGGTGGATGACCAAAACTGGAATTAACAGAGAAGGCTATTTAAAATGCAGATTCCACTGGGCAATCATTAAAAAGAAAATGAGATCATGTTCTTTGCAGCAACATGGATGGAGCTGGAGGCCATTATCCTAAGTGAACTAACTTGAGAACAGAAAAACAAATACCAGAAGTTCTTGCTTATAAGTGGGAGGTAAATATTGATTACATATGGACACAAAGAAGGGAACGACAGACATACGGACCTACTTGAGAAAGGAGGATGCAAAGATGGTGGAGACTGAATAATTGCCTTTTGGATACTATGCTTATTACCTGGATAGTAAAATAATATGTACACCAAACCCCAGTGACATGCAACTTACCTGTATAATAAACCTGCACACATACCTCTGAACCTAAAAGTTTAAAAAAGTAAGAAATACTTCAAACATACTCTTTAAATGCAGATTCTGAGGCCGAATCTAGCTCTAATTTTAGAATCCTAGAGGTAAAGTTTAAAAAACTGCACTTCTAAAAGCTTCACAAGTGAATCTGAAGCAAATGAATGTTGAGAACCACAAGTTAGGAAGCTAGAGTACATTTGCATGAATTACTGAAATATGTGAAGCCTGCGAGATATTTTACAGAGAAGTAACATGTTTAGATACGGATGGTAGGGATGATGGGTAAAAGGGGTGAGCAGGAAAAGGATGATAAAATATTACAAAAAAAAAGCTACAGGTATTTCTATGTCAGTAATTCATTCACATAATTGTTACATAACATTCTGTCAAGCACTGTGCATAGGGAGTGGGAAAGAAATAAAATGAATGTGAACACCACAAATTGCTTGGTGTTTATAGTAAGTCTCTGGTTGTAATGTGTTTTATTTTCAGCTGTTGACATCAGACTTGGTTTTGCAAGGAAAAGGAAAATAATGTTGAAGTCAGGTTGGACACACTATGTACCAAGCTATATGGATAAGCAATGAAAGAATCATTGGTGCTCGTGCTGCAACATGTACCCTACAAACGCAGCAATGGGCTTAGTTTCAAACTGACCTTCATGTTCACAGCGCACCATTAGCTGTGATGTATACTAGGCTTCTTTAGGTGTGAAAAAAGGATTTAAGTCTGGAAGAAGAGCATGTTAGCATGATTTTATCAAATACATTTTCCTCTGGAGTTCTTACATCCATCTTGGCACTGCTTCCCAGATGGCACGGGGGGCATGCTCAGTTTTAAGGGTTGAGACCCCACAGTAGATGATGGTCATTTCAGCCTATGCAAGCCTTATGACAGCCCGTGAGAGGAGCTAACAGACCTGCTCAATGGCCATGCTTTTTCCAAGAAGCCCCATGACAGTGAGGTTAAGGCTTCTCATTTACGGCATGTTTTTGTAGAGTTTTATCATGTAGACCTTCAGGGTCTATATGTCCATTCACAGTCCTCCCAGTACAGATGCGTTTCTCCAGTCAGAGTTAATAAGCAATGATGCCTAGTAACACAGTTTCCTGTTCCTGTATTTCCAAAGAAACATAGCTGAGAAAGGTAAATCTGAGAAAATCTTTCCACAGAGATAAGGTTTACATCTGCTCTTAATCCTTTCTTCCGAGCTGGTTTTTAAGCATTATAGGATAATGAGTACTGTGGTTCAAGAAGACAGCTTGTAGCAGTGTATGTGGAAGTACTGGAAATAAAACTGGAGATGACAGGCATAAAGGTAGCAGGCAGTGATGACATAGACACTCAAACCTGAACTCAAGAAACAAAAGGGCCACATACAGTAGTTTAAATGACAAATAATGGGAATATGAAGATGTTGGCAGTGACAATTGGAAGAGGGAATAGATCTGGTAACCATTATGGAGGTATTGAGGCCAGAATTTAATAACCTTTGTCAGGAACTCATAATGGGCTATTAGTTAAACTGATTCAGAGAGATACTGTGAGTAGAATATTTTTCCTACTCCACAGAAAGAAAAGTGTGAATATGAAGACTGCAAAGCATTTATGTAGAAGAAAACATATTAATCACATACTGCTATAGGAGATGAAGCAGATATCTTGGATAGATGATTCTAGAAATGAAAAGAACCTCAGCCCTTGGTTATTCGTTAAATTAGTATGGTTAAAATTTAAGGTAGACTCTAAAGCTTTAATTTTACAAAGATCCCTGAATTGTATATCTTATATAATAACTCACTTTTATCCTTAACACAACCAATTTCCCCCCTGCACCCCAAAAAATGAGAGAAACAAAGATGTAAACAATAATGTATTCATTCCGCAAATATTTATTGTGTGTCTTCTATGTACAAAGTACTGTCTAGACACTTCTGATTTATCAGTGAACAAAAGTAATGAAAATCTCCCATAATCATAACAATAAATAAATGAATATAAAATATTACTTATTTTATAAAATAACGAAGAATATAAATTAAGTAAATTATAAAAAGTTATGTCAATAACAAAATGAGAAGTACTATGAAAATGAATGAGCATGCAATGAAGTAAGTAAATTTACTTTCATAGTTGGCTTGGATATGTTTTGAATCTTTTTTTTACTTAGAATAAAATTATCGTGGAGACTATAAAAATAAAATGGGGAGGGCCGGGCGCAGTGGCTCACACCTATAATCCCAGCACTCTGGGAGGCCGAGGTGAGTAAATCACGAGGTCAAGAGATCGAGATCATACTGGTCAACACAGTGAAACCCCGTCTCTACTAAAAATACAAAAAAATTAGCTGGGCATGGTGGCACGTGCCTGTAGTCCCAACTACTCGGGAGGCTGAGGCAGGAGATTTGTTTGAACCCAGGAGGCGGAGGTTGCAGTGAGCCAAGATCGCGCCATTGCACTCCAGCCTGGGTAACAAGAGCGAAACTCCGTCTCAAAATAAATAAATAAATAAATAAATAAAATAAAATGGGGAAAAAGTAGATATCAAATAATTTACTAAGTTTTTGTTTGTAGTTAATAATAATTATGTACCTTTTGTGGGGGGCCTCTTCTTTAACAAGTAGGTTTTCAGTAATAAAAAATAAATGTAGGTATTGCAAGTACTCAACAAAAGACAAAAGCCTTATTTCACTGTGTTTTATTCGTTGGTAGAAATGAATATTACCCACTGGAAATCTTAATGTGATACAAATATTAATATTTGTATCAATAGCTTATTTCTCCATTAAATCCAGTTAGTATATATTCAGAGAATGAATATATAAATTTGGGATTTATTCAACTTTTCTTTTTCTCTCTTTTCCCCTACCTATCTCCTCACTTAATGAAAGGAAAGGAAAGAAAACCTAAATCATTTGACTAAGTAAAATATCTTAAAAACTCCTGGAGAAATAAAAATCCTCCATAAAGAGGTTTAGGGAAACAATGCTTCCATCGTTACCGGAGGCCTGAAATGGTGGCTATATTACAACATTTCAGATGGCTTCAGATTGATGCTATATATACTGTGTGTGCTTCAGCATAGCTTATCATTTCCCTCCCACTGCCCTGGTTTGGAAACATAAGCTGAATGCACAGCATGTGCAGGAAGCTCACAGGAGCCCACTCTTTTCTCTAAACCAGAGCTGGTACAGAAGAATTTCTGAATAACCTAAAAAACTGGTGACATTAACTGCTATCCATGGGCTTTAGTGGGTTCAGAGAAAACATCATGAAATCAAGTGAAAAATGTAGTGTGTCTGTGCATTATTTTTTTCTGAAAAGAGCATCCAAAACATTAATCAGATCCTCTAAAGTTCTCACACCTTTTAAAAAGGATAAAAGTACTATTCCTCTGGCAGCTTTAGAAGTTCCAGAGATCCAAACTGAGCCAATAACACCCTGAATACATTGGTGCGTGATGAGGGACTGGAGTAGAGCCATATTCTTTTATTTCTGTGTTTCTAGACATGGCAGGGGCTTTGGATTTGGGCTGACAAACTACAGGCTATTTTGCATCGCTGTGGATATTATAGTTATCTGAATGTTCTCAGGCCACTATAGGAGCCTGCAGAGATGAGAAAGAAGCCAACTGGCCCATGGTCTTAAATGGCACATAAGCAGGCCAATGAGAGGAGCCAAATATTTTATGAAGCCATGATTCTATCCAGTAAATAGCAGCAGAATTGAGTAGGCCATTTGAATAACTGAAATTGTGGGGGATATGTGAAATACCTCCACACAAATTCTGTGACAGCTTACACGAGGTAAAGGTTCACCCTGGGGATATTTAGTTGATGATCATAAACATGATTATAAGCACCACAGTATTTTATGTGCACTTTACCTCTTAGCAAGAATAATTGAAATTTCTCTTTAATTTAATTTTTTACCTACACTGGTTTCAAAAATTTTGTCAGTCCATAAAATTTACAAAAGTTTGCATGTATATTTTCATAAAATTAGTCTTTTATTGAAAAATCTTTCAGAAATCACCTGAACCCTATATAGTGGTTCACTCACGAGAGGGAGTAGAGGGTAAATATGACATCATCTAGTTGAATAATCTAGATCTTGCCAATAAGAGGCTTTTAGTTCCTCAACTACTGGCAACCGTCAACGATGCAGAAATGAGGCATTATCCAATGCATGCTGATGAGGCCTCTTCCCTCAGAGTAGGAAGACCACTGTACTCAAAAGCAGAGGAACAGGCAGGGGAACTAATCACCAACCAACTTTATTAGCTAAAGTGCCTCTTGCTTGGATCTCTTTAATTTTTACCTAATATCATGTCTCTATTCTACCATCCCATCCAGAATACCATTTTTAATTATCATGTCTCTGTAGGCCCCTCTTAGCTATGACAGTGACAGACAACTTTATAGTATAGTATTTATGTGAAATTTCCTTTGCTTTTAGTTTTAGAGACAACATTCATTTCCAAGGTTACTTAGGTCAGCACCTTCTGCTCACCCCACGCCCTTCAATGAGATTGTTTCATAAATTTGTAATACTATCAGTCTTATATTAGTCTGCATTCCATCCTGGTTTCCCACAACTTCCTCTCTCTCTCTCTCTCTCTCTCTCTCTCTCTCTCTCTCTCTCCATATATATATATATATATATATATTTTTTTTTTTAATTAGCCTAAGTTAAGGTTCACTCTTTGTGCTGTGAAGTTCTATGAATATTGACAAGTGCATATTGCCACACATCTACCAATATGATATACGATATCATAAGGTAAAGTTTCACTTCCTAAAACCTTATGGGCTTCATCTATTCAACTTTCTCCTTTCCAGTAACCCCCATACAACCACTGATTTCTTTACCACTGCTATAGTTTTACCTGTCACCATTTTGGACTGGTTTGTTTCACTTAGTAAAATGTATTAGTCTATGTTTTGTATGGCTTGATTGTTTATTTCTTTTATAATTAGTTTTCTACTCTATGGCTATACCACAGTTTGCTTGTCTATTCACCTACTGTAGGACATGTTGGTTGCTTCCAGTTTAAGGAAGTTATGAATAAAACTGCTTTAAACATTTTTGTGGACATTTTAGGGGGCTACATATTTTCAAATCAGTTTAGTAAATAACTAGAAATGTGATAACTGGATCGTGTGATAAGACTTCATGTAGCTTTGTAGAAAACTACATAACTGTCTTCCAAACTGCGTGTACAATCTCGACTTCCCACCAGCAACGAATGAGAGTTCATGTTGTTCCATATCCTCACTAATAGTTGATATTATCAAGATTTTTTCAGATTTTAGCTGCTCTGCTAGATATATAATGATGATTCATTGCTGTTGTAATTTGCATTCCCCTGATGGGAAATATTGAGCATATTTTCATATACTTACTTGCCACCTATATCTTTTGCATATGTTTTGAATGGCTTGCTTTTCTTATTGTTGAGTTTTCTTATTGTTGAACTTAAGAATTCTATGTGAATTTTATATACAAGCCCATTATTAGGTATGTAATTTGCAAATATATTCTGACAGTGTATGGTTAACTTTTTTCTTCTTACAGCTTACCAGTTTTTTCTTAGGCCATGCTCATGGTGTTATATCTAAAAATTCATCACCAAATCAAAAGTCACGTAAATTTTCTCCTGTTTTATTCTAGACTTTTTAGAGTTTTATCTTACATTTAGGCCTATAATCCTTGTTGTAGTTAATTTTTGAGTTGTGAGTTATAAAAGTTATTAGTTCTATGTCTAGTTGCTTTCCTTTTTTTTTTTTTTTCTTGGCATATGGACATACACGTTTCAGCACCATGTGTGATAACAGTTTTCTTCCACCGAAATGCCTTTACTCTTTTTTCAAAGATGGGTTGACTATATTTGTGTAGATCTATTTCTAAGCGCTCTATTCTGTTCCATTGATATATGTGTATTCTTTCACTGAAATCCCACTGACTTGGTTATAGTAGCTCTATGATAAGTCTTTAAATCAAGTAGGGTAAGTCCTATAACTTTGTTCCTCATGTTCACTGTTGTGCTGGCTGTTCTATCCCTTCTGCCTTTCTCTATGCATTTTACAATCAAGAATCAAGTTGTCCATATATGCAAAATATCTTGCTTGGATTTGGATGACAATTGTGTTAAATTTATAATAATGTTGGGAAAAATTGACATCTTGGCAATATCGATTGAAACTTGCTACACTTACTTGTTAGTTCTAGGGATTTTTGTGGATTCATGACTTTTTTTTTTTTTTTTTTGAAATTGAGTTTCACTCTTGTTGCCCAGGCTACAGTCCAATGCCACAATCTCAGCTCACTTCAACCTCCACCTCCTGGGTTCAAGCAATTCTCCTGCCTCAGCCTCCCTAGTAGTTGGGATTACAGGCATGTGGCATGTGCCATCATGCCCAGCTAATTTTATATTTTTAGTAGAGATGGGGTTTCTCCATGTCAGTCAGTCTGGTCTTAAACTCCCAAACTCAGATGATCCACCCACCTTGGCCTTCCAAAGTACTGGGATTCAGGTGTGAGCTACTCCAACCGGCTCTATTTTTTTTTTAATCTACAAAAAAAAGTAATAATAATCTCTTCCTAACAGTATGGCTTAAAAATTAGCTATAATATATATGAGAGTAACCATGGTAGAGTCTCACACGTAGTAAAACTTACTAAATAGTAGTTGAAAGAGTCATTTTAACCAGAAACATTGATGTAAAGACTGATTTCATAATGTTTTGAAAAATCCAAAGCAAAATATTTTCTTAAGTGTTTCTATCATTAATTAAAATGTAATCAAATAATTATATAGTAATGTGATTTTATGGTCTCCATAACTGACTATGTTTTAATTTTATTTAAATATAATGCTGTTAATTTATGTATGTTTTAATTATTCTTAGTGTTACTTTCTGTCACAGCATTTCTCATATAAAAAGAACTGAAAATCTTTCATAGAAATGCATAAATTATTGTGCTAAACATTACTCTTAATGTTACAAAAATGCTGAAGCCAACTTAAAGAAATTACATTCTATAATATTATTAAGAGGTACTTAAAAAGGTTAGAAATAAACTTTATAATCCTCTTTGACTTTGTCATTTCTTTGAATTCTGTTTAAGTGATTAAAATAAACAGTAATGAGGGAAAGAAAAAGCTTGTAAAGCTACAGGGGTCAAAAATGGTGCAATGGACAAAAAAGTGGATAAAAGGGACAGTTTATTGTCTAAGCCAGAAGAGCCAGCACAAAAACCAGTTTCCTCTCTGTCCCCAACTGACCCACATATTAGTCCTATATTAGTAATTTCCTTTTCTATGGAGCAAGGGAATTACCTTTTTTGTTATTATGAATCTTTCACATTCCCATGCTTCACACTAAAAATTTGGAATCAATAGGTCTTTGTTTCACCACAAGAATATGTGTTTTAACAATAATCAGTGTGTTCATGGGACGTATTTTGAAAAAGTATCCTAAAGCATCATTTATACTATGTTGCTAAGTATCAAATACACAGGATCTCTTCCTTTACAGAATACCTAATTTAGTAGACATTCATTATAAAAAAAAAAAAAGAAAAAATTGAAGCAAGATACAGAAACATATCAATACATATCAGCTTGCTCATTTCATAAGTGTCATAATTGTCAAGGTGTATGATTTCTGATTCTTGACTATCTCTGTTTTTCCCCTGAAACTAAGAGTATGTCATTATTCGTATGAACTTTTTATTTTTTTAATTTGAAAATTGAAATTCTTTTGTATTGAGGTCAAAGGTAAGTCTCAGTGGATAATTAGGTTGAGTGTTAAGCTAACTGATCAAACACCAGACTTGCTCAGCGTAATTCTGAATAACTGTATCTGGTTTTGTGAGAGAAAGAAAAAGCATTATTTTCTCTAGAGAAATCCTGGGAGCAACTCCACTGGAGCTATTCACAATTGAAAAATGGTCAGGCAGTTTGGAAAGGTATGTAGAGGAGAAAATCCAACTCCAGTAGGGAGCCTGGCATAGTATAGCAGTACAAACCAGCAAGGGGCTAATGTTCACAGCCTGATTCCTGCAGGTGCTCAAACTCCTGGAATTGTAATTGAGTATCACAAAGGGAGCAACTTCTTGTTTGCACCCTGCTTAGTAATGAGATTCATTGACCTTGTTGCCTTCTTGTAGTCTGGGTTGCCCTCTCCAGCCTGTGTCTGTTCAGAAGATTGGGGGAAATGTCTTATCTCCCTTCCCTGTCAGATAAATGGAAGTTGCACAATGCCACAGGGATAGGCAGAATAATGAAAGCCATTTCGTGAAGAAACCATGGGTTGATACAATAAAACCAAGCTGCCAAATCCAAAAGGCTGAATAGGATCTGGCAGCCAAAAGAGGACAAAGAACTAATTTTGCTGATGGGTAAAGATTATAATGATAAACAAACTGGCTAATATTGTGGGAATAAGCTGAACTTGAAAGAAGTTTGAAGGCAGTCTACAAAAGCACAGGATGGCTTTTATTTCAAATATCACTTATTTGTAGAAATGTTGGGTGCATTTAAAAGGACCAAAAATACAAAGGCAACATGTGTACTAAACAAAGTGCAAAAAAGGGAGAGTATGTTTCTGTGCTCATTCTTCTTGGCATTTCACTGTCTTTTCACTGTTAGTGGCTTTCCACCTGGTCCAACTTGGTAATAGAAATGCTCGTTCAGTATTAGCAGAGGTAATCGACACAGAGTAAAGATACATCAAAAGCTCTGGTGGTTACATCAATTTTTATGTATTAACTTATGAGACGTTGATCTCCACCTGCGGAAGTCTGTCTTGCAAACCCTGACTCAGCAATGGATGAATAAACACACTCACACAAGCAGTCCAGTGAATTGAGTGGGCTAGTGAGGTCGTCAGCTGCTCTCAAAGAGCAATTGCGGCTAAGGGACCCCTACTCACTGTTCCTCTCCTCCTCACATTTGTTCAGTATAGATCTAAGTCAACACTCTCGTGGATAATTAACATGATTAAAAGAGTGGTTTTATGAATGACAAAAGTTTTTGTTTCCAGGGCCCAGAGTAAACACCTTTAATGGGTAATCCCCCTTCGGTCTCCCTCTGAGAGGGCCATTTGGCACCAAGGTTAGTGAGTTATTCAGATAAAGTCCCACACAGACCCTAACTATTTGCTTTTCTCATTAACTAAATGTTAAGGAAGTTTCTACTGTTTTCAGCGGAAACTTCTACTGAAACTAATGCAAACCCCTCAGCCTTCCAAGGAGGTTTGTTCCTATAACCTGTAACTATCTCTTAATATTTTGCCGCCATCCTAAGTGAATTCCCAGAAACCTAGAGAAGCTGAAGAAAGGGTGAATATGGTTTGGTGGTTGAAAACACAGCCCCCTCCATTGTATTTCTTGCCTCTGGAAACTCTGTGTTATTTCTGTGTTTTTTCTTGTACTATGCAGAAGAAATTAAGTAGTTTGTGTGTGTGAAAGAGAATGTGTAGCAGACCAATCCAAAGGACCAGGAGAGTATCACCAATATCATTTACACTCTATATCTTCTTCACATTTTTATATATAAAATACTTCAGAATGGATTATCTTATATGATACTCACCTTGAAGGCAATTAATATAGGGTTATTATATTCATTTTTATGATGAAAAAGCCAAGTTCCAGGAAAGTAAAGGCTTTTCATCATATTTTCTACATTCAGTTATCCAGCAAGTAGTAGATTTGGAACGTAAGCTGAGATCAATTTGTATTCTTTGTCTGATATGCTTTCTCCTGCATTCAATTGTCCTCACAAAGCAAAAACAACTCTGTAAACTCGGTGTTCCTGGATGTGTTGATAATTTAAATATACCTGTCGAATCCATTCTTTTTTTTTTTTTTTTTTTATCGGAACTGGAAGGCCTAGAGCAAAGGAACTCAGGGTTGTATCAGAAATACAGAAAGAAAAGTTTGAATTGAGATTCATTATGGTGCTAGAGTCAGCTAGCACAAAATTCCAAGAGCCATCTCTTCCCAACTCCAGGATTAGTAACATCACATGAGTAGCTTGAAATTGACCGTAATGGGAGTATTTCCACCAGAGAGACTGGCAAATCCTACAATCCTGGTTTTTTCATCCAGAGACATAGTTATTAAACATTTATTAGGTCATCACTGTATCTATCTCGTTTGTGCTGTTGGGGTGGGAGTTAGGGATATGAGTAATGAATAATGATAAACCATAGTCTTTAGAGTAAAAAAAGGCTTTGGTTTGAATTACAGCTTTACCATTATATAATGAAGTGACGTTGGCCAAATGACCTACCTTCTGAGTCTCTAATCCTTCCTAAGTATAATAATACTTAACCGTTAACAGGAGATAACAATACCACCTCACAGTCTCAGGATTAATAACCATGTATGTAAGTGCTGACATATAAAAAGCAGTCAATTTTAAATGTTAGTATTAGAATAATTAGATATCTCACTGCTTGTTTTCCTTTTGTGTCTAAGTTTCCACATGAGTAAAGTTAAAATTACTTCAGTGCTCTGTGAAGATGTATGACATTGGGGAAAATATTTTTGAAAACTGATGACAGTTCTTAAAATCTGCAAGACTCTTTAGAAACAGGTACCATTATAATTTTAGCTATTTACTCTTAGCACACAATACATTAAAATATCAAATCCAGCTAGGAGAGAGCTTCTTTTGCCAAACTGAAGTAACAGGAGGTACATGGTACTGCTCTCCTCCAAAGAAACTATGGATTTATAAACTGGTAGGAAACATAGGATTTTGATTATTTTGTTTCATTAGATTCACAGTGCCAAGTACTGCAATCCTAATTTTATCCTGGACCGTCCATTTAGTACTTACTTGGAGAGAATAGTGCCGCCAACATCGTCCTCATAAGCACAGCCAAATGCCCAAGTTTCTTTTTCTTGTTTGGAGAGGAATGCGCTCTAGAGAACATCTTCTGAAGCCTAAGCTATTATTTTTTTTCCCAGAGGGACAACCAATTCTTACATCAAAGAAGCAGTTTAGGCGAGGAGTGAAATTTCCATAAGATATATTTTACTCTAGCATTCAGAGACTTAAGGAACATGAGACAGTGCAAATATTGTGAAATCTTCAAGAATATATGAGTAAACACAGTAGTATTGAAACCGGCAACAATCCAGAAGCAAAAACAAGCACACAACAATAAAAGAATAAAAAATTGCTTTTGTTTAGTGAAAGTGTCCAAGAGTGTGTCCTGCTCTGAGTATCTCAGACTTAGGGAAATCTGGCACCTTTTTGGTCCTGGAGGCATATTGTATTGAAGAAGTTTAAGGGCAGCTATGGTACATGCCAGTGCCAAGGAGAATAAGCTATGCAGTAGAAAGTCCCCCCATGGAGGCATGATTTCATGTTAAAAATATCACTTTTGAGCTACTCCATTTCACCTTATTCCATAAAAAGAGCTACTAAGTATTAAGCCATGTTGAAATGACTCATATACGTGATTATGCATATATTTTTTGAAACTTGGTAATGAAATTATAAATAAAGTTATAATTAATGGCTTTGATTAATGAAGTGGTTAAGGAGCCTCTCCTCAAGAGAAGGAAGCACAGTCGTAAATCAGGAATCCATTGAAATGGGTGTTAAATTTGCCACTGCTTCTTTTTATGCAAATGAATAAGTATAACTACAGGACAGTGGTTTGAGTTGTGAATTGTGAAGCTTTATTGATAATAATAAACTTGTTTATTATTCAAGACAATAAACAATAAACATAACAAGGTATTTTTTATTGTGGCCTTTTTAAAGAGCTGTACCAAAATTGTTGCCTTTAAAAAAAAAATGGTATCCTGGAGAATTGCCAAAAAAACCAACAATCCACTAAATAGGCTATTCACTTTACTAGGAACAAATATTTCACTTTAAGTTCCATGGGAAATGACATTTTGCTGGAAGATATTAGCATCAAATAATCTGAACATTTGTGGATGATAAAATTTAGCTACCTTTGTGCTATCTCCAAAATGATTTCTTAAGGAAATTTTGCAGTTCCTTAATTTGCTTTGAGATATCAGTAACATCAAAGAAATACTAATAAAGAAGAAATTGGTTGGAAATAGATACCAGCTTTCTCAGCCCCCCCCTCCAGTATAATTGAGCATGATTAATTTCCTTTATTTTCTTAATTACTGAAAAAATGCTTGTCTTTTTTTTTCTTTCTTTTTCTTTTCTTTTTTTGTTCATATATATATATATATATATATATATTTTATTACACTTTAGGTTCTGGGGCACATGTAAAGAACATGCAGGATTGTTACATAAGTACATACATGGCAATGTGGTTTGCTGCCTCCATCCCCATCACCTATATCTGGCATTTCTCCCCATGTTATTGCTTCCCATCTCCCTACCCCCCACTGTCCCTCCTCTAGTCCCCCTCACAGACCTCAGTATATGATGCTCCCCTCCCTGTGTCCATGTGTTCTCATTGTTCAACACCCGCCTGTGAGTAAAAACATGCGGTGCTTGATTTTCTGTTCTTGTGTCAGTTTGCTGAGAATGATGGTTTCCAAGCTCATCCATGTCCCTACAAAGGGCACAAACTCATCATTTTTTATGGCTGCATAGTATTCCATGGTGTATATGTGCCACATTTTCTCTGTCCAGTCTATCATCGATGGGCATTTTGGTTGGTTCAAAATCTTTGCTATTGTAAACAGTGCTGCAATGAACATTCGTGTGCATGTGTCCTTATAATAGAATGATTTCTAATCCTTTGGATATATACCCAGTAATGGGATTGCTGGGTCAAATGGAATTTCTATTTCTAGGTCCTTGAGGAAGCGCCGCACTGTCATCCACAATGGTTGAACTGATTTACACTCCCACCAACAGTGTAAAAGTGTTCCTATTTCTCCACATCCTCTCCAGCATCTGTTGTCTCCAGACTTTTTAATGATCGCCATTCTAAGTGGCGTGAAATGGTTTCTCAACGCAGTTGTGATTTGCATTTCTCTAATGACCAGTGATGACGAGCATTTTTTCATATGTTTGTTGGCCTCATATATGTCTTCTTTTGAAAAGTACCTGTTCACATGCTTTGCTCACTTTTGAATGGGTTTGTTTGTTTGTTTCTTGTAAATCTGTTTTAGTCCTGTGTAGATTTTGGATATTAGCCCTTTGTCAGATGGGTAGATTGCAAAAATTTTTTCCCAATCTGTTGGTTGCCGGTTCACTCTAATGACTGTTTCTTTTGCTATGCAGAAGCTCTGGAGTTAAATTAGATCCCATTTTTCTATTTTGGCTTTCGTTGCCAATGCTTTTGGTGTTTTAGTCATAGTCCTTGCCTATGCCTATGTCCTGAATGGTTTTGCCTAGGTTTTCTTTTAAGGTTTTTATGGTGTTAGGTCTTAGGTTTAAGTCTTTAACCCATCTGGAGTTATTTTTTTTCCCCAGTTTCTTTGGGAAAACATTTAAGGAGCAATAAGAGGGCTATTATATTGCTTTGTTTCTTGACTGGATTTTGCAGTCCTTCTAGCTGAACCTTCCAGCTCTTTCACAAATTGGTTGATATTTGAGGTTTGCATTTATAACTACAGTAACCTATAGCTAAGAAAATTTTTTAAAAGAACATTTTCTCTCAGGCCCTGGGGAACACAAATGTATCAGACCAAAAATTTGATTTTATTTGTACTGAAAATGGTAGAGCACTATAACAAAAATCAAATGGTCTAGTGGTGCAAACAAATAAAATAGGCCTTCTCCCAGGAAAAAATAAGCTTAATGGAGTTCTTGCTTCAAAGCATGAAAAGTAAAGCCATTTGACCATGACAAACCTGCATGCTATTTTGTTTCGTCAAAAATTTTGACTTTTATAGGGCTGGTGGCCAGTAACAGAAAGCAACCATGGATCCATTGGCTGACATGGTACAACTCTGCATCAGTTACCTTGGATTAGAGTTGTCTTCTCAGGGAATAAATATGTGTACTGGAAATGATAAGTTTCTGGATCTCTGCCAAGCATCCTTTTCTTTCTTTCTTTTTTTCTTTTTCTTTCTTTCTTTCTTTCTTTCTTTCTTTCTTTCTAAATCCAAGTCTCAGCAGAATATTAGGCAGAAGATTTTAATTAAAAATTTCCAGAGACAGTGTAGCATTCTAGACAAGGCACATTATTGTGTATGTTTGGAAACATCTTTTTATACCTAGTTGGATTTCTTTGATTCTTAATTAAATGTTACAATTCAAATCACTATTGGCTGAATAAACTGGAAATTTGAGGAAAGTAATTGTGGAGCTGTTAAATTTAGTGCAGCCTTCTCCTTTAATATGTAAGATACTGGCCTAGACCATAAAATAGCAACTCGGTTTTCTTTAAATAATTCAACATTTATTTATTTAATATATAATTTCAACTTTTATTTTAGATTCAGGGAGTACATGTGCAAGTTTGTTACATGAGTATATAGCATTACACTGAGGTTTAGGGTATAAATGATCCTGCCATTCAGTTTGGGGGTGACATATGGTTTTGGTCATATGGTTTTGTGGGTTAATTGCTTAATGTCTCTAAAATGCATCTCCCCTTTTGTAAGGGGGAGGATGTTTGGGAAATAATAAGACCAAAACCTACTCTGAGCTTCTTGGAGAGAATCAAGCTTGTAGAATTTGTGATGATGGTGCTTAAAAATAATAGACCATTGGCCACAATTCCCTGATGGAAAGGAATTTATTTCATTGGAAGACAAAAGTAGATTTCAGAGATAAATACATTTTCCTGCCTTCAGCAAGATGAAATAACATAATGTCTATATAGATTTGATTTAAGTCTTCTGATTTTCACCTTATTTGAGGTAGTCTGGGTATCGTAACATCTATTATTCAAATTTAGTGAACATTTGTTGTACAACTAATTAAGGTTCAAGTACTCTGTTGGGCATTAAGGGTTTAAGTTAATACAGCATTGTCATGCCCCTCAAAACAACTCACTGTACTATAATGCAGAGTTAAATAAAAGCCAACTTGTGGTATACAGAATTTTTAAGAGAAACAAAGAGGAATAATTCTGATAAGGATAAGACAGAAAAAGTGAAAAAAAAAAAAGTCTTTTAAATTATACATTGAAGACTAAAAACTAAATAATTGAAGAACAAAGGAAGGATGTTCATTACATGCTAAGAAAAGTACTCTGAAAAAAAACCCAGAAAACTTACGAAGAGTTAGGGAACACATCCGGTGTGTTTTTACATTGTGTTCCATTAATAGCTGTGAGAGAAGATTTTTAGTCATAATATTGGCCAATAGTCATGCTCTTTGAACTTGGTAATTTGAGAACTATCCACTGGAAGCTAGAGATTCTGAGGTGTTGTTTCTGTTTTCCCTCAGTACTGCTACCTGTAATAGATGTTTCACAGCCTCGTTACCTCAGAACTAGCGGGTATTGCTACATTGCAAGAGGTGTGGAGTACTTTTCACCTACCCTTATACCTCAGATTCCATATCTGAACGCTATAGGGCTTTCAGACCATAATTTACGAAATTTTATATATTTGTAATCAAGTACCTATGATGTTAATATGTTTTGTGTTAGAACTGATGATTATCTTATTACATATGTGATATTCTGCCATACGGTAGATATCTGTTCAGTTCAAAGATGTGAAAGCTAGGACTGAAGGAAGTTAAAATATTTTCAAGGTTCACCAACTAGATGTTTATAGATTAGATCATAAACCGCACGATTTCTCTTTTTGCTCTTCATAACTTTTTTCTCTTACTATACTATATTTTATTACTCTTTTTTTCATTAATAGATATTTTAAAACTATAATTAAACCAAATTTGATATTGACAACTGATATATAGTGGAACATTTATTTCTTAGGAAAGGATGAGAAATGCTTTATTTTCTCTCGTATTAATAGGTTCAGTTTTATAACTTGACTAGCTATGTCAGTATGAATTGGTTAAAACTTTGACAGAAGTGGAACAGTTGAGTTGTGCTGAATTTACACAATTCTTTGCAGAACTGACCTTGTTACATAGAATAATGTATTAGTGTATTTGCTGTATTTGGTACAGTAGATTCCTACTGCTAAGTGAGCAGAATTTCACTTCCATGCACGTAATCTGAAAATGACATCAATTTATTGGTTATACTAAAAATTCAGAATAATGGTATTCTAGTTTCACAATCTTTTCTTAACCTATTGATTATTAGGGCAATAAAATGTTCACATAGTACCTGTAAAATAAGACAAATCATTTCATCTCTTTCATTCCCATGTTGTCTTAACTAATTGATTAGCAGAGATAAATTGGGAGCAAGACTGAGTCATGGGCTTAAAATGAGTATGTTGAGCTGGCATGACTCAGAAATTTCAAGATGAAGGATGTTTAACCATAATTAGCCTTTGGGAAGCATAAGTTATGTAGATTGCCAGGAAAAAAAAAAAAAACGTGAAAGATGTTGAAATGGGCAAACGAGCGAGAAAACAAAATTACTGTCCTAAGTAGGGTACCTCTCCCTAAGTGCCATTGGCTACTTGACAACTCTGTTGTCAAAGACCAATACTTTTTTTTTTTTGAGACTGAGTTTCACTCTTTTCACCCAGGCTGGTGTGCAATGGCATGATCTTGGCTCACTGCCACCTCTGCCTTACAGATTTAAGTGTTTCTCCTGCCTCAGCCTCCCCAGTAGCTGTGATTACAGGCTCCTACCAGCACGCCCGGCTGATTTCTGTATTTTTAGTAGAGACGGGTTTCGTCATGTTGGCCAGGCTGTTCTCAAACTCCTGATCTTAGCTAATCTGCCCACCTCGGCCTCCCAAAGTGCTGGGATTACAGGCGTAAGTCACTGCACCTGACTGAATATCAACAATTTTATAAATGCGCCATAGAAAGGTGAATGGATTGTGCTTGGTGGAATGCAATTGATTATCACCCTGTGGATAGAACAGTCTTGCATCTTATGTAAATTTATTTCAGCATCTTTTATTGCCTAGATATGTGTAGTTATTTGAGTTCTCCTTTGAGTTGGTTGTAACATCCTACCACTCTCCTCATTAGTGACTTAAGTAAACTGACACATGATTATTAAAAATCGTATGCGAATCTTGATTTTAGTTTTTTATTAAATCTTTTAACAGTATAAATCAATGGTTCTCAAATTCTAGTGTGCATTATAATCCCCTCGAGGGCTTGTTAAGGCTTAGATCACTGGACTCCATTTTCAGAGTTTCTGATTCAGTATTTGTGGGTGGGGCCTAATAATTTGCTGCATTTCTAGCAAGTTCCAGATGATAATAAAGCTGCAGGTCCAGAGACCATATTGTTGAAACCACTGGTATAAACTGCAGTCACTTAGGCTGATAATTACAATTCCCCAAAACCTTTATTTTACATGTGTGAAAAGATGTTCATTCTAACATCTATTCTGCAGCCCTCAACTATTTTCAGATTCCTCTGTGAAAAAGAATGTTTCTAGCCCTTTCATTTTTCCCCTCCTGGCTGGTTAAATCAGCCTCTTAAATTTCCTGATTTGGGCATTAGAAATAGTGGCAGCTTTGATCAAGTGACATGATGGGGAATAGGAAGGTATCATAGAAGACAATGCAAGATTCACTCTAGAGTAATTATGTAGTTAATTACTCTAGTGTGTGAACTTAGCCTTCAAAGCAATCTCATTTGAGCCGAGAAAAAAGTTACCACAGACAATTATGGGATGTGTGTCATGTGAGAAGGGGAAAGAGAGCTATTGCTGGAAGAACAGTGTAAATGCTAAGCAATGTAATCTGAAATAAACATGAGTGAAACTGTGTTTTCCCTAAGCTATAGCCTTCAATGCATTTGAAGGTCCTTTCCATTCTAATTTCTATGATTCATTCGCTCATTGGGACGAGTTATATATTTTTCTTCTTTCTCCTTTCCTGCTGCAGGATATGCATTGTCTTTCCCTATTATGGCTGTAGAACTCATTATGCATTTTCATTGTCAGATAGGAGGGTTGCAGTGGAGACTAACTTAAATGAGCAAGTGTCTCTTTTCTACTTAAATCAAAAGGAAGATATTATACCCATGGGTGAACACCATATACCTGACCCCTAAAGTGACCGTTGTTTTTCTTTAGTATTTTTATGTTCTAAGAGAGAGACATGTTCTGAGAGATAGAGAGAAAAGAAAGAAAGAATGAGAGAGAGACAGAGAGATGAAAAAGAAAGACTGTAAGAAGACCAGAAAGAAAGAGAAAGAAGAAAGGGGAAGAAAAAGAAAGAGAAAGAAAGAAAGAAAGAAGAAGGAAAGAAAGAAAGAAAGAAGGAAAGAAAGAAAGAAAGAAAGAAAGAAAGAAAGAGAAAGAAAGAGAAAGCAGGAAAGAAAGAAAGAAAGAAAGAAAGAAAAGAGCAAGAAAGGAAAGAGAGAAAGAAAGAAGGAAAGGAAGGAAGGAGGAAGGAAGGAAGGAAGGAAGGAAGGGAGGGAGGGAGGGAGGGAGGGAGGGAGAAAGGGAGAGAAGAAAAAGACCTGTTATTGGGGTGCTGATAGTGGGAAAAATAGAGAATGCTCTTTCAAATATAATACTTTTTAAAAGCCTTTTGTGAACCTATAAAACATAAGGTAAATTAAATCTAATTTGCATGCAATTTGTCATGTATTTAGAGGTTGGTGGCAATTAAAAATGCAATTTGCTTTTAACACTGTATTTCTCTTTTATGCACATTAAAAAACATGGACACATTTCTGTCATGTTCATGAGATTACAATAGTGCACTCTAGTGGACAAGTGAAATTATGCATCATATATTTGTAGGGTTTTCATAATTTTACAAACATGAGCTGACCTATATTTAATTCAAATAAGAAGGCAGTAATGACACTTTGAGTAGGTAGAAAATGATGTGTTATTTTAATGGGAAGGAGTTTGTGGATGGGACAATGCATCTGAGTGAATTTGCATTTAGAAAGTAGTTTTCTTTCTCCCCCATTCTTTTCTTTCCCTCCCCTCCCATTTTTAAAAATATTCTTTTAAACAATAAACCTTCAATTTAACATTATAAAGCAAATATAAAATTGATACTTGAAAGCTGAGGACATAAATGAAATGTGTTATTATCTTCAAGTTTAGGCCATTTTAGGAGGTTTTGCTTTGGTAGACAAAGCTATTTTAGAAAACGCATTATGCAGTCATACCTCCTCATATTCTTTGAATATGGGTTGTCAGGGAAATAGAATATCAGAAGCATCTAACATAGAAATTCATAAAGATTTTTTTCACTGGTTGATATTCAACCCTAATATTAGAAGGAATAAAAATATCTGTGCAATATAATAATCTTACATTTTTATGTCTGAATGCAGCAATATTTTGAGAATAAGATTTTTGCCATTGTCATTCTCAATTATGTAGTAATGAAGCATACTTTATTTTAAATTTTCCAAAGTAACCTAATTTTCCATACTTTTTAAAAATAGTCACAGGTAAAACTGATTTTTTTTTTTAATTTCTAAAGCACTATCTTACAGTCCTTAACCAATAAGATATTTTATGTTTATGATACTTTCATATTAAAAATGATTTGAAATGTAGTAATTTGTTAATTCTCACATCTTTTGTATCCATAGCTAAAATATGAGAAAAATAGAGAAAATAATAAAAGACATGAGTTTTGAGTTTTACAATCTGTTCCAATACTAAGCACCTAAATTCCCTAACTCAAAGTAAGGTCGTAGTCCATAAATAAAACTCTTTCTCTTGAACCTTTGAAATATACCAAGGCATGCCTCCAAGAAGCAAACTACATCCTAAGTGACTTACCTCTTTGCATATTACTATAAGGAATAGTTAGTACAAGCAACTGCCTTGTAGAATAGAATAGTACAATGGATGCTGGAATTGTGACTGTGGCCTCCCAGGAATACATGTAGCCATATGTTTCTGTTAAACTTACCCAACCAGGTTGATATGCAAATCCTTGAGGAGTAGCCCATGAGTATCCTATAACATAGAAGTTGTAAATATTGACAGGCTGCTGAACATGAGCATGTGAAGAACATGTCTAAAGTAATCCCCTATTCCAGTTCAGGCTCACTCTTGAGACTCAGCTGGCACTAAAATAATCTTCAGTTTGAACTTACTGCTTCAGGCCAACACATAATGCTGTTAGCCAGGGAGGTAGCTGCCTCTGTGCATTCTCACTGATCCACTTCTATGGAATTTTGTCAAAATCAACTTAGTATGTACATACCTGTTCAATGTAAACAAACTTATTTATATGTTTTATTTTGCTGGCTTTAAAACAGCTCTAATACTGACTCAGAAAAAGGAATTCTGACCTGTTTCAGAGAACCAGATATTATGCTATGTGCTGTCTCAGTTAAAGTTATTTTATTTCAAACAATAGAAACAAAGCAATAGGCATGTTAAATATTTAGAATTAAAATGAGGTGTATACTAGAATAATTTCAAAATTGGAAAAAAAAAAAAGCGGTGCATAACCTGTGCCTGGGAAATATCAGTGCTGTGACCGAGCAGGAGATATCAGTGCCGCAAACTTATGGACCTTCTTTTGAATGCGCCATTAAATAACTCAATATGAGAAGCTTTTCTCTCTGGAAATGTTTTAAATTCCCACAAGAGAAAATCAAATTGTCCCATCTTGCATCAAACACTACTACCTTAGTGCAGTCCTCATGACTCAGTTGAGAGCAGGATCCATGATATTCAGGTTCCTGGCATCAATCTAAAAGGAAGAAATTGAGGCAAAATTAACATGAGAGTTTATTTGGGATAGCTTGAAGATTGTAACCTGGGAACATAGATTTAAGTTGACTGGATGGAATATACATTTTGATGATTAGCAGTTACAAGTAGTTTTCTCTTCTTTTCTTTTCTTTCTTTTTTTTTTTTTTTTTGAGACGGAGTTTCGCTCTTGTTGCCCAGGCTGGAGTTCAATGGCGTGTGGCGCGATCTCAGCTCACACAACCTCCACTTCCCTGGTTCAAATGATTCTCCTGCCTCAGCCTCTTGAGTAGCTGGGATTACAGGCATGTACCACCATGCCCAGCTAATTTTGCATTTTTAGTAGAGACAGGGTTTCTCCATGTTGGCCAGGCTGGCCTCGAACTTCTGACCTCACATGATCTGGCAGCCTCAACCTCCCAAAGTGTACAAGTAGTTTTTTAAAGGGAAAGGAGGGCCAACTCTTGAGTTGTTTACCAAGAATTTACATTAAAATAACATAAGCTATTGATTGGCTATACATTGTTAAGCTATAATGTATGGGTTATAGTGTCTGGTGTGGCATTATTAGGTTAATTTATAGTTACTTGCTTATAAGAAACAGTTTTGCTGACTTCCAATTTAGTATCTTTTAATATCTACTTTGCCTTATATTTATAAACATTATATTTCTGCTTATCTTTACAATTCTCTACTTGATACAAATTTACCTGTTTTTGTAACCAAAAATAACATTCCCAAAATGAATATGTAGGCAGAAATTTCAAGGTTCAACAATTTATAAATTTTAAGATGGATTGTCTGTAAGTCCCTGCTTCCATGCAGTAAATAATACTCAAGTGACCTATGAGAGTTAATACAGCTTGCAAAAGAGCTTAATTTATTCCCAGGATATAACCCATACGAAGGGAGAATGTGGCTCATTAAATCCCTTTCAATGACTCCCAGTAGAGAAGTTTGTTTTTGGATCAATATTATGCCCCTCTGGACTTAACTGAATCACTATTACTCTTGGGAACATACTAGCTTTTTCATTTGGGTGTGGGCCTCTTTGCAAAGATGGATATTGTTCCTATGGTTATTCGTAGTCTGTTTAAAAATAAAAAATACTTACTATTAAAAACACTAATAAAATTTAAAAACAAAGAACAAAGATTTTTTTAAATTAAATATAAAATAAAAAGACTAAGACTTTTTGTTCGATAGGTTTTTTTTTTCTTTCCAGCAGCTAATAAAAGAGGTTATCCTTCTGTTCGTATCTTGTCTTATTGCTACTTTTTGCAAGTGAAGAAAGATACATCTTCAGCTAGTCAGATTTTTTATTAGAAACATTGTATTAAATGATATATTCTTAAGAAGTAGTCTCAGAAATCAAAGACTACAGTGCAGGAACAAGTGTGCTTCATTAGATGCTACTTTACCTTATTTCTCTTTGCTTGATATTAATCAGATGTTGCAGCACACACACACACATATGTGTGTATACACACTCATGTATACATTATACATCTATGTACATACTGTATACGTTTGTATGTACATAATGTATACATTATACATTATATTTATATATAATGTTCTTCTGAAATTAACTAAATCACAATTACTCTTGGAAACATGCTAGCATTTCCTTCTGGGTGCAGGCCTCTTTGCAAAGATGGGTATTGTTCCTGTGGTTATTCATAATTCAGTATATGTACACACACTGCAAAATAAAACTGTGTTTAATGATGTTGGACAGCTTGATGAAATCTCAGATATTGTGATAATTGCCCCCATATATCATAATGAAGTGATTGAGAGGGAGTGTAACTGGGTTGCGGGTTGGGATGGGGCTCAGCTCCCTTTCCGATAGGATTTGCCTGAGGTTCTTGGGCTCTCACTCACCCAAGAATGGGGAGAGGGCCCTGGTGGCGTGGTGAGCTCATTCAAGTAAATATGGACCCAAAGAGTTTTGCCAAGAGCTATTTATTAGGCAGAGAGAGAGAGAGAGAGAGAGAATTAGAGAGAGCTCTCACACTGTTGTGAGAGGGGATCTAGAGATGGAGTGCGTATAGGTAAGGGAGGAGGGGGGATTTTAACCCCGGAGTTACTCCCACCTCATTCAAGTTCTCACTCAGTGAGAGGAGCTTTTCCAAACTTCCTCTGAAGTGGTTGATCTTTGACTCTGATATTGGATTAGTTGCCTGGCCCACAATCAAAGCCTCCTCCCTCAGAGCTTGTGGTGGGCTTTCTAAACAAAGGAAGCTCGCCTGGGCTTTTTAAAACCCAGCCCATGTACCAGAAAGTAAGACAAAGAACTCTTAAGTTTTCCTGTTTCCTGCTGAGGATGTGGATGAAGGCCTGTCGGGCATGTCAATGGGAAATTTCTGCCTTTGAAACCACGCCCCTTGTGGACTTGATTTTCCTTGACACAATCCCTGAGGAGGACCCTAAAATCAGATTACCGTGTTTAAATCCTGGATGGACCATTTACTAGATTTGTGGCCTCAGGAAAGCTATTTTGTGTTTCCAAGTCTCAGTTTCCTCATCTATATACTGAGCTTGAAAATAATATCTACTCCATTAAAATGCAGATGAGAGGACTAAATTAAGTGAAAGAATATATGGAAAAACATCTCATATTCATAAGTATTCAATGGATAGTCACTATATTTATTATGCAGATCTTTGTAAATGCCATTATTTTCAAATACAGAAGTAGAAGCTAATTAGTATAGTGGGTGTAAAAAAAAAGTTGCACCAGACCAGTAAAGCAGGCAAGTATCTTAGTCAACATGTACTTCTATAACAAAATACCATGTACTAGGCGGCTTAAACAATAGACATTTATTTCTTACAGTTTGGAGGGTGGAAAGTCAAAGATCGAAGGTCAGGCAGATTCAATTCCTGGTGAAGACTCTCTTCACCTTGCAGCGGGCCACCTTCTTGCTGGGTCCTCACATGGCAGAGAGAGAGAAAAGGAGAGGGAAAGAGAGAGAAATCTCTGATCTTTCATCTTTTCTTATAAGGACACTAATCCCAAGATCATGACCCAGAACTCATGACCTCTTCTAAACCTAATTACCTCCTAAAAACCTCACCCCCAGATACCATCACACAGGCTCTGAGGACTTCAACATGAGTTTTGAGGGGACAAAAACATTCAGCTGATAAGGGCCAAGATGACTTTCTTAAACACTATTTGCAATAGGAAAAAGACTGTACTCAACTTTACTAAAATGAAAGCTAGGAGGATTTTTAAACACTTGACATTAGCAAAAGCCTGGTCAGTGTGTGATTCGGCCATCTGTTTTTGCTAATTCCTGCATATTCAAGTTAGACTCCTACCCTCCCAGAGAAGCAGAGAAACAGGGGCCCTGTCTTGACAGCATTTCAAAGGAGTGGCTACCGGGTCCTTGAAAAAGATGTTTCTGGGTTGTGGGAGATTTACATGTCAAAAGGTCCAGGAAAGAATTGACAATTACAAGTTTCCTAAAGTAAGTGCTCTAAGAAAATGGAAACCAGGGGAATGCAGTTAGAAGGAAGCCTTTCTCTAGTGTAGTCAATGATGGGAAGCCTTAAGGCCATCTTGGTTCTTGGCAAATATTAATATCCTAACAATCCCATCTTTAAAAACAAATCTTGCAAATTTTACAGATCATGTGGTCCTCATGAATGAGGGACACACAAAATTTCTCTGCTGGTAGCTAGTGATTGCCTCTTCAAATTACAGGTATTACAAAGACAAATAATATCTATAGTTTGTTAAGCACAGTATCATTTGTGTCATTACCACATATCTGTCAAATATTTTGTTTTCATCATTCCTCATTGGGGATTTTTTTATGATCCTGACTAGTTTAAAATAGGGTAGACTGGTGACAGGCTTTTATATTTGAAAAGTTTAACAAACAAAAACAATATTTGAATCAAAATTGTAAAGTCGCCAGGTGTGGTGGCTCATGCCTATAATCAAAGAGTTTTGGGAGGCTGCGGCAGGCGGATCACTTGAGGTCAGGAGTTCCAAACCAGCCTGGCCAACATGATGAAACCTCATCTCTAATTAATACACAAAAATTAGTCCGGTGTGTTGGCGTACACCTGTAATCCCTGCTACTCAGGAGGCTGAGGCACAAGCATCGCTTGAACCCATGATGGGGAGGCTGCAGTGAGCCAAGATCACACCACTGCATTCCAGCCCGGGTGACCGAGTAAGACTGTTGCCAAAATTAGAATTGTGAAGTCGTACTATTTCCTGTACAGAATGAAGACAGAACTAATAGCATAGCTTTCTAGTATCTTCATAAATTAGAATGATAAAATGCATC
Organism: Sapajus apella; assembly: GCF_009761245.1. Taxonomy (NCBI): domain Eukaryota; kingdom Metazoa; phylum Chordata; class Mammalia; order Primates; family Cebidae; genus Sapajus; species Sapajus apella. Next base: position 26,089,476 of record NW_022436964.1, on the reverse strand, counting down.
AAGTATTCTGTGATGATTATAAGATATGAGATATTGCCTGAAAACCTCAATGAGCTATAAAGAGTTGCCAAGGCTCAACTGCTGTTCATGTCTGAGGTCATTGTTTCTTGATAGGATTAATTATCGATAGTGGGTATACAAATATATGCTTCCAGTATTTACACGCTGAGAAGATCCATAGCCTTATTTTTCTCCCTTTAGTTACAATACATGACATTTCACATTCCTCATGAAATATTTAAACTTCTGACCAAATGCCTCAGTCCAGTTCCCTCACTTGTAAAACCCACTGATATCCATGAGAAACAAAAACTCAGCCTACCTCATCTTGGACTACAAAGAACGAAAGAGGATATGATTGCAGAAATAAGGCATTGGGCTGCTTTGTGTTTTCTAATATGTGCAGCCAAAATATTAAATGCCAAACAGCTTTCAAAGCTTATCGTGCACTTGAAAGTCAGATCAGCTCTGCTTATTTATTAACAACAAATCATCCTTTTAAGTGTACATGAATCATAAGTCAATCTTTCTTGAGTTTCATGTAGTTTGTCTCTATATGTTGCTTACATCAGCATCTGAAGGGCAAAACATTCACCTTATCTATTTTGCTCATGAGAAAATTTGTTAATATGCTGTATATGTTCATTCATTATATGCATTATGCACATCTTACATCAGTATGCCATTTAGTTAGTTTTTTACATGTAAATGTATGTAAAGTATTATTGTAATATAATATAAAAAATAAATTCTTCACAGTGAGTTCCTGATATTTCGTGTAATAACTGGTTCATAGTAAATGTTCAGTATGTCTTTGATAGAGGACTGAAGGTGACACAGGAAATAGGGATAGAGGGAGAAACAAAGAATAAGTAGATGAATAGTTGGATGGTTGGACACATTTTGAAAGAAGAAAGTTTGTGATATTTCAGTGGGAAAAGCACAGATTTTGAATGAGACACATGTGTTTGAGCCTGGATCTTTCTTTAGCTGCGTGACCTTAGACTTAGTTTTACACCTGTAAAAAAAATATAAATAGAGATGGTAATAACCATCTCATGTGTTTTCAGAATTTAATCAGATAATGTGTGAAAATACCCAGTTTTACAATACCTGAAATATAATAGGTGCACCATAAATGTCAGTTTCTCCTGTTTTGCATAGCTTGGCCTGATTTTACCTTAAAGGCAGGTTTCTCAGTATTCTGAAGTTACAGTTGAACAGATGATTTGAAGGTGGGGAATGACACAATTCCAACTCTTAGCACATCTCCCTCCTGTGCTGTTTCTTTTGGTAGTTTGCCACTAAGCAGGCGCCTTTTTTAACCTCAGTGTTTGAATGAGCTCATCTTTAGAGAAAGTTTCCTTCTTGTACTCTACTTTGTTCTATTAGCAGGCAATAAATGATTTGTAAAGGCAGCTGGAGCAGCCCCTGAGGCATATGACAGTGCTATACGAAGATTGGATTACAGTGTAAATAATAACAGTTCTTGACCAGCGGGGGCAACCAGGGGAAAATCTGTCACTACAAAAAAAAGGAAAAATTGGCTGAGCATGGTGGCACCTGCCTGTGATCCCAGCTACTCCGAAGCCTGAGGCAGGAGGTTTGCTTGAGCTCAGGAGGTCGAGGCTGCAATGAGCCATGATCACACCATCGCACTCCAGCCTGGATGTCAGGGCAAAACTTTGTCTCAAGAATAAAAACAAAAAGAGAGGAATCTAAATAATTAAGTAAAACATGTGGTTACTCTGGTATATCTTTTAAGTAGTAAATGAATTTCAAAATTAAAATTGTTTAGCATTTCTTACCTGAAGCAAAAGAGAATTAAAATGTAACCATATTTGAAAGAGAAGAGTAATTGTGTCCATTAAAGAAGGTAATGTTCTTTTTGGACTAGAGAAAAGGGGTAGAGGATGCCTGGCATAAACGAGGCAATACACCATTCCTAAGAAAAGAAAGATTGTAATATCACAGATATCATGGAGGATAAAAAAAATCTACAGATGACTAACAGCAGGAGAAGATGAATTAAAATGTACTAGCTGCAAGAGGGCTCACAGTAGGAGAAAAATGAGTACTGGTTACTATTTCTAATACTTTAAAAAATAGTACTGAGCAGTAATTACCCAATGATAGCTAAGTCATGTTTTCCTGAAACAGAACTCTTTTCTTCAAAATTATGGATATTCTTTTTCTTTTCTTCTCTAACATAAAAAATGAACTCTTCACTTAAAAATAAAAATGACTTCATTCTATGCTTGTAGAAAGTAATATATTAGGTACCCAGAATTCAGTGGCTTCTGCATTTTTTTTTCTTTTCTATGTGGGTGTCAAATCTGCTGTGAGAATATAACAACTTTTATTATGCTTAAAGTACATTTAGCATAGCATGAGATAATATATATTATATATTATTTAGGAAGTTTTAATATTTATGAAAAATAAGCATTACATATGCTTACCCTTTTCACAATGTTGAAACAGGAAAGTGAATCAACATTCGACTTTATGTAATTTTCTAATAGATGGTTAGAGCATTTTTCAGAGTCCATTGTGTATGGAGACCCACAACTCACCTAAAATTGGACAGAAAATTTAGGGTTAAGAATGAAAGGTTCAGGGAGGATCCGTACTCAGATTAAAAAAAAAAAAAAAAAAAGAATGAAAGTTATGGTAAAATAAAATAAGGTAGGGATATACATTTGGGAGAGTTCCATGGATATTTTTCTTATTATTGGTTTATTAGATAATTATTTACTGGAAATATAATTTTGCATACTTTGAACAGTTCTTTAAGATTTGTTAGTTTTATTGTACCTAATCAAGTCAGTTTTTAAATTGACAGAGAGTCATAATTTCTTTAAGGTCATTGCAGGGACCTGCAAGTGTGGCCAAGCACATCCCCACCTACTGCCTCTGAAACATAATTGCTTTGTCTGCCTCTTTTCTTATCACTCACTCTCATTCTTGGGGATCAGCTCAAGCCTCATGCCACAGTCTTCTCGAATTCCCACTGGTCCTTTAATTTAAGAGACATTTATTTTGAACCTAGTATTCCAGGTGCTGGTAAATAAGGAATGGCACTAACAGATAAGATCTCAGAAAATGGAAAGCAGCACATAAAAAAGTTTGTGATAAGTGCTATAATTAGATTGTGATAAGTGACAAAATAAGTCACTAGATTCTGAGACAGGTCATGCTATCCTGAGATGAAACTTGACTAATTGACTCACACCAAAGTCTTTGTCAGCTGTAAATGTTTTGCCATTTTGGGAGAGTACACGGACTTGGCCTACAAGCCTTTCTACTCATCAAGCATGAAGATGTCACTAGAATGTTTACAGATAGCTCTGCTACAAACATTTTATTTAAAAATATTTGAAATAAAATCAGCCCTACTTGGTATTTACTAGTTTTTCCTAAGAATGTCTGAAGATTCTTATAAACTGCAGAACATTACTGTTGGAAAACTATGAATATCCCTCACATAATATATATAGCAAATTAACTTTCTCTTAAAAGATTCCCTTATAACTCTATTAACAATGACCTCAAATCTTTTGCAGCATTACATCACTTGCTATAAAAAAGGGAACCGGACTTGAAGTGGAAAAAAGAACAGATGGCAAAGTGTGTTCTACACACATATAGAAGGGTTTTTTTTTTTTTTTTTAAAAAAAAAAAAAAAAAAAAAACAGAGAAAATGCTTTTCCTTTTAATCCAGTTCAGCATGTTCTAAAGAAGCAACTATTTCTGAAAGTATTGAACATGCAGGGCCAGTTTCTAAGTATGGACCCACAACAAGCAGGAAAATAATGATGTATGTTAAATGTCTGTCCTGGAAAAATGAGGAGGCTGCACTAAACGATCGCAGAGACCCCGTCCAGCCCGAGCAATCCATGCCTCCTTTTTCCGCAACACCACATGGAAGTGGTATCAGTGTCTGCTCTAGCTTCCAATTGACATCATTGCCTTTTTTTTCCTCTAATGCTCGGCTTTTCTCATCTCTTTTATGCCACTTACATTTTAAACATCTCTATCTTTTCCTCAAACCTCATCTTTATCCAGTTCAAGAATTGCGCCTCTCTTTTTCTCTGAACTAACCTAGTGTCAGGCCTCCTCCCTAATCACTCAAATACCTTACAATTCAAGGCATTCTAATCCTACTTAATGATCCCATCACCACCACCTTTCTGTTCTTTCTGCTTACTGAACTTGACTCTGTTAAAAAACAGATATCTTTGGGGAGTTTACCATTTAAGTTACTATACATTGTTACCATTTTAGTAAAAGAAATGCTTGATAATAGGATTTGTTTTGGGGAAGGGATTGATGGTCAACATTAGTTTTCTGTGTTGATAGGGAGCTAAGAGGATTAAATATATGAATGGAAAGTTACAAGAAACTACCAAATAAATCAGTGAATATAAAGACAAGAAGACAGCTGGAATGAATTCAGATAGCAATGGTCAGAAGCATAGGCCAAAGATATAAGAAACTAGTACCCAGGGCTTACACCAAAGTGGAAGGTCACTATGAAGTCATGGGTATAAACAATATAAGGAGTCAGTAAGCAGACCTGAAGGACTGGGGACTAGTGAGTCTTGAATATTTATTGACCAGAACTGAAACAGAGATTGGAAGTAAGAATTGAAGAAGAAAAGGTTACCAAGTCAGAACAAGGAGTACAAAGGACAGGAGGGCTGATGTTAAGGCAAGCAATAAAACAATGCAGAAGGTCAGGGAACTGGTCCCTGCTAGATGTTAGAAAACCAGGCAATGAAAATGTGGCAAACATCTGTGTCGCGTAGGAAACCTTGTATATATTTTCCGCTTCGCGGCAGGAAATAGATAGCTAGATTCAAGGGCAGAGCTAGCACACAACTCAGAGACAGCTAATGCTTAGTTAGGAAACTTTGTTGTAATGGTAAACTATCAGAAATGAGGATTATTTGGCAATCCTGTTGGAATGACAGGAAAATAAATAGAATAAGGTGGGTAGTGTGAGAAGCTAATATTTCTGTGCTAGGCTTTTTACCTCTATTAGCCCATTTAACTATGCTTGCACCAATTTTGAGAAATTAGTAGTTGTCTTTGGTAGATGAAATAACTATGTTTAAGTAAAAGTAAATGAATTGCCTGTGGTCACCCAGCTGATTTTTTAATGAAGTCAGCAAATTAACACTGAAGGAAAAAAAAATAATTTCCAAGTATTATCCTTTTTACAGTGATATGGCACATGAAAAATGAAATTTCAATGTTTTCATAGTTATAGAGTCAAAACAAAATTTGGCAGGGGTATAAATGTTGGAGCCACAGTAGTGGAAAAAAGAAGTATGTGGGCAGTGTTGAAACAAAAGACCAGGGATGCTAAATTGCAAACATAAGAAAGATATTTTCCTTGGTACATTTTGTAGAACCTGATTTGCTCTTTAGAATTTTATTTCTTCAAACTAATAAAATGAAATAAATAATTATAATGTATATCTAACGATCACTGTGTGTTCACTAAGTGCCAGATATGCTAAAATCTCTACAGGCATCACATACACACACACGTACACACACACACATGTACACACACACACACACACACACGGGTAGTGGCTATTATTATCTTTATTTTACAGATGAGGAAACTGACATACCGATAGATGAGTACACAATCCTAGATTGACGTATTTATTAAAGGTTTGGAATGGAGATTTGCACACAAGTACCACTCCACATTGTAGTCGTCAGATATTGTCATTTTATGTTCACAAAATAATATTTTTAACTTACATATGTTATAGGTGGAAGTATTCAAACTATAGGTGAACTGACTCTTAAAGATCATTCTTTGTTATACAAGATGGCAAAAGATGTTTATGTAGTAAAACACTCATGGGAAAAAATATTCTAGCCATTTAAAATTAAATATACAATTTCCATGCATATTTGATCTACTTATTATCAATAAAATATTTCACTTTGGATGTTCACAGAGTGTGCAAAACAGATTTTATATGACAGGTGTAGTGACATTTTGAGACTAGCACAGTTTTTGTGGTATTTCCATTTTTAAACAAGGAAGGCATTTGTCTAAACTAACTTGTCTTCACTATAGAAATATTATCCCGGATAACAGCGTATACTCGTGAATCTTCATTAATTGAGTGAGGAATATTAATTGCTCTCTGAGCGTAATCATCCATCTTATCATTTCCAATAAGTGGTCCATGTTTAATTGAATTTATTTTTCTCTAAAACAAACCATTGCATAGTTGCAAGTAAATAACATCTATATTTAGATATGCCTTGTTTTCTGAGAAACATGGAAGCACAGAGGCAACTTCCAATATACTTTCTTTTTTTTTTTTTTTATAATGTTTGTCTAGTGTCTTAGGCTTTCGCCAGGGTGGAGTGCAGTGGCAGTCTCGGCTCACTGCAACCTCCGCCTCCTGGGTTCAAGCGATTCTTCTGCCTCAGCCTCCCGAGTAGCTGGGACTACAGGCGCGTGCCACCACACCCGGCTAATTTTTGTATTTTTAGTAGAGACGGGGTTTCATCATGGCGAGAATGGTCTCGATCTCTTGACCTTGTGATCCCCCCGCCTCGGCCTCCCAAAGTGCTGGGATTACAGGCATGAGCCACCGCGCCCGGCCCCCAATATACTTTCATATTTTTCATTCTGTTTTTCAGACTGTCATCTACCTTGAAAAATCAACATAGTGAATTTTGAAACATAACTTTTTAAAGGTTAAAAAAAAGATTACAGGATTACTTTTGGTTTCAAATGTGCATATTTTTCCAAATTCCTGGAACAATTTTGAATATTATGGCTATAATTTAAGTTTCTAAAATTCCTCAGTGGACTATAAGAAATTTTTCTAAGATAAAAGGTTAGAAATTCAAAGATGTAATAATTGTGTTTTACCTAGGGAAACCTTACAACTTTTATGGATAACTGAGAAAATAATTACATAAAACAGAATATAATATTAAAATGATCTCTAATGGTTTTTACATTTTTGTGTTCATCTGTAGTCGCTAATGAAGTCATCTGGAAAAGCCACTTAATGATGGTTTGTTAGTAATGTGTGCAAATTAGTTGATCATTAGCAAAATCCAGCTGCTAGAATATTTTTGTATATCAAAGGAAGGTATTATTTTGTAGCTTATCATGCTTCATAATTTCTAATTTAACAATAAGTATTAAAAATGCCATCTTTCTTGGATTTAGAAACAAACGCGACCACTGATAGATTTATAGTTTGTTTTAATTGAAGGTTTTCCCCAATATCATAGAAAATAGAAAACATAATGAGGTATCATACAGTTGTGATTCTTAACATAGAATAAATGCAGCTAACTCCTTAAAAAAAAAAAAAAAAATCATTTGATGAAAATAAATGTTTCTTATACAACAGCACAGACTAGTGGCAAAACATTTGTAGCAAATGTTTGCTTAGTTATAAGATATCTGAGGTAGTCATCCTTATATATTATGAAATTTTATCAAATAGGCTATATATTTAAAATAGTAATGATTATAATACAATATAGTTTTATGGATCTTAAGAGTATATTAGCTAAATCTATTTTATTCATTCTATCTTACCTTTACTCCAAATATCCTAAAAATTATTCTCAAAATGATAGCTGAAAAATATACACATAAAGGCAGATAGTGAATATAAAAAATATCTTATTGTTTAGATAGATATTTATGTGGTCATATTTATTGTTTTAAAGTTGCAATATAAACAATTCTTTATAAGCAAGGCTACTTTTCATTCAAATTAAGTACAGATATAGACAATACTGTAGCCACTTTTTACAGCTGCTAATTTGCTTGTCCCAAGGCTTTCAATTTATATGAATTCACTTAGATGACACTCTTCTAATAAATAAATGTTATTGTCACATTTTAAGTTTTTTGCTAATTGTTAAAATGTTTTTCCAAAAAATACATTTTTATTTAAGAAACGCCTGAACAAATTTGCCTGTTAATAAAGGGATACTACTTTGGCCAAAGAAAGTTAAAATAGATATTTTCTGAACTGTCTCTTAATAATTCAAATTGAAAAGCAGGATGAGCAAATTAATTCATAGATGATTACCAGTCCTCCTTTTGACCTCTGAATCTTGAATAAATGTTCTTTCCCAAAATACATAGTGAGAAATTCCTGCATTGATTATGCATACCACCTGGAACAACAGAGAGAGTAGCCTTTATATTCTGCAACATACGAGATATTCTGAAACTGTAACTATTAGTTGACTCTTATTGAAATGAGTCATGGACCAATAGTAAAAGGGAGACATAATATTGAATGGTCTCAAAAAATCAGTGTAGTGGGTACTAAGCCCATGATAACTAAAATCATGTCTATTTTCCAAAGTTGCAAAATCTATCCTATAACTTCTGAAGGTTTGCCTTGCTCTATGATTATAATAATAATAATGTTAATTTGGGTTCCAGTATCAGTTCTATTACTTATTCTCTCTGAAAACTTCAGGAAATTGTCCAGACTCCCTGAGCTTTAATTTCTTAGTCTGTGTATTGTGCATGATATTAATGATCTAATAATGTTCTAGTGACAGTAGAGTGAGATGATGTTTGAGAATACAGAGAAAGACAAAATCAGAGCAAATTATTTGATTATTCTCAAATCAAGATTCTTTGTATTTGTGGCTACTTTGTTTCTACATTTGTTCAGATAGCAGTGATTTTAACACTTCTGTCTGATCTCTTTTTATAAAGCAATATAAATATTACCTAAGTCTGACCCCATTTTTATATCTGCAAACATATACTACTGGAATATAGAGGCAGCACAATAAATTAGAACAAAGACATCATTGCTGCACAATTTTTAATATAAAGAAAAATTTACTAGCATAATTTATATCCTCTAAAATGTAATAACAATCTATTATGTCCTCCGTATTATTGAATCACAAAATATTATTTTAGAGAAAACTCATAAACATTATTTCTTCCTCCTGTTAAATAATATTCATAAACACAATTATAGGGAGAATATTCTTTCCACACATTCACAGTTCCAGTGAATTATAGATGTCTTTAACCGTAGATGGCCAGGGTGTTGAACAAGACAGAAGTTCTCTTGGTACCTTCCATGACTTTCCGAGATGGACCTCTTCTCTCTCATGTTAGACTCCCTTCAAAGGGAACTTGGGGGTCTAAATATTTGTTACAAATTCTGAGCTTTTTTCACTGTGTTACAAATAATAAAAAATAACCGATAATCCAAAGAGAAGAGTTTAATATAAATCACAATTGTCATAGCTTATAATCAAAATACTTGTTTTAGAACAGCAAGTCATTGTGCACACTCACTACTTTGAATATTTATCTTACTAAAGATAAAATAGACTTTGGAATTTTTCAGCTGTGTGCAGGCAGATCCTACATGAAATAATCAAAGGATGATTCTGCAGCACCAGTGGCTTCAACCTTAACTCGAATATCTCCTTGGAAACATTATATTTCTTCTTGTTTCTTTATGTCACTTTGATCTTCAGTTGTGAACCATCATCTCACCTTTTTTACATCATAAACCACTCTGAATTGCAGACCTAAACTACAAAACATCTTAGAAAAATGTACGTTTGCAATTCACACAATATTTTACAGACTTTTTCGGAAGGCTCATAGGAACTCCAAAATAACCTCTAAATCCCACAGAGTTTCATTGAGAGAAGATAAAGTTCTCTAAGCTACAGGATTTTACTCCTTTACCAGTTGGTGATAACCAGCCTTTGTTTTCTACAGTGCTCCCCATGGGTAAATTATCACATTGAAAGAGAGGGATTTATGGTTTGAATATCAAAATGGCTTTCTTTCTCAAACATCATTCTGGTCTCTAAGTAAAGCAATGGATGTGCTACCTTTCAAACCAATATTCACTTTGATTGTTTAACTTTTTACATATATAGATTTCAGGTTTTGTAAAAACTAATGCCTAAGTGTATCAGAGAGGTAATATCAAATTTCTATTTTTAATTCACAACCAGAAAACATTTTATTTTCTGTAGCTTTGTGTCTTTAGAGCTTTATTATATCTTAGAGATACCTGCTCTTACTGCTCTCTGTCTGTGTAGATGAGAACTTAACTCTAATTCAGAAATATCCAGTGCATGACCACATTTGATTTGTGTTAGAACTCAGATTCCAAATATATAGTTAGATAATATAATATATATATATATATATATATATTATTATATAATAATAATAGAATTGAAGTATTCTCAGTTAAAATTCAGATTCTTTCTTTACTGATCTCTTAAACTCTTCAACTGTTTACATGTTACAGGTATTCAAAGAGTTTCACAAATACATTCATATTAGGTAAAGAAATAATCTCCTGGAAATTTTCTTTTTGTTTGCAATAAAATATTGTCAAGATTTTTTTAAATTCTGGACAATTACTTGTCATTTAGATTTATTTGAATGAGGTCTGGTGGGGAGAAGAACAGTGTACACTAGTGTTGGTGACAAGCTACACCTACCCATGTAGTCTTCAGTCCTTCTATTTGCATCTCCCTTTCTGGTGGTTCTCCCATGGTCTCAGGTTTTCTGTATTTTAGCTTCCACAATCAGCAACATCTCTGTCAGTTTCTTCACCAACACTAATGTATTTAGTAGTCTTGCCAGCAGCTTTGCTTGTTACCTTTCCTGAAAGCAACTGCATCTTAATAAGGATCCCAGCATATCGCAGTAGTGTAAAAGTGCTGAGGGTAGAATTCTATCTACCCCAGCATAAGGATAGTAACATTCTGACCTCTCAGGAAATGGTCTGGACAGATAGGTTTCTTTTCTGCTGCTCTGTAAAGCTACTTTTGTGTAAGTTGGCAATCTATGGTGCTTTAATAGATTGCACTTAATAGATTAATCTGCTTTGAGGATTCATCTCCGAGTCTTCTATCTCCGTATGCCTCTTTATGCTGATTCCTCAGAACTGCATAATAGTAGGGCAGAAATGGAAAAAACTTTAAATTACACATAGAGAAATGACCCCTGTGGCAGCTGAACAGGTGAAAAGAGGGTTGAATTTGCTCTTATCTTTTATATGCCTACAGGGCCTTATTTGCTGGTGTTTAAATCTCTGGAAAAAAGCAGTAGAAAGTTTTAGTATTTTGCTACCTCTGCTACTGTGTTCCCACAGGGACAGTGCCCTATTTCTTACCATTATTCATCATCGTTCTGCTTCTAAACAGCAATACTTCTGAGGATGATTGTGTAGTGCTGCAGATGCTGCTTTACTTCAGCTAGGAATACATTCCAGAAATTCTGTCACTGAAGATGTGCTTCTAAGGAGGATGTTATTTTGCCACAAGCAGATGAGATCATATGTTATATTTAGGATACATAGGGAAGGCAACGTATTGTTCAAATGGGTTACAGCATAGATCTAAAGTTTATGTCTTATTTAAGTTACATTAACTTTAAGAAATGAATTTTCTTCTTTGTCCAAGGCAAAAAATTCTGTAAAAGTGCTTAATCATTTTCTGTATATGATTGTGCAAAGAAAATTATAATTTCAGTAAAATTAAACCAGTTAGTGACATTTCCATATCCTTGATACATAGACTGCTGAGAATTTTTTGGCGTTTCTTGCTCATATTACATTTTTTTAGTGAATCTAGTAGAGCCTCTAATATAACAAGACAATTAAAGGATTTTGCACCTTCTCCATTCCTTAATTTTATACAGCAGAAAATAAAAAATTTGAAATTGTTGCTCTAAAATAGAATATGCTTATTTCAGTAGTCCCATCTTATTTTAGGTCCTTAAAAAGCAGGTTATTGACCTACTCAGAAAACTATTTTCTATAGATAAGATAAAAGTATTTTTTTAAAGCCTTATTTTCCTAGAAATCAATTCCACTGAATTTCACATTTCTATTTATTTTCTTTCTAGCACATTCAAAATTAAAATGGAAACATCTTTAAGGATATAGTCAGTGTTTCACATAATTTCAAACTACCTCAAGATACAACTACACATTTCTCAAATGACAAATTTTTGTGTGGGCATGAAAAAATAAAATATCATTTACAATAGTTATATTTAAAAGCTGTTTTCTTTCACTAGCTGTGTAATGTGCTTTTGGGAGCTGTTTAAATATATATTTCTTTTAGAGAAAGCATGTGCTTTTTATGAAATTTATGTTTTTCCATTCTTGTTTTTCAAAAACAGTGAAATACATTTACTTTAAGCAAAGGAAAAACATTTTAAAATGTATCACCCTTCGAAACAACAAATAGAAATTGTGAAAGAAAAACAATCTCACCCACATTACAGTAAATTTGGTTAGCAAGAGGGTGGAGTTGCACAGTAATAGCTTTTAAGCAGATTATCACATTTTCAAATAGCACATATTGCACTTTGTGTGAAACTGAGATGGAAGAATACATTTCGATTTGATTAAATACCTTTAAAAGTGAAGTTTATCAGTGCTCAATTTAATTTTGCATTTAATACATTTTTACTTGACTCTCCTTTTTTTGCTCCCATTTTGAAAATAATCTTTTCTTGCAAGGAAAGAAAATGCTTAAGCCATTTTTGCCTGTGACCACTGATTTGGGAAAAAGTTAACTATGTGAGTTCCATAAACAAGCCTGCAGAAACCAAATGTAGCCCCTGGTTGCTAAGTAGCTTGCTGTTGATTCTCCCTACATAGCTGGATAGTCTTTAAGTTGATAGGATCACTAATGTTTATTTGGAAAAGCAAGGGTGGGTAAGCAGTGATTACATCCCACACTCGGGGTAGTGGCAATTAGGTTATAGTAATTTGGCTGCCTGTATAATTGGAATTCTCAGTATGTAGTTTGGGCAGAAGCATATCTGCTCCTTGGAGCCCTTATTAGGTGTATCTAAAATGTTTCTGCCAAGTGTTGAATGTGCTGGACAGCTATCCATTTATTCAAAGCTACATTCAGCATGCATAAAAACTGTCAGTGTTCTTAATTCAATAACATCAAACTACAACAAAATGGGAAGACTTTTGGATTCTCTGGTCAACAGCGCATTCATTTTTATAAATCCATTTAACAACAACAAAAAACTTGCTTATCTCACTTCTTTCTCTAATTTGAGCTTATTTTTCTAGACAGAGTTTTACCTACCAAACTCTAGTTTTGCTGCTGTCATTCACTATTTTCATTCCAGTCGTATCCTCCCTTTGCAGCAAAGACATGCATTACTGAGAACAACTAGCAGCGTGCCTTTGAAATTCTGATTGCTATGCACTTGAACTAAAGGCAATTTAGGAGAATGGCATTTAAGCTTCTGAATTTTTTCCTTAGAAATTAGAATAATTAAAATGGTGAAGCTCAAATTTTAAATCACAGATGTCTCATAGTCTTTGTTTGCCAAACAGACATAACATTGTTTTATTGTTTTCATCTTTAAGTTTTGTCCTCTCTGTTTCATATACCAAAGAAATTGCATCCAATTTGATAAATTCATCTGAATCAGAAGGTTAGAGTAGAATAAAAAAAGGTCTTAGGGTTCATGTAGTACAATCCTACCCCTTTGTTGTTTTCCCCCAGGAAAGAAAACTGAGGACCATACTTAGTGACTTTCCATAGAACACAGATAGATAGGACATTTTAACTCAGGAGTTTTAGTTTATAAGCTAAGTGTTCTTTATATAAAGAAAATGTTTTTCAGGTGGAAATTAAAATGTGTTTAATTTATAATTGTAATCTAACTTACTTGGGTAACTTTCCCCATTTTGTATTGCAACTTCTATTTTATATATGTAAACATACACAGATTACAGCTTCATTAATAAGCCTGATACCTTGCACCAGCCTCTATTGTCCATTAGGTTTTAGTACTCCTAAAACTGAGTATTACAAGAGCTATTACAGGACTTTACTAGACCCTGAGCTTTTAAGTTCTTTACAATGTTCTGTAGCCCCTTTTTGGCGTCCAGTTTTAGGGGATACTGTCTTCGGTAAGGAAAAGAGGTGGGATCCTTTAGCCTTATTCAAATTGGGCAGGCATTCTTTGCCTGTCCAAATTGTCTGTCCATTGCCCAAACCTCAGGATTAATCCCTTCTTTAAATAATGGGAAGCATAGAGGGATTTCCTCCCTGATGATGTTCGTATAGACAATGGCTCCTGCTCTGGCTAAGAGGTTTCGCCCTAGTAAGGGAGTGGGACTTTCTGACATGATGAGAAAGTCATGGGAGAAGAACATATCTCCCCAGTTACAGCTTAGGGGCTGGGAGAAATATCGGGAGACTGCTTGTTCTAGGACTCCTTGGACAGTTACAGACTTGGAGGACAATCGTCCCAGACAGGAAAATAAAACAGAGAAGACCGTGTCAGTGTCCAGGAGGAGCTCAACCTCCTGGACCTCTATGGTTAGCTTTACCTGGGGCTCAATAAGGGTGACAGCTTGTGCTGGTGCTTGCCCTGGGCACCCTCAGTCCTGCTGTTAGGTCATCTGGTTGGCCACCTCAGGCCCTGGGAACCTTCATCCCCTGGGACATTGTGCCTTCCAGTGATCCCCTTGGCACAGCGGGCAAGGGCAAGGTGATGGCCCATTTCTCTGGGGACAATTTCTTATCAAATGTCCCATTAGAGAAAAGTGGTAGCACGCTTTGCCAGCCTGGTGGCTAAACCCGAGCCTTCTTCTCCTCTGAGCCCCTTGGGTCTGCTTGCCTGAAGGCCATGACTAGGGCTGCAGCTTTTCTCTGGTTTCTCCTGTTCCTTTCAGCCTGTTCCTCTTGGTCTCTATTATAAAACACCAAGGTTGCTAGATTTAGTAATGATTCTAGGTTCTTTTCTGGCCCCAGGGCCAGCTTCTGAAGCTTTCTCCTAATGTCTGCTGCTGATTGTATAATAAATTTGATCTTTTGTATTAACTGACCCTCAATGGAGTCTGGTGACAGGGGAGTATACTTTTTTAAGGCCTCCCATAACTGCTCAAGGAAGGCTGTTGGATTTTCTTCCTTTCCCTGAGTTATGATGTACAACGTTGAATAGTTCATGGGCTTCTTCCTTAATCTCTCAAGTATGCAGGTTAATAGGTGCCTGCAACTCCAGTCCCCCTGTTCTGAGTCAGGATCCCAGTGAAGGTCCATGCTAGAGACTGCTTGTCTACCTATAGGGAATCTATCCTTCTCCTCTGGCGTCATTTGGTCATATATTTGACTAAGGTACCAGGTGTCCCCAAACTCTTGACCCGCTGCTACAGCAGCCTCTCTCCCATTGCTGGTTAGGGTTTGACTAAGCAATAACATATCTTTCCAATCTAATTCAAAGGACTGACCCAGGCCTTTGAATTAGATTGGAAAGATATTATGTTATTGCTTAGTGAAACCCTATATATGTGGCTGTCCGGGTCATCTGAAAATTTTCCTAAGTCCACCTTGATTTGCTTTAAGTCAGAAAGTAATAAGGAGTATGTACCTTTGTTGGGAAAAATTCTCCTACTGCCTATAGGGGCAAAGTTGGGACACCTCAGTAGCTTGAGGTGCTTTGGCAACTTTGGCCTTCCCTGATTTCTCTTGGGTTATGGGAGCTGAGGAAACCTGGTCAGATTTGGTGAAAGGAGGAGCTACAGGGAGTCCTAAATGTGGAGGTAGTCCTGAGGAGGGGCCAGTAGGGTATGGGATATAGGCCTTACATCGCTGAGGATTATTCCTTAGAGATAAGAAAACTTGAACATAGGGAAACTCAAACCATTTACCTTTGCTCTTATAGAACAGGTCTAATTGTACAATGGGGGCGTTGTAATTTATACTTCCCTTAGGAGGCCAGGATTCTCTACTTGGAAGAGGGTATTGCAGCCATGCTATTTGGCAGAGAAAAATGAGCCGCTCCTTCTTCAAGGATCATGTGCCACATTGGTCCCAGTTATCCAGGATACGCTTTAAAGGAGACTTCGCCTTGGGAAGAGTAGCACCCATCTGAAACTGAACACAGGAATGGCCACATCCCTGGTTATTCCTTGCAACTGCTAGGCCTGTAGCATCCCCCAGTTACAGTGATAGCCCAGTGGAGTCCCCCAGTTATAGCACCTCCTAACTTCCTTGGCTCAAGATGCATGACCATCCTCCGGGGACCCCTGTGCTGGGTTTAATCATGCTTACCAGCATCATGGCACATGCTCACTGTCTACATGTCCGTATTGACCACCATAAGGACATGGGGGACTGCCTGGATTAGTGGTCCCTACTGGCATTTCCCTGAAACCTAGGCCAGTGAGGCTTGCGTGATGGGTACCAATGTTCCCCAGCAAGAGTTCAATTAACATAGGTCTGATTATAAAACTGCCCTAGGAGGGTAAACTCCTAGGGAGGCACCTCTAAGCACAACAATCCTAAAGAAGGCTGGATGGCCACATGGCCAAGGCTGAAACAATGCCCTCAGGACTCAGGCCTCCTCCCCTACCCCACTCTCCATTATAGGAATATGGCCTAGGGTTGTGGGGACTGTAATTAACTATTTGAGCCCTGGACCAGGTCTGACTATGGTATTCTCGATGGAGAAGTTTTGCCATATGGAGAGCTGATCCTAGGCAAGACAAATTGTACATTACTAGATTCTGGCACCATTCACTTGGATTGGGAAATTTGTGGATGACAATAAACAGAATGTTCTATAGCCCCTTAGTACCCACTGATAAGACTCTAACTCCATTGGGACTTAATCTAGCAGTGCAGACTAAGGGAACTGGCTGTGTGCATTTATACTGCAGGAGGTTCTCATAGGCATAAGCCAAAGGGTACTGCAGGCAAGAGTCACTGGGCTGTCACTGCCGGGCCAGGACCGGGGTGCCAAAGCCGTGCCCCCCTTCCCCCCACAGTGCCGCTGTTCACCATGGCCATGTGTGTGTTTTGGGCCCATCCCTGTGCCTTTGCCTCCTCCCAAAAATGGGCTGCAGGCTGCTCCCTCAATGCACTGGGAGCAGCCGGACTCCCTGCGGCCCCTCCCTGTGGGCCCCTCCCTGCGGGCTGGATTGGCTTAGCTTGCCCGCTCGGCTTCTCCCGGAGCAGCAGTGGTGCCTGTACCTTTCAAATGCTGGCAGCCATGCTATTTGAAAGTGGGCCTCACAGCACATGCGACATCCTGCTCAGGGGCTCAGTTCATGGCCGCGACTGCATGGCCAGCGAGCCAGCAGGCCTGGCATTCCTGGGTTAGTGGGCTGTCTTGGGGGGAGCATGCTCCTGCTCCACTCTGCTCAGGTGGCGGGGAGCACTGAAATATGCACAGCCCCTGGGCCTGGCCTGTCACACTCCATCTCCCTCATCTGTGCCCTCCCATACCATAGGCAACTGGCCCAGAGAAACAAAGTACAGCCAGAAAAGGAAGCTGGTTTGGAGAAGGCTGGGTGATGTGCCTTTAAAATTTGGCTGGCCTGCACTATTTAGAGGCTGGGTGGAGCCTTATTGGCTACCGTGCCTGCCTGACCCAGCTGTGGCCACTTGGAGTGTGCCCACCCAGCCCAGTCGCTGCTGTGTGCACGGCCCAGCACGGGCCTGGCCACTTGCTTTCTGCAGACAGCATCTACCTGGTCCCACCTCCGTCCCATGCAGGCCCGGCAGCCCTGTGCTGGGTGCTGTCCCCCAGCAGATTCAAGAGAAGCGACTAGGACAGACTCCAGCAAGCGAATGGGGTCCCAGGCACTCACTGCTCCAAAGTAACACACTCTCCCACAACGTTTCTCCTGGCAGGCTCACCACAGGTGTAACTGGGTGTCCCAGGTTCTTGGGCTCCCTTGCCCCAGGAACGGGAGAGAGGCCCTGGCCATGGTGAGCTTACCAGTTAAATAAATATCAGACCCAAAGAATTTTGCAGAGAGCAATTTATTAGGCAGAGAGAGAGAGATAGAGAGAGAACTCCCATGCTGTTGTGGGAAGGGATCCCAGAGAGGGAAATCTGCTCAGGTAACGTGCAGTGGAGTTTTAACTTTGAAGTTATTCCTGCCCAGTTTATGTTTTTGTCCAATGAGAGGAGTTTTTTTCAAACTTCCCCTGGAGTGATCTTCGACTCTATGCTGGATTGGCTGCCTGACCCACAATTAAAGGCTCTTCCCTCAAAGCTTTTGATGGGCTTTCTAAACAAAGTAAGTTCACCTGGAATTTTACCTAGCCTGAGCATGGGAAAGTCAGACAAAGAACTCTAGGTTCCTGGATGGGGAGGGGGATGGAGTCATGACACTGGGAAGTTCTTGCCTTTGAAACCATGCCCCTTGTGGACTCCGGAAGTGAAGTTAACACAGTCCCTCAGGATGATCCCTTTTATTTCATAATTTTTGTAGATGGTTTCAAGTTTTTTCATAATTCAATTATAATTTTGATTATTTGAATTTAATTCCATAGGAAATTGAGCTACAGAGATAGAGTTTTGTGAACAACAAAACTATGCATATGCCTATACACCTTTTTAATGTAGCCAATTGAAAACTAAGATGGCATTTAGGGTAAGGTTTTCCATAGTCATTCATTTTTTTACTTAGACGCATTATAAACAACAGAAGAATAAAGTGTTTGGAATCAAGGTCAGAGATGAAAGTTTATTATCAGTTGTTAGGGGCTAGTATAAAGGGCAATCATTATTAAAATAATCTGGGAGAGAAGCGAAGATCTAAACCAAGGTCAGGGCCATAAGGATGGAGGGGAGGGAATGGATACAATAATAACACAAGATTTTATCCCCATAATCTAGAGAACTAAGTGACTACAGTTCTCTGAGAATAGATGAATAAAAGAAAAATATAAAGTGAGTCCAAATTATCTGATTTGTGCAACTGGGCAAATATTTCCAAGGTGTAATGGTGAAGTGTATGGGCAGTCTGAGTCCCAGCTCTAATAATTATTAGCTGTGTGAATTCAGGTAAATAACTTTATCTCTTTGAGGATCATTTCTGTCATTTTCAAAATGGTGATAATATTAATATCTCCCATATGAGGTTGTGGAGTAACTACATTAAGATATTAGAAGTGTATGATACATTATAAGTGTATAATCAGTGTTATCTATTGTTATTGTTCACTGAGATAGAGAACACAAAATCGGATTAGTAGAATAAGGGTAATTGGATATTTTCAAAATTTGAATCAAGGGTGTCTTTGGGACATTTATGTAAAAATGTTCAATTTGGGGGCTATATATTTGGGATTTATCAGGAGTAGGTTATTATTCAAGCCATGGCTTTGTATTAAGCCATTATGAGAAATGTGATAGAATGAAAAGGGCAAAATGTTAAAGATGAAGTCCTGAGAAAAATATGAGATACACATGATCAATAATTAAGAAGGCATAAACAGAGTTATAGAAAGAAATCAAGAGAAAAGTAGAACCATGGAAGTCGGGAGATAAGTTGTAAAATGGTACCAGTGTTCAGTAGAACCAAACATTAGATGATATCGATAAAATAAATTTAAACCTGCATTTGGAATTATCAATATGAAGGTCATTGGCAATTTCAGACACATCAATATCAGTAGAAAGGCTCTCATTTACAAGGTGTGATGAAAAGGTTTGGAAATAGAGGTATTGAAATTAAACTACTTTTAGAGATAATATGACTAAAAAGAAAATGGAGAGCATAATAACTATATAGGCTGCAAAGCCTGTAAGAGCTTTGTTTCCTTTGTTTTTCTTTCTCATTTAAGATGAGATATTTGAGCTTTCTTTAAAGCTGCCTTCAATGGAATTATTTTCTAGATATTAAAGTTTCAGGTTAACAAAACAGCTTTTTGCATATAAGATAAATGACATCTTCTCCAAGAAAATAAAGATTGCTGCTCTCTCAAATATTAATAGTCAATTCCCATGGAAAACTTTTCTTGTTTAAACCATCCATTAAATGTAAAGTGAATGTGTGTTAGTTTCTTAATTAGCTTGTTGTCTCAGTGCAATAAAGAAATACTCAAGACTGGGCAATTTATAAATCAAAGAGGTTTAATTAGTTCACAGTTTCACAATATACAGAAGCATGACTGGGAGCTTTTCCTCATGGCAGAAAGCAAAGCTGGAGCAGGCGTCTTCATATGGTTGGAATGGGAGGAAGGGTACGGAGAGGTACTGCACACTTCTAAATGACCAGATCTCATACTTACTCACTCTTGGTGCAACACCACCAAGGGGAATGGTGTTAAACCATGACAAACCGCCCCCATCATAATCACCTCCCACAAGGCCCCACCTCCAACACTGCAGATTATGATTTGATATGAGATTTAGGTGGTGACAAAAATCCAAGCCATGTCAGTTTTTTATTTTATATATTATTTTGTGGGGCGTGGTGGCTCACTCTTGAAATCTCAGCACTTTGGGAGGCTGAGGCAGAAGGACTCCTTGAGTCCAGGAGTTTAAGACCATTCTGGGGAACATAGTGAATCCCCATCTCTACAAAACAAAATACTAAAAAATTAACTAGGCATGGTGGCACATACCTGTCGTCTCAGCTACTTCAAGGAGACTGAGGTGGGAGGATCACTTGAGCCTGAGAGACTGAGGCTGGAGTGAACCTCGATTGTGCTACTCCACTCACCTTGAGCAACAGAGTGAAGCCCTATCTAAAAATAAATAAAGAGATAAATAACAGAAATTATTTGTGCTGTTTGTGGAATCCTGGCAAAATGTGTGTGTGTGTGTGTGTGTGTGTGTGTCCTGCTGCTATTCAATTTGATATCTAAGTGGTCAGTTCTCATTTTATGGTGGGCTACAATCTGAGTGTGATGCTTAAATGCTGATAAACTTGGTGCTCAGTAAGCAAATGGGCTTTAGAATGTTTATCCAGGCTTGGCAGTCAAAAACATCAGGGAGTCAAGCATGTGTGTAACACGCTGATGCCCTTTACCTGTCAACAAGCTACTATTTGTGTGTCATAGACGTCAGGGAGAAAGGGATCCAAATAGGGCTGAGAAAGCAGAGATTCCACTAGTCCTGGCTTTTATTAAAATAATTAATAAATTCATATCTTTCTTTGAAATACCTAATACTGCATTTATTTGGGAGATAAGCAGTGTGAGTGTCAGTGGGTGTACTGCCAGATACCAATGTTGAATATATCTAAGAGTGAAGCTTATTTTAGACCTACAGGCCCGTGGAAATCTGAAATGATCATTGGTCAGTTATGTTCCACCTCATTATTTAGACAGTCACCTATGTCCTGCTAAGTTCTAAACACAAACAAATGAAGATATAGGCTTTCTGCTTCCTGAACAGGGGCCAAAGTTAGTTGTCAGAAGTATTTATTTATTTCTTATATTCTGCCTAATTTTATATTAATTAAATTGTTATTAATTAGGAAACCATTAAAGGAATTTCATTAATAAGGAATTAAAGCTATCATATTTGGTCACCATAAAATTTGGGTTGGGGGAAATGGACTGTAAGATTGGTCTGGAATGTTAATTAGCAGGGTGGTGAGACTGAAGGGAGGCTGAAATGATGAGGGTGTGGAGAGGTAGACCCAGGGTCAATCTGGATAGGGGACTAGGAATAGCCAGAAATTAAAGACTTAAATGTAAAACCTAAAACCATAAAAACCCTGGAAGATAACCTAGGTAATACCATTTTGGACATAGGCATGGGGAAATATTTCATGAGAAGATGCCAAAAGCAATTGCAACAAAAGTAAAAATCAACAAATGGGATCTCATTAAACTAAAGAGCTTCTGCATAGCAAAAGAAATTATCAACAGATACACGACTTACAGAATGTGAGAGAATTTTTGCTAACTATTCCTTTGACAAAAATATAATACCCAGCATCTATAAGGAACTTAAACAAATTTACAAGAAAAAAAATACCACTTTAAAAAGTGGGCAAAGGACATTAACAGACACTTCTCAAAAGAGACATACATGTAGCCAACAACCATATTGAAAAACAGCTCATCATTAATCATTAGAATAATGCCAATTAAAGCCACAATTAGATAGCATCTCATACCAGTCAAAATATCTATTATTAAGAAGACAAAAATAATACATGCTGGCAAGATTGTGGAGAAAAAAGTAATACTTATATACTGTTGGTGGGAGTGCAAATTAGTTCAACCACTGTAGAAGACAGTGTGGAGACTCCTCAAAGAACTGAAAACAAAAAATAACATCAACCCAGCAATGCTATTACTAGGTATATACTCAAAGGAATATAAATTGTTCTATTGTAAAGACACATGCATATGTATGTTCATTGCAGTACTATTCATAATAGCGAAGACATGGAATCAACCTAAATGACCATCAATAATAGACTAGATAAAGAAAATGTGCCACATATATATCATGGAATACTATGCAGCCATAAAAAAGAACAAAATCACGTCCTTTGTAGGGACTTGAATGGAGCTTGAGACCATTATCTCTAGAAAACTAATGTAGGAACAGAAAGCCAAATACTGTATGTTCTCTCTTATAACTGGGAGCTAAATGATGAGAACACATAGAGGGGAACAACATACACTGTGGCCTATTGGAGGGTGGAGGTTGAGATGAGAGAGACGATCAGGAAAAATAACTAATAGGTATTAGGCTTAATACTCAGGTGATGAAATAATCCTCACAGAAAATGCCCATGACACATGTTTATCTATGTAACAAGCCCGCACATGTACCCATTAACTTAAAAGTTCTCTTTTTAAAAAAAATAAAAAAAAAAGTAAAGCCAGGAGTTGAGACAGAATGTAAGAAGAAGAAAGAGTAAAAGTCAGGAATTTATGTGGAAGAAACAATTTAGAGGTTAAAGAATCTAACGTTATTGTAAGAAAGATAGAATTTCAGTATGATAAATTTAATTTTAGCTTTATTTGTGAATTGAAGGCAATTGTTTGCATTATTATATTTATGATTTTTATGAGGCATTCATAACAGGCATTTTATATGTCTCTTCATTATGTGCATATTTTATTAGATAATTAGATACATTTTATATCTGTTTACAGAATTCTTTTGTTTACAAAGCCTAAAAGATAAAAGACTTTGAAGAGAAGTGTACATTTTGTCTTTTCAATTTTTCTTATAATTGTAGACCTTTATAACCCTCAGAAACCCTCCCTTTTATATAATTTATTTGGCAATTAGAGCAGAAAACATATTTTGTAAATTTTTCTTTTCTCCCAAAATTTCATGTCTCCTTAACTGCTAGTGTTTGTAAAATATTGCATACTCAGCTCTATTGTTCTAAGAATTAAAATCAGTGGCTATGGGATAGGATTTATTCTTTGACTTAGATGCTCATGGAAGTTTTGAAAATGATTAGTATGAATGAAGAATGATAAATTGGCTTCTAAATTTGTAATAACAGATCTTATGTAAGTAGTGACTCTAAAGGTAAACAACACTTTTTTACACAACACATGTGTTCTTATGTGTGTTTGCATGTGTATGTGTGAGAAAGAATCTGTTATTCACTTCTTTTTGTGAAAGCTAAAAGCAAAGTATGAAATGCCAAAAAATCAAAACAATACAACACAGAAGAAATAAAACAAAAAGAAACAGCAGGAAAGCCAACTTCTAAGAGCAGAGAGAGAGAAAAAAAATCCAAGCTCTTCTAAGAGTAAACTGTGTAACATCAGGCAGTAATCCAACCTGCTTAAGACTTGTTTTCCTAACCCTTAAGTGGGGAGGGTGCTGTAAGCTATATCCATCTCTAAATTAAATGCATTCTATAAATATTGATAAAATGATTTTTATAATAAATCTAATAACTTGTGAAACATCTTCCGGAAAGAAAAAGAGTATTCATATGCAAAAGTTTCAAATACTGTTATTATTAAATATTACCTTATTTCTGGAGAATAAATGGCTGGTTTAGGAAGAAGGACTGGTTGGGGAATATGTAAAGATTGTAGCACAAAAAGCTCAAAATTATATTCAGGTCTTACAAAGACCGTATTTGTTAATGGTAATGTACAAACACTGAGGATGTTCAAGAACAGAGCAATTAACGTAGAGGTTCAAATTAAGAGTCATTTAAAATCTTACTTAAAGGCTGGGCACAGTGACTCAAGCCTGTAATCCCAGCACTTTTGGAAACGAAGCAGGCAGACAAGGTAACATGGAGAAACCCTGTCTCCACTAAAAATACAAACAAACAAACAAAAAAATTGTGACTCACACCTGTTTTCCTAGCTACTTGAGAGGCTGAGGTGGGAGGATCACCTGAGGCTGGGAGGTTGAGGCTGCAGTGAGCTGTTATTGTATCATTGCATTCCAGTCTGAGGCAGAGTAAGACCTGGTGTCAAAAAAATTTTTTTATATAATTAAAATTTTAATATATTATAAAGAGATGTTTGATAATGTTGGATGCCAATACAGAATAGAATGCCATTTTTCTTTTAAACTCCCCAATACAATCCCATATGTTTATATAAATACATATATATGTATATGTGTATATATATGTGGATGTATAACTTTTTGGCTTGTTTTCAAGGAAACATTGATTCTAAGATTGCTTGAGATTTGTTGGGGGAGAGTTACAAAGGGCAGAATCCTTTATAAATTGCTACTTTTAAAATTTTCAGTTCTGTGCTTTGATGATTTGTAAAATTATCTTTGCTGTTCTTTCCTTCTAGTATTCCTTTCCATTTAGTAGTATATGTAATTTGTAGACACGGCTAGCATATTAGTGTAGGTGGAGTGAATGGCTTTCAGTAGATTGCCTGTATTTCATTTCCAGCTCTACCAATTTACAGACCAAGAAACTTTGGGCAAGTAATTGAAATTCTGTTTGCCTCAGGTTTCCCATCTAAAAGAGAGAGAGAGAGAGAGAGAGAGAGAGAGAGAGAGAGAGAGAGAGAGAGAGAGAGAGGAAATCAACAGTAAGTCCCTTCTACCACATTAGGTTGCTCTGAAGATTAATATGATATATATATAAAGCGCCTGGCACATATTAACTGCTCAATAAATGTCATTTGGCTTAGGTTCTGAAAAAGTCAGCAGAAAAGTATAGTAGTACCTTGCACTTTTTAAAACATTATTCATTAAATCCCTGTAAAAATATTAGATTTCATTTTCTACTAGTCCTAAGCAAGAATTGCAGTATTTTCCTTTTGAAAACCTCAAGTCATTTATAAGTCAGTCAATGGATATTTTGGCAGTGATCATTTCAGGCATGGGTAAGTAGGACTGTGACTCTTCAATTAATATATGGGCATGAGTAGATCTTGCCCTTGCTAAGTAGTCACAATACCAAAGTTCTACCATATTTTGAATACACACAGAAGAGAATCAGATTGCTGAATTAAAAATTTATTAGAGGAAATAAGGCAGATCCGTGAAAAAAGCAAAAAGATAGATGATGGAATGTGTGTTAATATTAGAATAAACCTATGAGTAAAATAGAAATTTAAAAATTATGGCTTTCTGAACTAGGTGAAATTAGAGCATGGTTTAGAAAGAGTAACATTGGAGAACAGGTAGCAAGTGAAGAGTCTAG
Source organism: Sapajus apella (assembly GCF_009761245.1). Lineage (NCBI taxonomy): Eukaryota > Metazoa > Chordata > Mammalia > Primates > Cebidae > Sapajus > Sapajus apella. Next base: position 26,064,043 of record NW_022436964.1, on the reverse strand, counting down.
GAAGAAAGAAATGTTGAAAATGTAGGCATATGTAGGAAAGGGGTCAGATGTGGATAATCACAGTGAACCCTAAAAGTTCATTCCTTTGTTGTCAGTACTGACTTAAATGTGACATAACTGTCAGAAAATGTGAATTAAAGCTATCTCTCATTTTTCCTTCCAGGGAAATCTTGAGGAGTTTGATACTTTTCATCCTCCAGCCATAAAATCATCTCGTAGGGGGAGGCTGCACATTGGTAAGTCTCACTCATTCTAATTTTTCTATTTAATGCTCATTTTAATACAGTCTTTGTCTTGGTTGTAATGTACAACTAGTGTGATTCAAAGGACGTCAACATCATTGCTCAGCTAATTATAGAATAATTATTTTTTTAAAAAATGGCCAGGCGCAGTGGCTCACATCTATAATCCCAGCACTTTGGGAGCCCGAGGTGGGCAGATCACGAAGTCGGGATATTGGGACCATCCTGGTCAACATGGTGAAACCCCGTCTCTACTAAAACTACAAAAAAATTAGCTGGCGTGGTGGCACACACCTGTAGTCCCAGCTCCTCGAAAGGCTGAGGCAGAAGAATTGCTTGAACCCAGGAGGCAGAGATTGCAGTGAGCTGAGATCGTGCCACTGCACTACAGCCTGGGTGGCAGTGCAACACTCTGTCTCAAAAAAAAAACAAAACAAAACACATTATAATATCATGATTTTACTTTTATTTTGAATTACTCTAATAATAGGAGTGCTATTAAAACTTGTAGATATAAAATTAAAATTACACACTAGAATGGAAAGTAGTATTTTTAATTTTAAAATTGTGTTAGTATTACTTAGAGCTAATTTTTAGAATATTATATATATTGACACCTTGGACCACAGGCAATAGTTGAGTGAGCATCCATGAAGAGATCTGAAGTTATAATTTTAAAAAAGCTAATAAATTATACTTATTATATAAATGTTATGTCATAAAACCAAATATGTAGCTTTTATGCTTCAATGCATTGTTTTTCTTTTGCCAGTAAATAGCATTAGTATTTCTTGCTATCATGTTTCTGAGCAACACTCAGCCCCATTTGCCAACTCTCTCACTCACTCTCTCTGTCTCTGCTGTCTTTTACAGGTACGTGCACAGAAACATACATACATACACTTACATAACCCTTAAAATATTTATCACATCCAGGCTACTATTAGTTAATTTAACTTTCCCAATTCATGTAAACTACAGACTCAGCAGCACTTCTATGCCCTCACTTTCTGATTAGTGGGAGGTTTTGATAGAACACTTCATCAGGTAAAAATGCTCAATCTGCACTCAAGGTAATGTACATTGCTATAAAATCACATAAATTTACTGCTGTCTTTATAGATAAATAATAGTAAAAAATATAAACTGCACACAATTGAAATGTAAGAAGATATAACAAAAACAGTTATGTACAGAAATTAGTTAAAATTAAATTTTGGGAATACCAATCTTAAAAATCCTCTGATTTTTCTGATTTTTATCAACTTCCGGAAGTTCTATTGAACATGCAAAGACTGTTCAAAAACACTAATTCTAAGCATTAGATTGAATATATTGCATGTTACAAGGCAGCCAGTGTGTTTTTACATTTATATATACAAATAGGCTTGTACATGTGGCTGATGTGGAAAAAATTCGCTGGATCAAGAGTTTAAGGAGACTTAGAAGAATCCTCAGGGATCTTATCTGAATATTCATGTTCTGGAAAGTTTAGGGAGTGAATTTCAGGGAGGTAGTTATAGAGAATCAAGAGCCAAATAATAGGGTTAAACACCTTGTATCCCATAGAATATCTCCAAAGGTACCTTTGCAACCTTTTCAAGTTGCCATCTGCGGACACACACCCATTTATGATTACTGTATTGTAGAACCCCTTAGCCATAGATAAGCTTACTAATTTTTTTCTCAGTAGTGTCTTTAGTTTTGGGCTATCAGATGTTATACTGTGAGAAGAAAAGTGGAAAATTAAAGGCTATAGAAAGAAACTATTTAACCCAAGTTGTTTCTGCAGTTGTAAACCAAGAATTCTACAAAACAGTTGTTTTTCACAGTGTATCAGATAATTTCCTTTGTTGAGTATTAATCGAGATCTCACATTCCTACTCCTTCCAATAGTAGCTCACATTTAATCAACTCTTAATTCAAATCCAAAATCAGGCAGGTAGGATATTAAGTGACAAATTCAAGACATTCTAGACTAGCAAGCCTTCGTTACATCTTTAATATAAAAGCATTCCTAATTCCCGATTCCATTTATTTGTGACTTCTCATTCAAAATCTAATACTGCTGAGCCAGTTCAAAATCCATTTAAATATTCTGTTATCCAGGGACCAATTCACCATTTCTTGTCTTCAAAAAAAAATGCATACCTTTCTGAAATACAGATACATTGTATCCACATCATTCCTTTGATCTACAAATCTAGTAGACTGTATCAAAAGAATTAGGATCTGCTGGGAAAACTCTGCGTATCCTTAATGACATATCTGTATTAGGGTTCTCTAGAGGGACAGAAGTAATAGGATATATATATATATATATGAGGTTATTAAGTATTAATGTACTGATCACAAGGTCCCACAACAGGCTGTCTGCAGAGTAGAGGAGGAGGAGAGCCAGTCTGAGCCTCATAACTGAAGAACTTGGAGTCTGATATTTGAGGGCAGGAAGCATCCAGCATGGGAGAAAGATGTAGGTTGGGAGGCTAGGCCAGTCTCACCTTTTCACATTTTTCTACCTCCTTTATATTCTCTGGCAGCTGATTAGATGGTGCTCACCAGATTAAGAGTGGGTATGCCTTCCCCAGCCCATTGACTCAAATGTTAATCTCTTTGCAACACCTTCACAGACACAACCAGGATAAATACTTTGCATCCTTCAATCCAATAGAGTTGACACTCAGTATTAACCAACAAAGTATTGATTATGGCATTTTCACAGGTCACCCAGCTGTTAGATAATTCATTTAAATTCAACTATATTTTGGGGATCAATAATATGCACTGAGTCATACTGCATATTATTTAGCTTGTCTTAAAAAAATAATTACTACCTGGCACTATGTTCTCTATACTTGGACCCTGTAATTGGTCCATATTTTTTTTCTATAGAAAAACAAGGACAGATAGATTAATTTGTTTAGCTCCTTCATTTTGTATTGGATTTTTTTTTCTGAGTAGGCATTCACTTCACAAATGTATCTGTGTTGTCTACTATCTACCAAACACTTAAATAGGGAAAAGTTAGTTTGCTACCTTCCCAGAACACAATGAAGACTTAAGCAGCTTTGTACCCAAAGTTCAAGATTGCTTGTGAATAAAATGACAAACCATAGAGTCCAAAGGTGAAGATGAAGCAGGATGTAAGTATGACAAATTGCTTGATTTGTACCTTCACTAAATAGTCCATGGGTAGTATTCAGGACACAGGACCCCATTGATCAAAACCGAGATTTTGTCAACTGGAATTTTTCTATGGGATAGATTCTCCATGTGGACTCCAGTCTTTTTCTCGCCCATCACCAGGGCCCTGATATGTTTGACCCTTCTTGTTTCCCTGAGCCTTCCCTTCAACCAGGTATCCCTCTTAGGAGTTCACATTAGTCTAGTCACTCATTTTTATTTTCTTTTCAGTCTGTAGTTTTTGTGGTAGAACTTATCTACTCTTATAGCTTCAAGCGTCATTTCTATCTCATGACACTCTGATCAATATGTATTCCTAAAGCCTCAATTCTAAGAAACAAATCAACATATCTATTTGATAGCACATTGGCTTCTTACCTTCTAATATATGAAAATTGAATTCCAATGTTCTCCCACAATCTCCTTTTTTTTCCCCCATTTCTGTAAATTAAAGGGTCATCTACCCAGTTTCCCCTGCAACAAAAACCTAGAAATATATTTGACTTCTTTCTCACCTATCTTATCAATTAACTCACAAAACCTTATCAATCCCATTGTATTAGTTCGTCTTCATGCTGCTGATAAAGACATACCTGAGACTGGGCAATTTACGAAAGAAAGAGGTTTAATAGACTTATAGTTCCACATGGCTGAGGAGGCCTCACAATCATGGCAGAAGGTAAAAAGCACTTCTCACATGGCCACAGACAAGAGAAGAAAGCTTGTGTAGGGAAACTGGCTTTTTTAAACCATTGGATTTCATGAGACTTATTTACTATCAGGAAAACAGCACAGAAAAGACTCACCCCCATGATTAATTACCTCCCATCTCGTCCCTCCCACAACATATGGGAATTCAAGATGAAATTTGGTGGGTTGGTGGAGGTGGCACAGCCAAATCATATCTTTCTGTCCCTGGTCCCTCCCCAATCTTTATCTTCTCATATTTCAAAACCAATCATGCCTTTCCAACAGTTCCCCAAAGTCTTAACTCATTTCAGTATTAACTGAAAAGTCCACAGTCCAAAATCTCATCTGAGACAAGATAAGTCCCTTCTGCCTATGAGCCTGTGAAATCAAAGGCAAGTTAATTTCTTGCTAGATGCAATAGGAGTTCAGGCATCTGGTAAATACAGCCATTCCAAATGGGAGACATTGACCAAAACAAAGGGGCTACAGGCCCCATGCAAATCCAAAATCCAGCAGGGTAGTCAAATCTTAAAGCCCCAGAATGATTTCCTTTGACTCCATGTCTCACATCCTGGTCATGCTGATATAAAAGGTGGGTTTCCATGGTCTTGGGCAGCTCTGCCCCTGTGGTTTTGCAGGATACAGCCTCCCTCCCAGCTGCTTTCATAGGCTGATATTGAGTGTCTGTCGCTTTTTCAAGCACACAGTGTAAGCTGTCAGTGGATATACTATTTTGGGGACTGGAGTATGGTGGCCCTCTTCTCATAGCTCCACTAGGTAGCACTCCAGTGGTTACTCTGTGTGGGTGTCTAACCTTACATTTACCTTGCACTGTCCTACCAGAGGTTCTCTATGAGCACCCTGCCCCTGCAGCAAACTTCTTCCTGAACACTCAGGTGTGTCCATACATCCTCTGAAATCTAGGCAGAGGCTCCCAAATTCCAATTCTTGACTTCCGTATAGTTGCAAGCTCAACACCACATGGAAACTGACAAGACCTGGGATTGTACCTTCTGAAGCCATGGCCTGATCTCTATATTGGCCTCTTTCAGCCACAGCTGGAGCAGCTGGACACAAGGCACCAAGTCCCTAGGCTGCAGATGGCCCAAGGATCCTGGGCCCCACCCATAAAACCACTTTTTCCTCCCAGGCCTCTGGGCCTGTGATGAGAAGGGCTGCTGTGAAGAGTCTTCTCTGACATGTCCTGGAGATATTTTCCTTATTGTCTTGGTGATTAGAATTTGACTCCTCATTACTTACGCAAATTTCTGCAGCCAGCTTGAATTTCTCCTCAGAAAATGGAATTTTCTTTTATGGTCTGCTTTCCTTATAAAACTGAATGCCCTTAGCAGCATCCAAGTCACCTCTTGAATGCTTTGCTGCTTAGAAATTTCTGCCACCAGATACCTTAAATCATCTCCCTCAAGATCAAAGTTCCACAAATCTCTAGGTCAGGGGAAAAATGCCACCAGTCTCTTTGCTAAGAAATAGCATGAGTCATCTTTGCTCTAGTTCTCAACAAGTTCTTCATCTCCATCAGAGACCACCTCAGACTGGACTTCATTGTCCATATCATTATCAGCATTTTGGTCAAAGCCATTCAACGAGTCTCTAGGGAGTTCCAGACTTTCCTACATTTTCCTGTCTTCTTCTGAGCCCTCCAAACTGTTCCAACCTCTGCCTGTTACTTAGTTCTAAAGTCACTTTCACATTTTGGGGTATCTTTTCAGTAGCACCCTACTCTACTGGTATTAATTTACTGTATTAGCCCATTTTCATGCTGCTATTAAAGAAATACCAAGACTGAGCAATTTATAACAGAAAGAGATTTAATGGACTTACAGTTCCAAGTGACTGGGAGAGCCTCACAATCATGGCAGAAGGTGAAAGCCATGTCTCACATGGCAGCAGACAAGACAAGAGAGCTTGTGCAAGGAAATTTCATTTTTTAAAAACCATCAGATCCCCTGAGACTTATTCACTGTTACAAGAACAGCACGAGAAAGACCTGCCCTCACAATTCAGTTGCCTCCAGCCAAGTCCCTCTTACATCACATGGGAATTCAAGATGAGATTTGGGTGGGGACACAGCCAAACCATATCACCAATTAAGGGGCAGATGGGAAATATTACAGGAATAAGAAAAAATGTATTCCAATATATTTTTAAGCCATGTTTAAAATTCATCAGTGGAAACAAAATCCATTAGGAAAGCCAAAATAATCACCCTCATCTAACAGAGAAAAAGGCAATTCATATCAAAGTAAGCATGTAATGCTGTCACATTTTAGCATTTAGTTCAGTGCCTTTTACTGGAAATTTCAATCTCTATTATTTTATTTCATTAATAATTTAGCAGTTTCTACTACATATATGTGTATATATATAAATATTGTAGAAACATTATATTAGTTGCCATAACCATGACAAATTCAATGCTCAAAACTTTTCAATAGACAATATCAGAGAGAAAAAAGTTATGTACCATATATTATCATAACAAATGCTTCCACATATATTGACTGAACATGTATGTTCTTCTCTTATCCTTTTATATTTTATAATACATGTGACATGCTTACACTTGACAAAATATTAATCATGTTTTAGTATTTTTGTACAGAAACTTAGTATAGCCAAAATATTGTTGGAAGGATGTACCTGTGCATCTCTCTATGATGGTAGACCATGTTTTGAACTATGGAATCTTTGTTTCCCTGACAGCTTGGTAAAGGTCAAATTCTATCTGCCTCTCTTTCCTCCCAGCTTTAATCCCTGTGCTTTTATCTCAAACAACTATTTTGAACAACATGATGAAAAGTTCCCATTCATTCGCCAAACATATATTTTAATTACTGGAAGAGGAAATTTTGGTTACCTATGGACATATGATACAATAAAATCATTCACATCGTATTTCACTTTCTATTTATTTATAGTAGACATTTCCCCCCAAGTGTAAGATTTTCAGGAATCTGACTCTAATTCCTATCAATGGCCAGTGTGAACTGAATTAATAGAAGGAATTATCCCTTTTTATTTATTTTACCAAGGCCAAGTCTCTGGAGAAATGCTTCGTTATTGCAGACAATACATTCTCTGGTTTGCTGGCTGGCTTTAATGGGATGTTAAAATCGATTGGAGCTATCTCTCTGTCACTTGAGAAGCACTGTAGGTTTTGTGGTGTGTTGTAATTTTATATCCTTCTCATGTCTTTTTTTAAAAGACGCTCACCAAACCAAGTGTCTTACTTGCTTGTGAGACCGCAACTTCCTTTTGCTGAGGAAATAATTCTTGTAAATGTATAATGTACCTGGAATCCAGGTCCCACCATGATGGTTGTGTCAAAGTCATGATAGGTAATATTGTCTACTGTGAACACTACACGGAAATTGTGGGGAGGTTCAGATTTTGCTGTTTGCAATTGCTAACAGTGCTCCTCTGTTGAGAAAACAATGCCCCCATGTGATGGCAGGTTTATTACTGTAACCGTATTGTGACTTCTCCCGAGGATGAGCACAGATTGTGGGCTAAGATAAACAAAAATGATTTTTTGTCTACCATTATCTTTTTTGATTCACTGTATTTAAACAGTTGTTTCCATGACTCTTGAGAAACTTAGGCAGGCAACTTGACTTTTCTGGTAACTTTTAGATGCTAAAAATATGTTCACAATCATTTCAAATCTTTAAAACAATGTCAATTTATTTCTAGTCCCATGGTTATTTAATGTTGAAACCCGTCTTCTCTGCCAAGTTTGTACCGTTTGTAGGCTAGTAGTCCAAGAAGGATGGAGTCATCATCTTCTTTCCCTCTTCTTGTTCTATCTTTGTACTATTTCTCCTCCTCCAGCTTGCCCAAGGCAATGTTTGGCTTCAGGGCATGGTGAGAGAAATATATGAGGAGCAGTCAAATTCTTAGTTAAATGACATTGGCTTGGACTGGTCATTATTTAAAGCTGACACTTTCTCATCAGTACATTTGTGTACTGAGATATATTACAGCACCATTGGTTGTGCAAGTGGTGAACTCTACTGAGATCCATTGCTTAACCCTTCCTTAGTCCTGAGTTAACTCAGGACTGAAATTAAAACTGAGTTTTAATTTCTCTTTCTTTCTTTCTTTCCTTCCTTCTTTCTATCTTTTCTTTTATTTCCTTCCTTCTTTCTATCTTTTCTTTTCTTTCTTTCCTTCTTTCTTTCTTTCTTTTCTTTCTTTCTTCCTTCCACCCTCCCTTCCTTCCTTCTTTCCTTCCTTCCTTCTTTATTTCTTTCTTTTTCCTTCCTTCCTTCCTTCCTTCCTTCACCCCTTCCTTCCTTCCTCCCTTCTTTCTCTTTCTTTTTCTTCTTTCTTTCTTTCCTTCCTTCTTTCTTTCCTTCTTTCCTTCCTTCCTTCCTTCCTTTTTTTTTTTTTGACAGAGTCTTGCTCTGTCACCACACTGGAGTGCCGTGGCATGATCTGAGCTCATTGCAACTTCCGCCACCCGGGTTTAAGTGATTCTCCTCCCTCAGCCGCCTCCCAAGTAGCTGGGACTACAGCTGCACGCCACCATGCCCAGCTAATTTTTGTATTTTTAGTAGAGACATGATTTTACCCTGTTGGGCAGGATGGTCTCAATCTCTTGACCTCATGATCCGCCTGCCTCAGCATCCCAAAGTGCTGGAATTACAGGTGTGAGCCACCTGTAAAGTTTCTCTTTCTTGAGATCTGTTCTTGCCTGCCTGCTCTTCCTTTTGTTAGGATCTTTTCTTACCCTTTATATTTCTCAAGTGGTGAGGTTAAAATGTTCGGTGAACTGTAGCACAGGTGCTTATTTAATCATCCACATGGTTTCCTCAGAGTCTTTCTATCTTGACTTGGGATGAATAGGTTACGCCTCAAATTTCTTTAAAGTCAGTGGGGGTAGCACAGCTCTCTCCAAGGAAATCGTCTTTAAATATCATCTAATTCCTTATTTTCTAAAAGTGGGTGAGAGATTTAAAGGTTGTCTAATTTTTTTTAATTTTCTCAGATTTATGTAAATTTGCATCTTATTTGAAATGTGCTGAGCCAAACACCCATTCTAAATCTCTTTTACATGCACCAAGAGAGTAGGAAAGAAATGTGAATTCTCCTATGATGAAAGTTGGCAAGATCTGGTAAAACCAGCTCAAATCTGGCTGTCAAATGGTTTGTATTATGGTTATGTATGTGTATACATATTTTTATAATTATCATTCTCAGGCAAAAATGCTTACAAATCATAAAATTTCTAAATTTCTTGAAGGATTTGGACAAAAGTGTAAATGTGTAAGCAGTTCAGAAATGAAACACTTGAGACTGGTGAATTAGGACATCTGACTATGGTTTTGAATATAACACAGTATGTCATCTTTTCCTTAAGTATCACATTATGAGAGTTAATTATACAATTACTACAAAAGTGTCGAGTCTGTCACAAAAGACTTATGTAATATGGGCTTCCATTTTCTCAAGACACCAGGCATTCACGCTGAGCAGTAAAACACAATAAACAACAAATAAAAATTCTTTTCAGGGGAAAATTGCCTTCCTGGTTCAGAAACAGCTAGAATTTATAAGTCTCTATTTATATAACAGTGTGCAAACTTACTCTAGAATAAATTAAATGCATTAACTTACTAATACTGTAACTAACAATTTTTAAAATGCTTGCCATATTCAAATTATACAATACTAAAACTTTGTTATCTTACATTAAATACGTCTTATGACAGTGACAAAGCAAATATGACTTTCACATGACATTTGGAACTATATCTAAAAATGATTGAAAATATATCGTGTTATTATAAAAATATAGAAAGTATTCATGATTGGAAATAGACAATACACTATTTTGTTAAAATCAGAATAATTAGAACATATCAATTAAAGCTGTCATTGTGAAAAATATGTATTTGAAGTGATTCATAATCATTATATTGCAAACCACTGAAGTCATTTTGAAGCATAAGAAGAAAGCATTATTTTTCATAATAAACACTGGCATATCTATCACGATTGTGATGAATGTTTTACCTCTATTAAGTGAAGTTTATTTTTTCTCAAAGCTTTTTTTTTTTTTAGGACTTAACACCTCTGTAGCATTTTTACTTGTAATTCAGTATATAATTGAATGTCAGAGGCCAATAGGAAAGCAAACTTAGCACTTAAAAAATAAGAATACGAAAATAAATTTCTCATACTTCTGTAGTAACTCTCACACTTTATTAGAAAAAAATTGTGTTCTATTTGATGTCTGACAAAATACCTGAGAGATCATGATCATGTGGAGAAAATAAAAGAAAAAAAATAAGTGAATACAAAGGTGTGTGAAATATTTGACGGCACAGACACAGAAGTTAGTTTTATTTAGAGAAAACATACAGCACTTTACTTTCTCAAGTGCATGGAAGAGATTATGTGCAGAATTGATTTTTATTTTCACAAAGTTTGGACAGCAGTTCTTGCTTTTCAGTTTATAATATCCCATTATTCGGGCACACGTGTGTCTGTGGCATGGCTGGAGAGGCCGACTTTCCTTCCTCAGTGGAAGCACTGAGTTCTCCTTTATTGGAAAAGTTTGTAGATAAATTGTTGTCTATTTGTGATTGGCTATCCTCTTAAAATGATTAATTCTAATTTGCTTAGTCATAACAGAGATACGTTTATGTATATACACACATATCGATGTAAAAACGTATATATATGTTTAGTGATTTACAGAAATCTAAGTTTTGCTTCTGATCAACGTGTCAAAAATCTTTCATTTGAGAATTTGTAGTATATATATATAAATAGGTAAAATATCATTTTAATTTGATTTTACATTTTAACACGTGGACAAAGAATATAAGCATCTAGTACAATATTTTCTGAGGTAGAAGACAATTCCGTTTAAAGACAGCTTTCTATAAAGCCAGTAGAAGATGTTTTGGAAGCATAAAAATACTGAGGCATAAAATGTGCTAAAGGTACAGCCTACTTATAGCCATATAATTCAGTGGGCTAGCTGCTCTATAACGTTGAATTATTGAGAACAGGAAAACAATTAATGGAAGAAATCATTTTTAAAATGGGAATTCAGCATTTTGACTCTCCTTTCTAGCACTTTATTCATTCCAGTGGCCAAAATAAAACTTAGTCAATGCAAATTTTAACTGCTACCCAATCTACATAAACTACAATAAATTAGTTAAATGATTTTTTTCTATAGTTTACAATGAAATATCCACTGTGTAAAAGTTGTGTACGTTGTTTTTTTACTGTGCCTTTTGGCCTTATTTTCTTTCCAGTTATTTGTTAAAATGTAATGCCATCACTTTCAATGGCAAAAACTGCAACTGCTTTTGTAGCAACCTAATACTAATATTCCTGTCAGGTAGTATCTGAATATGAACGGGAAAGTGATTCTCTATTGCTTTCATTCAACAAACATGTATTCATTGCTTACCATGTGTGCCAATAAATTAGAATGCTATGTATGAGAGCAGTGTATCAGAAATAAGAGATATGAGACCCAAACTGCCTTATGTCAAGGGGTTTATCATCAAATATAACAAGGAAGAAAGTTCAGATTTCCAGGTTTGGTTAATCCTATGACGCATGTCACGGAGGATTCAGGAAACGTCCTTCTTGTATGTAACTCTGCTTTCCTTGGATTTCTGTTCTTGGGTTTATTTCCCCACAGTCATAAGGTGACTGCAAGATGACTGCCACAAAGGCACTGATTTTTCTCACACCTTCAGAAATGTCCAGGCAGGCTCTCTTATGTGCCAGTGACCACATCTGGAAAGCAGCATTACAAGATCAAACATCTCACATTTCCATATTCTATAATGGAAGGCAGATCTATTAGAAGGGAATGCAAGTGTATGTATGTGGGCGTGGGTTGGCTGTTGATGAGCAACCAGAAATGTTTGATATAGGCGATCTTCACAATTTATTTTTATTTTTTGGCAGAGCTAGCTGAGGTTTTATTTTGGAACAACAACAACAACAAAAATTGAATTTTTTGTAGCTGGAGGCATGGGCAAGCAGGGGTCCCTAGGCAGTAACTCCCCCTCGGGTGGGTTGAGGGCCAGGGCTGAGCCTCAGGTGGGTCTCCCATTCCTGGGCTCCCCTGCACAGCGGCCTGCCTTCCAGGCTCTGAGGCAGCCACAGGAGGGGCAGGCTAGGAGGGGCTGCTGCAGCTGTTCACTTAGGTAAGATGTCAGAAGGCTCAGACACCAGCTTCCCATCGTAAGTCTTGATCTTCTTTGCAACCACAACCCTGGGGGAGTTGGTGCAGCTTTAGGAGCAAGGCCACCTGCATAGCCACTGGTGGTCTTGGTACGGATACCCATGTTCTGCATCCCAGACTCCAGCTGGCTCTCCTTGCCCGCCAGCAGCTTCCTGTAGGTGGCAATATCGATGTCCAGGGCCAGCTTGACATTTATCAGCTCCTGGTACTCACACAGCTGCTGCACCATGTCCTGCTTGGCCTGCTGCAGGGTGGCCTCCTGCTCTGACAACTTGGTGTTGGCATCCTTAATGTCCAGCTCCCCATGCTGCTCAGCATCTGAGTGGCGGCCTCCAGGGAAGCCCTTTGGCCTTTGAGGCCCCCAATCTCAGCCTGGAGCCGGCTGATGTTTCAGTTCATTCAGGAGATCTGTCTTTGTATGCCGCAGGTCACCCCTGTGCTTCCCAGCCAGTATCTGCAGCTCCTCATCCTTGATCTGGTGCATGCTCTCAGCCTCAGCCCAGATGCTGTTAGCGATCTCCTCGTACTGTGCCTTGACCTCAGTGATGATGCTGTCCATGTCCAGGGAGCAGCTGTTGTCGATAGACAGCACCACAGATGTGTCTGAGATTTGGGACTGCAGCTCCCAGGTCTCCTCCTCGTACAGCTTCCCGGGGAAGTTGATCTCGTCTGTCAGCCTTTCCAGGCGAGACTCTAGCTCTACCTTGTTCATGTAAGCCTCATCCACATCCTTCTTGATGAGGACAAATTCATTCTCCATCTCCTTATGTTTATGGATCTCATCCACATACTTGCTCTTGAAGTCCTTACCAGCCCCTGCATGTTTCCAATCTCCACCTCCAGCTTCAGTTTCTCCTGGCCCAGAGTCTCCAGTTGCCACCTGAGGTTGTTGATGTAGCTCTCAAACATGTTGGCCATGCTGCTTGGAGACGTCTTATGCTGTTGCAGGAGTCTCCACTTGGTCTTCAGCATTGTGTTCTGCTGCTTCAGGAACCATACCTTGTCGATGAAGGGGACAAATTTGTTGTTGAGGGTCTCGATCTTCTCCTTCTCCTGGGTCCGCGTAGGCTGGATGTTGGGTTCCACCTCCAGGTTAAGGAGGCTCAGCAGGCTCTGGTTGACCATGATGGTGATGATGCCTCCCATACCGCTGGCCCTATCATAGCCTCCGCCCAGGCCACCCTGGAAGCTCCTACTGCCCACTTGGGAGAAGCTCAAGGAGCTGATGTGGGCACTGGGCCCACTCATGTAGAAGTGTCTGCTGAAGGCCCAAGGGCCAGAGGTGGACACCTTGTAGAACTTCTGGGTCACCCTGATGGACATGGTAGAGGCAGGCAGGCTAAACCAGGCAGAGATTCTAGAAGGAGCGAAGAAACTGCATCTTGGTTCAATTGTGTTTTTACAGAGTTTAGAAGCATGGGTGTGTATAAGCCTAGCAATTTTCACAGAGAAGGTAATGCTTGCTATGCAGAGGATGAGTAAGAGTTTTCAGATAAAGCAAGGGATTCATAAGTGAGCAGTGATGATTAGAATTATATGATTTTCTAGTCACATTCATATAAGTGACTAGCATCTATTTCTAAGAATATTCTAGTGGCATAATAAATGTGAAACAGTATTGATATGCATTTAAACTAGGGGAAGGTATTGTGTCACGCTGAATTGTTGGTTCATTTTAAGAACAGAAAAAACAATGTCCACATAAAATAGTAACATTCTGTTTTGAATACTGTTTGATTATAAAATGGTTCCTCTTTCAAAGATACTATTCTTATTATTAATAAATATTTCATTTCTTAATGACAAAAGTAAGATTGTTAAGAACTTTAATCTTTCTTCAACATCTGAAGCTGAGTTATATATAACAAGAGTTAAAATCATTGTGCCAAACATTGTAATAAACCATTTATATACATTAACCTTTATATGAATTAACTCACAATGCCGCTGAGAAAGCACTATAATTTTTCTCATTCTACAGATTTGAAATTTGAAGTGCAGAATAGGCTGCATCAGAAGGTGGCATTTTCTCTTTTTTTAGTTCTTTTAGTTTCTAATTTATATCTTTTAGTTTCTAAATCAAATCTTACCTCTTAAAAAACCTTACTGAGAAATATTTAAATAAAATTAGTCTTACAGGTTAACTGCATTCAAATAGCATTTCCTTAAGGGATAAAATTTAATACTTCAAAAGTTGGTATAAAAATAAATATTTTTGTAGAAAAATACCCTTAAAGTATTGTGCATATTGACAATGTGTTTATTAGAAATGTATTTCTTAAATAAATCATTTTAGTAGAATAATGGTATATTTGAAAATACATTTTTTAAAAAGCTTAAAATATAAAAACCTTATCTGGATTTATATCACATGATAAACATGAAATGTATAAGGGAACATAGATATAGGCAGTTAAGAAAGCCCTGACACTGTCAGGTTCACTGACACCATCTACCTGTATCTGGTGACGTATTGCCTCAGATTTCTTGGAATATACAAAAGAGATAGAAGGGGAAAAAATCCCAGTCAAAATCTTAAAATTCCAGGAATTCTTTTCCTTTCCTTTTATTTTGTCTTCCTCCTCCTGTTTCTCTCCCTCTCCTGCTCTTCCCATCCCTCCCCTCATATTCTCCCTCTTTCTCTTCTGATTCTGGTTCTTTTGTGTTACATATTTGTGGATGAGAGGGGAATTCAGAACTTAATAATCTGGTAATGAAATTACTATTCAAAAGTAAAGAGTCAGGGAAAGACAATACATAAAACCTAACTTATGCTATTAAAACTAAAAAAAAATAGCTGTACTTGGGTAGATGCTAAGTGCTAGAATGTTCCATGGGGAATGTTTCTGCAGAGCCTTGCTGTTCTGGGACTTCATTTGAACATTGTGATAAGTAAGGTTATTCAAATGTTTTTAGTCTTCATTTGAGTGTTGGTTACAATTGTACATGAGGGCATTCAATTGGAGAAATTTCCTCAAGACATACTTGAAAAATTAATTCTCTCAGATATCAAAATATTAAGTATAATAATTAAGAAAATGTGTCATTGGTTTAGTAGTATACAAATAAGTGAAGAACAGAATACAGTTTCCAGAAAAAGATGTGACTGGCAGAGAAAAGATGGATTATTTAACGTATGTACTAAGGACTGGCACGGTGGCTCACACCTGTAATCCCAGCACTTTGGGAGGCTGAGGTGGGTGGATTATCTGAGGTTAGGAATTTTAGATCAGCCTGGCTAACACGGTGAAACCCCGTTTTTACTAAAAATACAAAAATTTAGCCAGGCGTGACAACATGCACCTGTAATCTCAGCTACTCAGGAGGCTAAGGCAGGAGAATCACTTGAACCCAGGAGGCAGAGGTTACAGTGAGCCCAGATCGCACCATTGCACTCCAGCTTGGGTAACAAGAGCGAAACTCCATCTCAATATATATATATATACTAAGATAACTGAATTTTTATATGGAAAAATTAAAATTGGGCTCCTACTTCTCACCATTCAGCCTAAATGAACTAAAGACTTAAACCTGAAAACAAGAAATCTTGTTTTCAGGAACATGAAAAATAAAATCTCTATGTAATTAAGATGCGGAGTATTATAAGATAAGCTTTGTTTATATAAGGTATAAGCCATGAAGGCAAAGATTAATACATTTTATACCAATAAAAATAGAAACTTCTGTTTATAAAACATCTTTATAGTCCATAAAGAAAATAAAGCCAAAAAATTAAGTATATGCAACAAATATAACTTAACGAACAATAAAACCTACAAAAAGGACTTCTGAACATTGACAAACAAAAAGAGAAAATAAATGGACAAAGAAATGAACAGGAATTTTACAAGTTAATAGCTTATACCTTTATGAAAATATGCTAGCAATAAGATAAATGCAAATTAAACACAATAAAAAATACTTGATGCCTACCAGGCTGACAAAACTAAAAACATCTGGTATATTACTACTTGTTAGTAAACATGTATATGATCAGGAACTTTATTCACATTACTGGTGGGAATGTAGATTGGAACAGTTTGGGAAACAACTTGGTATTTTCTTATGAGACTAAATGTGTTTCAAACATGACACAAACTTCTCACTACTATCCTAAAGAAATGCTTACAAGTGTACAATAGGAGGGCATGGTGGCTCACTCCTGTATTCCCACCACTTTGGGAGGCCAAGGCAGGAGGATCTCTTGAGCTCAGGAGTTTGAGACCAGCCTGGGAAACATAGTGAGACCCTGTCTCTACAAAAAAAGTCAAAAAATTAGCCGGCATGGTGGTGCATGCCTATTGTCCCTGCTACTCTGGAGGCCAAGGTAGGAAGATGGGTTGAGCCTAGGAGAATGAGATTGCAGTGAGCCACCATCGTGCCACTATACTCCAACCTGGGTGACAGAGCAAAATTCTGTCTCAAACAAGCAACACCATTTGAATCATTTCCGGTAATATTTCTAGTAGCATTATTTGCTGTGGACATACAGACAAACTTGGAAACAGTCTCCAAATTTCTCCACTTTAAAATTCCAATTTTCATTTAATAATTAATAAGTACCCTATAAAGACATGTTTTAAGACTAGATGCTATGTTTTCTCTACTTTCCCCATAGTTTTATCTTTCTTTGATGATTTACAGACTCCATCATTTTATCTATATTTCTCAGCATACTGCAATAAGAAAGAATTTCCCTCTCTGTCTCTGTCTCTCTTTCTCTCTCTCATCGCCCTGGACACATGGATATCTACTTTATTCAAACAGTTATAAGTCACTACTGTAAATTTGTTACTACAAACAAGTGGATTTTAAAATAAAGCAATATTAGCAGATTTTTTAAAACAAGCATTTTTCTAATACTTGCTAAAAGGAGGAAAATAACAAATGTACATATACAAATCTCCCAAAATTGCATACATATTTGGGGAGATCACATTAGGCCTTTACCAACTACATATGCGTTAATTCAGATTGATAGCCAGTATATTTCCAGGTTCTGAGGGACAAAGACCAATAGTGGTCGTTGAAGGTGGGTGTAGCCTGGTGCCCACCTTGGGAGAGTCAATTCAGTGTATTGTCATGTAAGCAGGGTGTGGTATCAGTCAACTGGGAATTAGAGAGAGAGGTTTATGAGACACACAGTACAGACTCTTAAGATCAGGAAAGCAGTACTTCTCAATGTGATCCTGAAATGAAATGTTTCAAAATGACCTTGTAGTATCTAGCATTATAAACCCTGCTTAGTTTCTAAATCCTACCACAGGACAAATACATTTCTTAAGATGCTGTGATAATGCTGTGATGCTGGCTGATATCTTGGTACCCCCACCTCTGCCTCTTCTTTCTACTACTACTCTTCCTTCTCATTCTTTTCCTTTTAATAATACATCAGAAGTACCTGGCATTGTGTTAAAGGCTTTGCAAGTACACAATTTACATCTCACAGTGATCCCATTTTAAAGTTGAGGCTGGGATTGACTTCATCTTCTTCAGTATCCTCTAAAAAGCTAACTGCCTTTATATTTCTCCTATGTCCTATACATTGTCAGAGTCAATTGTTGGTTGACTGCAATTTCATCTTTAATTGTTCCCAAAGGGTTTCTTTCAAAAGCGGCATAATTTGAGTATAAAGTGTTTTCACACAGACACACCGACTTTGTGCTACTGTGGATGATTTTGCTCTACAGCCATGGTTTTCTTAACTACTTAAATATTTATCTAGTGTAATAACAATAATTTTAAAATGTAAGTCAGCAGCTGTTAGTGCACATATTTTTGTTGCTGAAAAATTCAATTAGAAGCATTGCTAGCTAAACCAATGAAAAAGCAGGTAACTCTGAAAAGGTCAATTCTGAGTTATTGCTGCCCATAATCATTTCCCAAGCCATTAAGCCTATAAAATCCAATTGAAACTGAAAGTCATAAAAGTAAATTATAGAAAAGCTGCCCAGGTAGGTGGTGAGAGTTCCAAACATGTGAGTAAGATACTTTACAGAAATTACTTCAACTGGATTATCCATAATAGAACTACCCTAGTGGATGCTATGTGCCTATTACCATTTACAGATTCCATATCTTGAAGACATTTTAATTGCTCAACCCCAAATAATTCAGTGAGGTGAAGTGCTGAGGCAATTTTTAACTGCCCCATAAAGTGGGGCAGCAAGTCTCTTCAATTTAAGGATAGAAGAAAAAGCACAGTTAAATAAAGAAATAACTATGCACTGAATCACATCAAAGGTCTTTTGCTGCAATAGAGATTTATGCCAAAACAGGCCTATATCATATAATTTTAATGGATAATTAAAAATATGTATTTGTTCCAAATCAAAGTGTTTCTATCCTTTCCTTGTTCTATTCTTATTTCATGTTTCATTTCTCATCTGTAAAGTTAGCTTCCTCTTATCGTTTATGACTTGTTGAGGCTCTGTCTTTTCATTAAAGTAAAATACACTGAAACAGTGTAAATGTCGTGTAAATAAAATATAATTTTGTAATGAAATGCATTATTTCTAGAGTGAATACAATTGTCTTTTCTGATCCCAAGTCGTTAGAAAACAAGCATTTGAACACAGCAATAACTCTCAAAGTCAAAATGCACCTAGAATGCTTTATGGTCACTGGATCTTATATATGCAGTTAACAGTCTACTTAATAAAATGTGAAAAGTAAACGTAACATTTCTTTTTGGAAGAAAATGGAGAAGTGGAAAGAATATGGGCTTTGCAACCTAATTACCTGAATTGGAATTGCAGCTCAAATTACATAGCCTCACTGAGCCTTAGCTTCCTCATCTGTGAAGTGAGGAAAACATTATTTTCCTACTTTAAAGGACATTTCATCATCATTACTGATTGATGTCAGCAAATTGGGTTGTATTATATTCATGACTGAATTGTTATGTAACTTTAAGCAAATGACTCTCTAGTCTTTTAACGTATCATTTTTCTAGTTGGCAACCAAAAATGGATGAAAAAAGAGCTGACGTGAAGATTTATTCATTCAGAAACTCTGAAAACCTTGGCAATAACTTCAGACCATGGAATAAAATAAATAACACATGTTTAGAATTACAGATTTGTCCTTTGTTTCATTCAATGCTATTAAGCAGAAAGATATAAAACCTAAATTTTGAGAGCCATACACAAAGGAAGAAACAAAAAAAAACCTATGGGATGACTATGCATGTTAACCAAAAATGTCAAATTCTAGAACATTATAATTTGAACCAAAATATAAAATAGCTAGCAGAGATTTAAAACATAAAAAGTTGAATATATCTTTCATTGAAACAGCACCTTGAAAACAATTCTGAAGTTGTCACCAACATACCTACATCTATTTTTATTAAAAATCCAATGAATTATTTCATCCATGTTTACTAGAGTCTTTGTAAAATTTATTACACTTATAGTAATTGCTATCAATTACTTGTCTATGTTGAAAATTTTTTTTCAGCTACTACTACATTTTCTCTGAAATAAATGATCTTCTGCTTGTTATACTGACTTTACCTCTGAAATTAATTAGTAAAAAATTCTGAGATGAATCTCTCTTTCCTGCCCTTTTGGTGTGACTTGTTATGAGAGGAAAAACAGAGTACCTATATAGTCTTAAGGGTTTAAAAAATATGTAAATAACATAAATCAGGATAATTTATTTATAAATGGAATATTTATTTAATTAAATTTATGTTTTGATGCAAATTAAATTTTGTTCTTTGATTTCTGTGATGGTTGTCTTTCACCAGCATTAGCACAGTAAATTTCTCTAACTAGAGGTCAGAGACCTGATGTCTCTTCCAGTGTCCATCTGTGGCCTTGGAAAAGTCATTGAAAAAATTCTGTAGATTTTTATTCTTTTATAAAATACGACAATAAAGATTTATTTTAGATATACTCAGAACACAACATGGTAGAAATAGTACTGGCTTTGAATTTATGTAATTGAAGTTCAAATCATTTCTTTGCCACTTCTCATCTCCTACATTTAAATAAAGTATTTTCGGTTAGTGAATTTAACATCCCTGATAGCATACTGATAATAATAATGGCACAAGATTGTTGATAATCAAAGAAATCTATTCTCTAGTGGATATGCTTTTCCAACAGATCATAGAAATAAATAATAAAATGTTAAAGTATTTTATTTATCTAGTCATGGTCTTGAAAATTGCATAGATCATTTCTAGGTAATAATTTAGTCTCACACTCATTGATTTGACTCTGTTTGCTGGATTGTATGTCTTCTGTTATTTTGTGTTTTGGAGTTCTAAGCAGCTGTCCCAATTACATATAATTCAATACCTATGCAAGCAATTTGGAAACCTCTCTATCAGGAACACACTTGGGGTTTTCCTTTTTTCTGTATTTAACACGTGACTCAACTATTGAGCATTGCAATGTTCTTATGATAGGTTTAAAACCTTACACTGCAGAATTATCATGTTCCAGTAACAGTGCTAGGCTTGGGTGATGAAATCGTGAGTAAAATCTGACAGTTTCCTTTAGTAGTCTCGTCTACTAGACTTCTCTCTTATAGTTTATAATCTAATCTATGTGATTATTTACTTTTAAAAAATAAATACTTTCTATAGTTATATGATGTGGTGAAGGGATTGTGGAGAATAACTATTTTGAGAAGATGGGAATTACTAAAACTTTAAAAAATAATCTCACACATAAGTGAAAAGTTGCAACTATGAACGTACTCAAAAGAATAGTGGAAAACACGATTTTTCTTCCATCTGCTTTTCCATTTTTTTCTTCCAAATATTTTTTTCTTCTTGCCTGAATCTTCCACCAGTCCTACCCCTTTTTTGTTATCTCTTTCTTCATCTTGTGATTACAACCTCATTTCTCTTTGGTCATATAGGTGATTATCCCTTTAATATTCTATTACGTACTTTTTTACGGTTCTTCCAAATTCTTGCAAAGTTCCATTTGTATACCTCTTACACTGTTTAACAACTTTGAATAGTTTAATAAATATTAAAAATCATTTGATGAAGGGAATTCTTACATATAGTTATACCTAAAGGTTACCTGTCAATATCAATATTTATTATTGAAAAGGAAGGATTTAATGTGATAAAAAGTTAATTAGCAAAACAAAAGTGAGTTTGGGGAACATACAAAGGCCAAAACAATACCATTGACCAGACACAATGGAAGGGACTCCATGAAGATTTATCCCCACTGTCTCTCCATCCTTACCTCCAAAACCTGGGGTACTGATTACAGATTAAGTACAATTCATTTTAGGGGGTGATTTATAAGATATAAGAAATGCTTCTATAAACTCAAATTAATGTTTTAATAGAAAACTAAGAGACTGAAGGATTCAGAAATTCTTCTCAAACTCGTAAATCATAAATTACTATTTTAAATCCCCAAATGCCCAGAGTTCAACATGTTACAATGTATGTTTTTTGTAAGAATAAGCATATAACCATTTTTAAGTAAACCAAATAATGTATAACTAGTATATATAATATAACATAACTTACTATGATTTATAAATGTCAATTAGAACTAAGAACATAATTGTTCTTAGGTATAGAAATATGATGAGAAAATAAATATATTTTTCTTTAACATGTCATTGATCTTAATAGAATAACTTAAATTCTACTAAAGTAACTATTGGCTGATAAACAAAATCTGATTGTTATGCATCAGTTGTAACAGATAATTTATTTCTAACAAGTTCTGATTTTGGACAGCAGCTGCCTAAACCAATCTTGCACTGGGTATTTGTCAGCAGTGAAGGCATTATATTTTGATGCTAGTCTATTTATTATTATGCCTTGACTTTTGTTAAATAAAGTAGAGAAATCGATGAAAACTAATTTAAGAAATGTATGCATTAGACACCTAAAAGTGAGTTACAATAAGCCCTTTTTAAATTTGTTTTGTTTAAGTTCCATATTGCTAGAAAATGCCAACTTCTTGATGTCTCTTTAGATATGTAGTGACTTAACTATCAAGGGAAAGAAAATTGGATTGAAGTTAACTAAATTCAATCTAACCAACCAATGTTTTACAATTAAATGCTTTTCCAATGATCAGATCTTCTGTTTTTAGTATGTGAAATAAAAGTTAACAGCTTGGAATGCTGTCAAGGTTCTGCTGAACCTTCCAATCCAAGAAAAATAATCTGTGTGATTATGTTCTTTTAAAAATAATTGCCTTCTGTAGGTATAAGGTGTGCTGCAGGGATTGTGGAGAATGACATTTATCTTAAAGCAATGGTTTATGTATTCAATTATTATTTTTATGAAATAAACAACTTTGCAGAATTTGCAGAATTTACAGTATATACATGTCCTAAGCAGATGAAAGACTTGGTGTTGGTTTCTTGTCCATATCTAATTTTCCTGATAATACTAGAATATTTAAAATATTACATATATTTTTTTTTCTTTCGATTAGAACAATTATTGCCTTGGTTTGAATGCAAAGACATATGTAATAATTGGGAATGTGAGAAATGTTATTAGTATTAAGTTAGTTTTAAAGCAGAAGTTTCATAGCATTCCCTTTGGTCTCCCTATAACCATAAGGATCTAAATCAGATTGTCTTAAAACCTCAATTTTTATTCCATTGATTTCTCAAAATTTCTCTATTTATGTGCACTTGTGTGAAAGAGCAGAAGGTGGGACCTAATGGTTTCCTCTTGCTTGGAAATCCAGCCACTGTTAGCTGAGTTGAATATTCAACTTGCCTAAGTATTATACATGACCACTTGAGGGTACACCACACTGACCCAGGTATGGACCTCAGCCTGTGGTACTCATCGATGCTTGAATAAGTTCTCTCTCATTTTCCTCATTTTTCACCAATCCCCTCCCTCATTTTCCACCAAAAATTAAATTAAATTTTAAAATGAACATAAACAGACATCATTGATAATATGAGGCAAATGGAATTATATAAACGAACACATTGGAACAATTGTATACATCTTGCTTGTGTATTTTAAGAAAATTACCATGTAAATGTATTACATTTTAAAATAATTTAAAATCTATACTTAGTCTCTTTCCCCTGAGATCATGGTGTTTGGAGACATGTGAATAGCAGTTTCTTTTCCAATTTCTAGTTAGGTAAGCATGGACAAGTAAGATTATTTCCTAAATTTGATTTCTCAACTTAAAATGAAGATAATAATACCAACCCATTAAATTGTTCTAAAGATTAAATATGTAAATAAAAAATAAAATTCCAAGGCTTTCAACTAACTGAATGGACCCCTCCTCTTGGCCAAGTGAATTGCAAAGTAATCCTGAAAAATTAATTCAAGCCATGATGGCAAGGGGGAATTGAATATGCCTCATTATACTCTCCTCCCTTTAGAATTTAGGCACAACTGACCAGCACTACCATTAAAACAGAGATCTTAAGACTGAAAGACAGACTGTAGCAAAAAGACACCAAATTCCAAGCAGACTCTATTATAGCATTACATGAGAGCTTTGCAGACCCTGAAACAAATTAAAATGTTTTATCCCAAAATGTACTTTGACATATTTTGAAATGGGCTTACAAACCTGTCCTTTGTGGAACTTTCATTCCGTAGAGAATCTCCTTCCCTTTCCAGGTCTTCTTCTGATCTTAAAGAGACTAGCTGAGAGTCTAGCACTGTTTAAAGGTCTGAACAGGAAACATTTGCAATCTATTGCCTCTAAGGGTGGGCATCTATGAAACTTCATCTATGTAATGAGAACCTTGGTTTCCACAACTCCTTATTTTAAACCATACACTCCTTTTTATTGCTTCTAGGTCTATAGATAATTACTTAACTCTTTCAATCAATTGCCAATCAAAAACTCTTTGAATCCACCTATGACCTGGAAACCCCTGCATTGAGTTGTCCTGCCTTTCTGGACAGAACCTATGTATACCTGTAGATATAGACTGATAGCTGCCCATCTCCATAAAATGTATGAAATCAAGCTGTAATCTAACCACCTTGGACACATGTTTTCAGAACCTCTTGAGACTGTACTTTGAGCCTTGGTCACTCAAATTTGACTCAGAATAAACCTTTTCAAATATATCACAGAGTTGGACTCTTTATTGTTGACAAATGTATAGCATACATCAAGCACCAAGCAAAAGCTTTAAGATTCTGAAGGCCTTCCTTATTGCCAACGGAATTGCACGAATTTAACTTTCTATGACATTAGATAATCGATTTTTTTCAAAGCAAGTTTTCATTAAATAATTTTAAAACCTTTCTTCATGCTTCATTATTAGAGAACAAGATTGTTGTCAATCAGCAATCAGAGAAAAAAGCAAAATAAAATCCAACCATTTATTCTTTTTCAGTAACTAATATTGATTGTTAATTATTGTTTACATTATTGTTCATCAATGTATTTACTCATTTTCAACCATTTTCTGATTTTTCACCAGAGGCAAGAGTGATTCCTTTATTTTGGTCTTTCTAGAATTTGTCAACGGGAATTACTGGTTGACTAGAAATTAACCTTTGTCAATTGAAGTATCATGATCTTTTTAAATTTGTAGAGAAAGCTTCATTCCTACAATGGGTTACAGCCTATAGGCTGTCCATCCTGCAGACTGGGAAGCTTAGCTTCGGGCAAAAACCAGATGCAGGCTCTTGAAATAAGGAAGGATCAGACAGGAATTTATGCTGAATGGATTGGCTAAGCATATATATGTCCAACAGGCTATAGGAGGAGCTATGAATATGCATGGAATGGGGCACACACATGCATGCTTAGCAAATATACATGTCATACATATCGAATATTCACTTTATGGCGGAGACTTAACATTTAAATATATTAAAATTAGGCTCTATATGTCAAAACGTGAAACAAAGGCCAGAGAGGCTTCCTATGTTCAGTCTTAAGTCAGACACAACTAGTCCACAGTTGGTGGTCTTTCATCAGGAAGGAATAGTGTTTGGTTATCAAGTTGAAACCACAAAAAGGGAGGGGAGTTCAGCAAATCTTTTGAAAGGGCTGGTTTCTGTTTAACCTTTAGGAATGAAAGCCTACCGATAGTGAGAGAGGGGAGACAGTGAGGTATGTGTGACCCACCATTCCATTTAAAGGTTTCTCTGGGGTTCTCTGGACCGAGAAGGAGTTTGTTAAGTTGGTTGAGGGACTTAAGATTTTATTGTTATTTCTCACCTTTTGTCAAATTGGAAATGCCAGCTACCCCAGATTTGTAGGATTGCCTTATGAATGTTTCCTCATAATATAGCCAGTTTATTACTGTATAAATTTACTATGATTTAGAAATGTTAATTAGAGCTAAGAACAAAATAGTTCTTAAGTATAGAAATATGATGAGAAAATAAATATATTTTTCTTTAATGTGGCATTGATCTTAATAGAATAACCTAAATTTGACTAAAGTAACTATTGGCTGATAAATAAAATTTGATCGTTATGCATCAATTGTAAGAGATAATTTATTTCTATCAAGTTCTGATTTTGGACAAACACCCAAGATTTTAAATATATATTTTAAATGTTGAAGCTATTCATAATTTTATTTAATATTTTAGCCAAAACCTTCCTCATATGCATGGCATTGTAGGTGGCTTATAAACAAAATCTTTGCCTGTGTCACGTTTCTCTCAAAAGAACAATTTTGATGTGAAAGAGATAAACACCATTGAAATGGAACCATACGACCAGAAGGCATTCAAAAGATGATATGGGTCAGCTCTTTAATGCTTTGCAAGTTAGTGCCCAAACCATCCAAACAGATGGCCTTTCACCTTATCTAACTGGCCCCAAGGACAAGTAATTCAGAACACCTTTTGGTAGCCTATTCTCACTCTTATAATCAGAAAATTCTTTACTCTTCCTCGATGTTGTTTTTAGCACAGTTAAAGCACTTTACTGTTTATTAGGTCATCTTCCAGAGATATAAATAAAACTTCCATTTTAAAATGAATTTTAAAACTCAAACTACTTATGTTCTTGATTTTTCCCTCTGATCTATTGTTTTTCAAGATGATAAAGTAAAAGGAATAAAAATGAAGCAAACTGATGTCATTGACAGTATATCAAAGGTTTATATAGATTAGCACAGAGATACAAACCTAAATTTGAATCTGGACCATATCATTTCTGACTGTATGTCCTCAAATAAGTCAAACTCTTTGGTCTTTAATGTTTTCTTTTTATAAACAGAGAAACACTTCTACCTTAGAGTGGTGTTGAGGAGATGAAAACTATAACGTTATTGTCAGGATGGCTGATACAGTGTGGGGATTTGTTACATTAAAATTCTTGCTATTATAACCAATAGTGATTATACCAGCAATAATATCATTATTATTGGAAAATAATTTTAAAATAAATTTTAACTATTGAATGTCAAAATGAAAAATGTCAGAATAGCCTTGTTTCATATTGTCTTAAGGTTATTATACCAGTAGACAGAATGGAAGAAAGCTGTCAATAGAATATATCTAGATTGTAGTAAGTCTTTGACCAGTATTGTTTGGTTTTTTGTTGATAGACTAGAGCACTACTGGATAAATGGTAGGAAAGATAGAAGAAGTACTACCTAATCAAGTAAATATATTGGCTCTGATTATTCGTTCAATGTAAAGGGAACTAAATAATGTCTGACATAGGGATACACCATGCTCAGTTATTTGAAGAAAAATGTTAATTATATTCTGATTATATTCATGCATATTCTTTCCTCTCAGGAGAAATGCTAGTACCCTGAATTCTATAAAACAGGAATATGATCCAAATATCGCTTATTCTGACATTGGGAGGATATATGGACTTGATCATAAAGAATCAGGAAGAGTTTGCTAATATAAAAGAATTAGAAAGCTATAAAGGAAAAGTAAATTTTAAGGAAGTGGGATCAGCATAACACATAATTTTCAAAGTCTCTATTTGTATTAAATCAATGAAAAAAATTACAATAAAGGGACTAGAGCTGCATGGACTAGTCACATTGCCCAGGGCTTGCATCAAATGTTAAGTAGTGGAGCTATCCTATAACTAGCAGGGAACCGATGCAAATCATCGACGTATTAAAATGATTAAATTCTAGGATTATTTTCCCAGGTTTTACACTTATTTACATTTTTAATATTTCTCAAAATTTTGAAAGATAACAAGAGCAACAGGAAGTCATCAACTGCAATATTTATTGTTCTCGTCTCATTTTTTGTATAATATCATCATATATTTGCATATGTACATGTGTGTGTATTTCTAATTGCATGCCCTGCATTTTTCTCGTGTCATAAACATTTTTGATATGTTTACATTTTAGAATTTTGATTTTATCGCCCTATAATAGTTCCTCCTTTGATTATTTAATTATGTATTTACCATAATTTTTTATATTTTAATACAATTTTGTTCTTTTATAACTAATACTATAATGAAATATCTTGTGAATTTGTATGTATTTCAGATTCTTAAATGAGGAGTGGTGTCTCTCTAAGCACAATGACTGGGTTAAAGACTATGCATATTTAAAATTTGTCAATATGTATTACAAATAGCTTCCCGGAGGGCTTTATAGTGTCATGCCAGAGCGATCACATAGGAGAGGGAAAAGCTGAATTTGATTAATGATGGCACATACCCATCTGCATATGCATTTCTGTCCCAGACACTTCTACTATTTCTTTAGGAAGAAATAGGAAAGGAAATTAAGGCACACTCTTAAATTCTCGACTTTCTGATAACCATTTTTCAGCTATCTGAGAAAGAAAGAAAAAGCAGAAACAATAATAATTTTGACGAAGTTTTACTACTTGTCCAGACTTCCTGCCAAGGAGAGAGGGAACTGCAACTTAGCCAAGCAGCAGTCCCCAGGAACTGAGCACAGTAGGACTACAACTGCTTTTTGACAATCTTGGTCTTAATTGTTGGCCTCCAAAAGAAATCGCCATCATGATACAGAAATAAAGTCTAGTATCAGAATTATTGAATGGTAGCATGTTTCAGGGTCTCTTTTACTTTAAAAAGCTGGTGGTTGTGTGCTTTAGAAATGCCAAGGTTAGCTTTGTGCCTTATCTGCTGCCCTAGGACAGTAACAGTTATTATGATCGTACAAAGGTTATGCAATGACCTTTAAATGGGCTGAAAATAAAAGGAAAAAAAAAACTCATAGGAAATATTGTCCACATTTTACACTTAGGTATTTATTTTTCATTGCAAAAAAATATGATCAAGCTAAGAAAAGTAAAGCTTTTTACTAACACTAAGCACGGCACCCAAATAGCATTTATAGATGGACTCCTTTTGGGTTAGCTAATTTTAAGACCTTCTGCTAGAAAATACCAATGTGGAAAAATTTGGTAGATCCACCCCTTTGAGAATATGAGTGAATGTTAAACACTATCTGCTTTTAAACAGAACTAATCTCAATTTGACAACTTTTAGTTGATAAGTTCCATCATTTATTGAATATACTACTGTAAACTTAGTTTGCTTACTGAAAGACTGTACTTAGGAACCATTGATTCTATAAAGTTTGATGTTTATAGAATAAATGACACTGGTTGCTATTTTAAAAATAGAATTATGTAAAAATATGTTTACCTCGTGTGTGTGTGTGTGTGTGTGTGTGTGTGTGTGTGTGTGTGTGTGAAAATGTGAGCTAAATGGCACTGTATCAGAGTATCAGAGAGCTAAATGGCTCCGTAAAGTTATTTATGTATTTATTGAATTATTTGTGGCTTAAAAAATATTTTGTTTTCTGCTTATATGCTTATTCTTTTGACTGGTGTGTAATGACTGCATATTTTTATGTGAAAAGAAAAGGATGTGAATAATCTGCCATACACATATAGAAACATTACATTTTGGGGACTTGGGTTCTGAAAATATTATTTAAATACAAAATTTATTAATTTGCTAATTGTTCAATAAATTGTTCAAGAAAGTCATTTTTGAAATGACTTTCTCCTTTATTTCCACATGGTAAGTTCCTTTTTATCACTCATTATGAAGCTTTAATATACCCTGATGATTGCTTTTATTCTTCAGGTATATCTAAAAATATTATCTCCTGGTAAAACAGGACACATATATTTATACACCCTAAACAAATTTTTTTACATGTATTTTACATGTTTTCTCCATCAAACTTAAAACCTTTTTATGGCAGGGGCTATAAATTTCTTCTTTTTTTTGTAGCCACATGCTAAATATAATATTTGATGAATAC
Source organism: Sapajus apella (assembly GCF_009761245.1). NCBI lineage: Eukaryota > Metazoa > Chordata > Mammalia > Primates > Cebidae > Sapajus > Sapajus apella. The sequence continues at coordinate 26,034,484 of NW_022436964.1, read as the reverse complement.
TAGTTCCAACATAAATACCCATTTTTTGAAGACTATTAGTGTACTAGGATTTAGACAAAAGTAACCTTTGAATTTTCAATTCCAATCTTTTTTTCCTCTTATTTATAGAGAACTTACTCTTGCAAGGCAATAATTCATTTCCAAATTATTTTGAATACTTTGTATTAGGGTCTCTAAGCAAACAAATCAGATATGTCAGCTTATTTTATTTGGCCATTAGGATGTTAAAAAATAATTGTAGAATTTGAAATTTAAATTCAAATTGGGAAAAATAACAGTACCTATTTTATAAGCCTGTTGTGAGGACCATATGAAATGTTATATGTAAAGTACTTAGAATAGTATTCACAAATGGCTATATTATCATTAAATTGTTTCATTGTTGTCATATGTTTTATCAGCCTTTTGGATATTAATCTTATTGGGTTATTTTAGTATTAACTCTATCTTATAAAAAGATTTATCAGACTGGACGCGGTGGCTTATGCCTGTAATCCCAGCACTTTGGGAGGCCAAGATGGGCAGATCATGAGGTCAGGAGTTCGAGAGCAGCCTGGCTAACACAGTGAAACCCCATCTCTATGAAAAATATAATAATTAGCTAGGCATGGTTGTGGGCGCCTGTGATCCCAGCTACTCAGGAGGCTGAGACCGGAGAATTGCTTGAAATCAGAAGGCAGAAGTTGTAGTGAGCCGAGATTGTGCCACTGCGGTCCAGCATGGGCAGAAGAGCAAACCTCCGTCTAAAAAAAAATCACTGGATTAAGTTGAGATTCTGTCTTTTAATAATAGCACTTTAGCACTTTCTCTTCTCAAGTTTCACTATCTCTCATATCATCTTGGCCTTTTTAATCTAATTCAGAACAGACGATTGTTCTCATAACTGGATTCGTATATATCTAATCCTAACTCATCTCCAACCTGTTCTCCTTAATATCCCCCAACTTCAAATTATCTTCTAAAATGTAATTTTGAGTCTATGGTTTTATTGCTTAAAAATTATTCAGTGGTCCTGCATCACCTATGTATAAAATCTAAGTATCTTAGTAGTTTGTCTTCCCTTCTAACCTTTGTCTCTCCTCCTCATTCCTCATCGCCCTCGTAGATCCAGTATTCCAGGCACATAAATATATGTAAGTCTGTGGATGTGTCACATCCTTTCAATTCCATAATTTGGCAATATTCTTCCTTCTGTCAGGAATTCATTTCTCATGTCCCTGATGACCAGAAGACTATTCTTCAAGACACATTTCATATGTCACCTTTTCCATAGTGCCTTTATTTCTACATGATTATTAACTGCTTCTCTTGTAATTGATTTGTAATTCTATCCCATTTTAGTGGGAGCTCATTTAATTTAAATTTTAATCCTTTTAAATATGTTGAGGCTTACTTTATGATATAATTAATAATGATGCATCCTGGAGAATATCTTATGTGCACTTAAGAAGACTGTGCATTTGACTGTTTTATGAAGTATCTTCTACAGATTTTCACTAGGTCTATTTCATAGTGTTATTGAAGTCTTTTTTTCATCATTAACTTTTTCATTTTATGTATTATTGAAAGTGGAGTATGAGAGTACCTAATAATTGTTAAATTTTCTATTTCTCTCTTTGTTTCTGTATGTTTTCCTTTCAAGTATTTTGAGACTGTCATTAGGTATATATGTTTATATATTAGATACATATATATATGTTTGCAGTTCTTACGTCTTCCTTAGAGAGTGACAATTTTATTATTATAAAATATTCTTTTTTTGTGCTAGTAAAATTTGGTGCGTTGACATCTATTTTGTCTGATAGTAGCTCTAGACGCTTTAGTTTTCTCTTGGTAACAGTTTTCAGGACACATATCATCCTTTCATTTTCAACTGATTTGTGTCTTTGAACTTAGCATTTCTCTTTTAGATAACATATAGGTAGATAAAGTGTTGATTTTTAAAAGTAATCTATTCTCCCAACCTCAGCATTTAAATTGGAATTCTTAGTCTATTTACATTTAAAGAGAAATTATACAGTAGCATTTATGTATGCCATTTTATTATTTTTTAAATGTCTTGTATCTTTTTGTTCCTGTGTTGCTCTAATACTGCCCTTTTTTGAAATAAACATTTTTAGCCTACCAGTTTAATTCCTATATTATTTATTCTATTAAAATTTTTTTTTGGGGGGGACACGGAGTCTCACTCTGTTACCCAGGCTGGAGTGCAGTGGCACAATCTCAGCTCACTGCAACCACCACCTCCCAGGTTCAAGCAATTCTCTTGACTCAGCCTCCCACGTAGCTGGGACTACAGGCACACACCCCCATGCCTGGCTAATTTTTGTATTTTTAGAAGAGAAGGGGTTTCACTATGTTGGCCCAGCTGGTCTTGAACTCCTGACCTCATGATCTGCCCACCTCGGCCTCCCAAAGTGTTGGGATTACAGGCATGAGCCACTGACCCTGGCCTATTATAATTTGTTTTGATCTTATTTTCTTAGTCATTATGCTTGGGATTACAATTAACTGCTCAATTTAAAACAATCTAGTTCAGATTAATACAATGTAATTTCAATAGTATCCAAAAACATTGCTCCCATGTAGTTCCTTTCTTTAGCTTCTCATTTTGTGTTAACATTGCTATAAAAACTACATCTTTATAATTTTAAACCCATCGATAATAATTTTATAGTTGGTGCTTCATGCCATTGTCTCTTAGATAGGAGAATAAAAGTTTAAACAAAAAATATATTTACACTATCTTTTATATATCCCCAGTTGCTTGTTTGTCTGTACTCTATTCCTCCATGCGGATTCAACACACTGTTTAGAGACTTTTCATTTTAGCCTGGAGGACTCTCCAATTAGTATTTCTCATAGGGCAGCTGTACTAGTGATTGATTCCTTTAGTTTTTCTATTAATGTGGCATGTTACATTAATTGACTTTTGTGTGTTAAAGCATTTGTTTTATTATTTCTCCTATATTTTAAAAAATAATTTTGTTAGATATGGAATTCTTATGTGATACTCTTTTTCTTCCGTGCTTTGAATATGTTATTCTATTGCCTCTGGCTTCAGTGATTTCTGAAGAGAAGTCAACTTTTAATCTTATTGACAGTGACAAATGCATGGTAAGTCCCTTATCTTTCTGCTTTCAAGATCATCTCTTTGTCTTTGTCTTCTGATAATTTGACTATGATGTTTCTATTTGTGGATCCTTTTCAGTTGATCCTTAGAATTCATTAAGCTTCTTGGATTTATACATTGTCTTCTTACCAAATTTGGGGAACTTGTGACTATTATTTCTTCAAATATTATTTCTGACCCCTTTTTCTCTCCTCTTCAAGGAGTTTCATTTTATACATGCTGATAAACTTTATCTCACAGGTTTTGGGGGATCTGTTCATTTTTCTTTATTCTTTATCTTTCTGCCCTTCAAAATGGATGTTGTCAAATTGATTCATCTCCAATGATTGGAGGAACACCAAGGTCCTTGGTCTCATGCCAATTTTGATAAATGACACGGACACATGTGGAGTGGTTTTAAGGAGTGGAGAATTTAATAGGCAAGAAAGAAGGAAAAATGCTCCCTTGTACAGGGATAGAGGGAGGAGGGCTCTGAAAGAGAAACCCCCTGTGCAGCAGAAAAGTGGTCCATAATATTGACATGGTGGAGGAGGAGGTGTCTGATTTGCATATGGCCCAGGAGATTGATTTCAGCGGGTCTATTATTCACGTAGCCCAGAAAAAACCTTGCCCTCTCAGCCTAGCCTGTTAATATCCTAATGCCACTACCATGATGTCCTGCATATGTGGAGCTATCTGGGGTGGCCATATGCCTGGCACACGTGGTGACAAGGAGAAGAGGGTGAGAATTATCGTATTGGCCATGTTGGGTGGACCTAGTTTCTAATCACCAGCATTATCATATCAATACTGGCCAGCCTGGTTTTTCACGCTGCCTTTCTGTTAGAAAAGAAATGTTTGGGGAGATGTTTCAATTAAAAGAAAAAGCCTTATTAAGAACTCCTTTTACCCATTCTATCTGCCTAGAATTATTTCTTAATAACTCCTGTATTATTCCTACCTCAAGAGAGAGAAGTAAACCTAACTATTGTAAGGGGGTGTTGAACGAAGATTCTTTCTGGCTACTTCCTTCTGAAAAGGGGCATCGTGTGGGGGAACAGCAGTGGGGCCTTCTGCTGAGGTTGATTTAAGGGTTCTTTAAAAATGGTCTGTCCATGCGGGGCTCTGTTTGCAGCACCATTTTGAGTTAAATTGCTTCTAGGTGAAAAGAGATATATTTTACAAGAAGGTTAAAAATATAGGGTTAGATTATGAATATTATCACCATTAGTGGGGATCCTATAGACTATAACTGACCATAGAATTTGACACCAGTTATTTACACCCATAGATTGCAACACCAGTTTGCCTCCACTAGATATTTCTGTACATTACCAGAAGCATTAATATAAAACTAACATTTTCCTTCAGAAGAGTATACATTTCCCCCCTTGACTTGCCATTAGAGAATAACTTTAGGCTTAGGCAATTTTTATAACTTGCAATATGATTGGGAGAGTTATGTCATTGGGTGGCTAAAATAACTTTGGCACTAATCTTGATAATCTCTTTCCTTTAATTATTAAACCTTTTCATGACTTTCACAGACCTTCTTATAAGATACTTAAACTTTCTGACTTGTCCTAAACATTCTTCCTTTAAACAACCAATCATTTCCTTTTAGGACAAGAATTTACTATACAAGATCCTTCCTTAAAAGGATAAAATCTCTTTCTTTGTAACCATATTTTCATAGGTTAGAGTGCCTCACATTACCACCCTTCTGTAAAAAGTTCCATCAAATTTAATGAGAGTAAAAAACTATTACTCCTGCTACAAGCAAAACACCCTTGACTAAACCTTTCCTGAAATTATTAATCCTGTTCTAAGTATGATAATTAGGCAAATATTACAGCCATTAGAATTTTACAGCCAGAATTCCACATTGTGGGTGCCACAGTGTGTAGTTCTATTGTAAATAGTAGCATGACTATAACAATTCCCATGAGAGTGATGTAGAAAATCATTTCCGTTTAAAACTTTGCTTGCCAAGACTACATTTCCCTTTGGGGACCTGCAAGTTACAAAAGCAATTCTATGTATAGTTAAATTATCCCTGCAAATATATGTTAAAAGGAAGTTTTAATATTTGGTGGCAAATTTTGAGAGGAAAGGGCAGAACTAATAAAAGGTATCTGGTGAGGTAGAAGTGGGACTGGGGAAGTTGAGTAACCCTTCCTCAGTTACTTATCTTTTAAGCTTTTCAGCTTAAGGTCTTCTGTTTCTCCACACTGAGATTCATGGCATTCCCCTGGGCTGTCAGGGGTGGCTCCGTCAGCGTTTTAGGCTTTGACTTGAGTGTGATGCATCCACAAGTTGATTCCTGTATTTTTTATTGCCAAAAAGGTCAAAAGAAGAACAATGTAGGGCCTTTCTCAGTGTGGTTTAGGAGAAGAGAGAGAAATGAGAATTTTTACTAATACCAAATTTCCCAGGTTAAATAAAGGTGTTTTTATTTCCTGGGGTTGGGCTTTTGCTACTTGTGCTAATGCCTTGAGGCTTCCTTGCAGCTGACTTAGCTGCCTGATTAGCTAATATATTTCCTTTGGCTACCTCATCTGTTTTCTTTGGATGTCCTCCGCAATGCATCCCTGCTATTTCTTGTGGAAGGAGAAAACTGAGGATAACAACCTGTTAATTTCCTGTGCTATTTTATGGGAGATTCACTGGTGGTAAGAAAACGTCTTTTCTTCCAAACGGCAGCATGAGCATGGAGAAATAAGAAAGCATACTTGGAGTCAGTGTAAATGTTAGCTATCTTTCCCTTGCTTATCTCAAGTGGTCTTGTAAGAACTATTAGCTCAGGTAATTGAGCACTGTGCCTCGGAAGAGACGTTATTTAGAGCAACTACTGCTTATCCTGCCATGTGTATGTCTTGCTTTACTGGCTGTTTGTTAGCTTCGAGCTCCCCCTAGAGGACAGTGATCCTGCCACATGATGTTGAGAGTAAACAGTTAAATTATTTCCTAGGGTTAATTTGTTGTTGTTGTTTCTTTTTGACTAGTAGAGCTTTCATGATAATGGCTTGGAAGCATGTGTCCACTCAGGTTGAGAAAAATATTGGATTAGAGTTTTTCCTCCGACACCCCTTACAGTCGTGCTATGGTAAGAGGGAAGCCTGGATTAGAGAGGAGAAAACAGAGCCTGGCTCTAATGTTTAGAAGGAGGTCCGCTTTCTTTCCCTCAATTTCCAGAATCACCCAGGGCTCCTGTGGTATACGGCAGTTTGCACCACTGGAGCCAGAATTTGAGCCCCAGGACCCAGCAGTCGGGCTGGGCCATCTGTGAGACTGGTCCTGAACCCAATGACCTCCACCTCCAGAGGCAGTTCTGTCTCCAGCGGTCTCTGCCACAGGCTGGACAGGGTCGAGATGGTTTCATCTTGCTGCCTGGGCATTCCTTCTTAAGATGTCCTGGACTGCCACACTGATAGCAACCAGTGGATGCGTGTCAGGGATCCTGGACTTTGCAAGCCTGCAAAGCTGCTGCCAGAGCCTCTGTCCTTTTCCTGAACTTGCTTTCTTTTGGGCCTCCTCCTGGTCCCTATTATAAAATATTGAAGTGACCACCTGCAGGCAGTTCTCTAAGGTGCCATCTTGTCCTATAACTTGCTTCTGTAGTTTCCTTCTAATATAGGGAGCTGCCTGTGTAATAAACGTATCCTTTCCAATGAGTTGTCCCCGGACTGAATCAGGGGATAAGGAGGTGTGTTTTATTAGTGCCTCTCTCAGCCTTTCTGTAAAGGCTGCAGGATTCTCATCTGGCTTTTGGTTATCACGGACAGTTTGGAGTAATTGAGATTTTTGGCCCTGGTTTTCTGTAGGCCCTCTAATATACACCTTAAAAAGTGCTTCCTTTTTCGACTCATCTCTTGAGTTATTAGGGTCCCATTTAGGGTCGTTTACCAGAACTGCTTCTCTCCCAATTGGGAATGGTGTTTCTGCTCTTTCTTCACTTTCCCTATCTGCTTTTTTCCCCTAGTGGTGTACTATAGGAGATATATTGCTCATCTCCAAAACTCTGTTTTTCGTGCAGAGCTGCCTGCTTTACAGCTCAGTGAGGGGTTGGTTTAGGAGCAGCATGACATCCCTCTGTGTACTGAATTCCACTCAGGGGACATATCTGAGTGAAATTTTGGAAAGTTTCTCTATAACTATCAGGGTCTTCGGAAAATCGGCCTAATTTTCCCTTTATTTGTCTAAGGTTCTGTAATGAGAAGGGAAATTAAAGGGGCCCCAGATAAGGGAAATCCTCAGACAGTTCACCTAGAAGTTCCCTCTTTAACTTTAGGGAACTATTTTCTTTGGGCCTACCTGATATGATTGCTAAAAGGGCTGGGTTGACTGTATGATGCTTGCAAAGGTTTAGTAAAAATATCATGCCCTTGTGGAAAAGAAAATGAGTCACTTATCAAAGTCCTGAGGTTAAGGAAGTTCCACTGCTTCACGGTGCACTCCAGAGGGGTGTAAGCTAAAGATAATCTGTTACTCATTAAAAAGAGAAGTGAGAATAAAAGCGTCCTTTTGGTCTCTTTCCCAGGGTGGAGAAGAAGGCAGTGGGGTGGCCTCCTCTTTTCCTCCCTGGTTCCTGGCACCCTGTTAAATGTGCCATCCATGGTTGTTGGCATGATCCTCAAAGCCACAGAACTGGATGAACTAAGTGGTGGGACTGACTACACCTTACCCACACAACCTTAGCTTATCCACTTTGTGTGATTCCTCTTTGGCTTTCTAAACCCGTGTGATCTGTCTGGCTCCCCAAAAAGCAGATCTTCAGAGGGACTGTGTCATTTTTGGGCAAGGCTCCTTTAATAGAGGCAATGTGCTATATTGCCTGCTATTATGGCCTGTGCTAAAGCAATTACCCTCAGAAAAATGGCTCTGGTTAACTTCTGAACTTAAATCATCTTACTAATTAAGTACCATTTAAATAGGAAACAGATTAGGTGTCTTAAAAGAACGTAGGAACCAAATGGCCATTTTTCTGCTGATGGGACAATATTGAGACTAAAATTTGGCTACAGAAGACCTTTCACTCCTAACTGCTGAAGGCAGAACTCTCCCGTTAACAGGAGTAGCTTAAAGCCTGATTTCTAGTGGTGCAAAAGGAAGCTCATGGCATGGCAAAGGACCACCAATGGGCCTCATGAAGAGGATTTCTATTTCCAGTAGGTGGTGCTGTTGGCTTAGAAATACCCTGAGCTTGCCAGCGAAACCATAGAGAGTGACATTTATTGAGTTACTGCCTGCCACATTTACCAATCTTTCCTAACAGACCTGCTTTCCTGAACTGTAAAAATTCCCACACATTTCACACAGAGAGAGTAAGGGACCATGGATGGAGAAAGAAAGAAAGTTTGGCGACAGGATAATAGGAAGAGAGCCTTGAGATTAAAGGACAGATTTGAGGTTGAGGTTCACTCCATACTCACCACTCCAGTGAGTGAATTCCTGGCCAAGGCACCAAATGATATGGCTCCGATGAGGAGGAACACCAGAGTCCTTGGTCTTGCACCAGTTTAGATAAATGACACAGACACACGTGGAGTGATTTTAAGGAGTGGAGAATTTACTAGGCAAGAAAGAAGGAAAGTATCTCCCCCATACAAAGACAGGAGGGGGACTCCAAGACAAAAATCACGTGTGCTGCAGAAAAGTGGTCGGTAATATTGGGACGCTGGAGGAGGCAGTGTCTGATTTGTATGTGGTCCAGGGGATTGGTTTCAGCAGGTGTGTCATTCACATAGCCTGTGAAAAATGTGACCTTCCCACCCTAGCCTTTGAAATATCCAAATTCAGACCACCATGATGTCCTGCACAAGTGGAGATATCTGGGGTTGGCCATGATGCCTGGCACACATGGTGACAAGGTGGGAGTCGCCATGTTGGCCATGTTGGGTGGACTTGGTTTCTAATCGCCCACATTAGCATATCAGTACTTGCCAGACTCGCTTTTCAAGCTGCCTGTTAGGAAAGAAATGTTTTGGGAGCTGTTTCTATTAAAGGAAAAAGCCTTACCAAGAACTCCTGTTACTCTATCTGCCTAAAATTATTTCTTAATAACTCCTGTATTAAAATTTCCTGTCTCCGACTTTCCTGATTCTTTCTTCCGCTACTTCAAATGTTAAGTCTCCCTAGTGATTTTTTTTTTTTTTTTTAATTTCAGTTATTTTGCTTTCAATTTTAAAATGGCTACTTGGGCTCATATTTATAATTTCTAACACGGTATTGAGGTCCTCTATTTGGCAAGATATTATTTTTAGGGTTTTCCTTAATTATTAGGACATGGCTTCCTTTAGCTCTTCAATTATGTTTACAATAGCTAATTTGAAGCTTTGTCTAGTAAATCCAGCACCTGGGCTTCTTCAAAAATAGTTTCTACTGACTGCTCCTTTTCCTGCATATAGGCCATGCTTCATGGTTTCTTAAATGTTTCCAAATATGTGTTTTTGATAACTGGATATTTAATCTAATATAATATGTCAACTCTGTAAATCAGCTCTCTGTTCTCCCCGGGTTTGTTGTTGATGGTTGTCTTGTTACTGTTCTTGTTACTATTATTTTGTTAAGTAAACCTCCTGGATGAATTCTGTGAAGTCTGTATTCCTTGCCACATAAAGCCACTGAAATCACTTCTGAGGACCTTATAGCTATCAGCTGAAGATTAGACAATAATTATCTTAAATGCTTTGAATTAATAGGTCTCCTAACTCTTGCAGAAGGCCTCTGTGTTTGTCATATAGCACAGCTTCAACGCTTAGCTAGGCAGTTTACATCTTTTCCTCAGCTTCACTTCCTGCTTGCACGAAGCCTCCAGGTCAGCTAGAAGTAAGAGATTAGGGACCTCTCAGGTCAGTCCTGGGCATTCACACCAGCTTGCCCATGTCCAAGTCTTCCTGGCGGACATTTCATTTGCCAGTGCTTTGTTTTCTTTTTGTCAGCCTCTCCCATACTGAGAGCTTATCTTATTTATTCAGTATCCCAATTCACTATGGTAATATTGTTTAACAAATTCCTATTTTGCCTTCTGAGAGGCTTTTGGATCAATTTAATTAATAATGATTAGATATGAAAACTCTCTTCATTTACTAGAGTAACTCCCAACTTATGAATTAATATCAGGGTAGGATTTCAGACCAATATAAGGATATCAGTCCTTTATTTCTGGGCAATACATTCTATGACATATAGTCACAGTAGAAAGATAATATGTTTTAATAATTTAATACATGTGTCACAAATTTCAAATGAAGGAAATGAAAATATCTGGAAATAATGAGACGAGCTGGAAAAGTAGGTAAAAATGAAACAACAAAACATTATAGTATAGTAGAATAAAAGAAAAAGATAACTTTATAGAATTAAGAGCTGTTACAAGTAAATGGATTGCTTTGGGAAGGGGAAGTAGTGGGCTCCCAGTCAGTACTTCCGGTTGTTCAAGTGAAAGCTAAATTAACAGTAATTGAGTAATAGGGGATTTAATTGTGGGTTTACAGAGCATTTTAGGACCTACAAATATGAGAATATAATTTGGGCGCAGAGAAGTATCAAAGTAGCAAAAATAAACATGTCTGTCAGTGTCTCAACAAGAAATGCCATACACTGTAATTGGGGAATAGGAGGTAGGTAGAGTGAAAAGAAAGTCCAGAGCTGGAAGCAGCAGGGAGTTACTTCTAGGGCCTAAGAGGAAACAGGAAGAAACAGCTCCTTGAACCAGGAGGTGTAGGAAAAGGCCCTCTGATTAAAGTGGCCACTGCCAAGCTGCTGCCCAGCAATCTCAGGTATCGAGCAGGGTGGGGAAAGGGGAGAGTGGATCTGAAGAGGAAGGTAAGTAGCACATATGTTCGTGAGGGCAATTTATAAACTTGTATCCCTTAGATCACATTCAATATCTTCATAGGACATGTACACTTCAGGAATTAGCAGGATCAAACTAAAAACTTTGTAATTTATAGATTACCTTTACAACTGGTGGATGGGGTCTTGTTCTTGTTTGTTCGTTTTTAGTTTCGCCATCTACAAATAATGGGAAGACAAAAAACCTTAGAGAATGCTATAAAAGCCTTATTTTACCTAAAGAAAAGTGAAGTGTGCTGCCAAACCAAGAGTTCCATGGTCTTTAAATGTCTTTGGAGGCTTTTAGCTTTTGCTGTTTGAAAATAGAAAGATAGCCTTAGGCAAAAAGTAGCCAGAATAACATTTTTCCCTTTAATTGTATGTTTCTACATAATAAATGGATTAGATTAATTTATAAAAATCTAAATTCAGTTTACAAAAATAGGCTTAAACTTAGTAAATTCATTTTGCTTATATATGTAAATATACCCGTTTTTAAGCTTTCAAATTTCAAATGTACTAAAGAAACATTAATTTAAAAATACTAGTGAATATCCTTGTATTTAAAAAGTATGGACACAGTGTCAAATATTAATGTTATATGTAATATGCTATTTGGAGACTTAACTTTACTCACCTAAAAACATTTTAGATGAAGCAAGAAGTTTTCATCACTAATAAAACAAAAAAAAATTGTTTGCCTTCTAAAATTAAAATATAATACAATTAATAAATACTTTAGCTAAATGTTCACTTGTAAACATGTTTCGTGATTTTTTTAAGGTTGCACATGGTTTTTACTGAGTATTAATAAACTGGACATTTCATAACTAGCCCCATTTTCTCTCTTTCATTTTTAAAATTTTGTGTTTTTTTTTTTTTTCTTTTATACTTTTCGGTTTTGTTCTTTTTGACAAAGGACACTGTTCTTTGTTCACAGATTGTATTATAACAGCTGGGTTCAAAACAGTTATTTATTGGGCATCTATGATATACCAGGCAAAACAATCTAGAGAGGGAGATAAACAGGTAAGATGTCAGTTTTGAATTTTAATAAACAGCATGGGAGAAGAGATAAACATTAATTCTAGAGAGGTAAGTGAAGTTTAAATAATAAAGTACATTGGTGCTGAATGTTATCTTTTTAAAGAAACCATTTTATAAATTTAACATTCATACGATAGAATTAATTTCAAAAGATGGAACAAATGACGAAAGGGGAGGATACAGAAAAGAAGCATCCAAGAGGGTGAGCTCTTAAAATGTGTGTAATAAAATCCCAAATACTTGCTAGCGCAGCAGATTAGCTCGCTGTTGCAGACAGTGACTTTAGAGCCAGGCTTCCAGGGTTTTAAACTCTGGCTAGCTATTACCTGAGGCAGTTAAACTAATATTTTTGTATCCGTTTTCTTACTTATACAATGGGGATAAATTATTCCCCACTCAAAAAATTGTTGCATTAAATGAGTACATATGATTTATAATTGTCTAGTACATATATAGAGATTGTACATATTTGCAACTTGTAGTGTAGTACTCTTAAAGGTAGTTTATACTTCTAGCTCTAAGCTTTCTTTGCCACGATCACTATGATCAGTTACATGATTCACTGTGTCTGTATCATTCTTAAAAATATCATTTGTGGAGAAAGCAGACTCTGATTTACTTCTTAATTCAAGTATAACCAAAAAAATTACAAAAATCACAGATGTTCGACTCATTAAATTTTCACAAAAGTGACCAGATGCGTGTAATTAGCATTTAAGTCAAGGAGTACCATATCAGTCTTGTTATATTAGCTCTGATAATCACAACCTCCTGTTTCCTCTCCAAAGTTAGTCTAACTTCCAGCATCACAGAGCAATTTTGTGTTTCTAAATTATATATAAAATGAATCATATAAAATGTATTTTTCCTACTTTGGCATCCTCAACATTATATTAGAGCATTTATCCATATTGTTATACATGGCTGTAGCACATCTATTTTCACTGCTGCTTAATATTTTCTTATAAAATCATCCCACCACTACTTATCCCTTGAATTACTAATGAATATTTATGTTGTTTCCAGTTTATGCCTACTACAAAGAGAAATACAACCTTGAACATTCTTGTACACACTGATGCAAATGTTTATTGTTTGCACTTTGGAGGGAGATGACAATATATGTACCTAAGAATGAAATTGCTAGGTCATTGCTTATGCATATGTCCACATTTAATAGATATAACCAAATGATGTCTAAAGTAATTAGACCAGTTTGTACTCCTACCAGGAGAATATGAGAATTCCAGATTCCAGTTATTTCACATCTTTGCCAACTCATGCTACTGATTATAGGCCTAAGAAGGTAAAGGCTGGGTCAGAAGGAAAGGCTTTTCAGCTTCAGGTGATACTTTCAAATGTTTGGAAGTGTTTGTTTAACCACCAGCTGTGTTTGAAAGTTCACATTGGCGTCTAATTGTTATTTTACTTTATGATGACTGACAAATTTTCTTTACCATGCCATTTTTATTATTACAGCTTTTTATTTTCATTCCACCTTTAGTAGCTTTATTGAGATACAATTTAAATCACATAAAGTTCAATCATTTAAAACATATAGTTCAATGGTTTTCAGTATATTCTCTGTCATGAAACCATTATCACTATCTCATTACAGAATACTTTGATCACCCCAAGAAAGAAACCTTTACCCATGAGCAGTCATGTCCATTCTACTGGCCATACCCTCCAGGTCTAGAAATTCACAAGTCTACTTCTAACGCTTATGGATTCGAGTGTACTGGGCATTTCATATAATTGAGACAATGAAATGAAAAACTGTGGTCCTTTGTAACCGACTTCTTTCACTTAGTGTAATGTTTTTGAGGTTCATCATGTTGTAGCATGTGTCAGTACTTCATTCCGTTTTACTGCTGATTCTTACTCCATTGAATGTGTATACCACATTTTCTTTACTGAAGTGTGTGTGTGTGTGTGTGTGTGTGTGTGTGTGTGTGTGTGTGTGAAGGGCTGTTGAAGTCCCTTGCACATTCGTTATTGGAACTGTCTGGTTTTTGGCAATGATTGGTAGAAGTTCTATTTATTTTGTGAATAAGAGACCTTTGTTATATACATCACCCTTATCTTTTCTTTCTCTCTGACTTGACTATGCACTGTTTAAAAATCATATTTTGATAAAGAGAATCTCTTAATTTTAATGTTTGGTTTTTCAGTCTCTGTTTGGGTTAGTGCTATTTGTGTTCTGTATAAGAAATTTTTCCAGTCTACAAATTTATGAGAATATTTTACTCAGTCAGCTTCAGTGGCTTGTGCCTGTAATCCCAGCACTTTGAGAGGCCGAGGAAGGCAGATCACACAAGGTCAGGAGTTCAGGACCAGCCTGGCCAACATGGTGAAATCCCATCTCTACTAAAAATACAAAATTAGCCAGTGTGGTGGTGGGCGCCTGTAATCCCAGCTACTCGGGAGGCTGAGGCAGAAGAATTGCTTGAACTCTAGAGGTGTAGGTTGCAGTGAGTCAAGATTGAACCACTGCACTCCAGGCTGGTCAGCAAAGTGAAATTCTGTCTCAAAAAAAAAAAAAAAAAAAAGAATATTTTACTCATCTTCCCTAGATTTTACTTTTTGATTTTAGAAAACTATTTTGGTGCTGAGACAATATATCTCTCCTGAGGACCCTCATAAAGTGGGCAATATATGCAGACAGTATCTCATGTGATGAGCACACCTTTCCAATATACTTAGAGTAACATGACAATAAATGTAATGGGGATTCTTGTAATAACGCGCAATGTAAGCAAATGCCATTTTGTCAAAGTAAACTTCAAGAAGAATCAATGCGAGAGGGCTGAGTTGGGACAGCTCGCCCCTCACAGTCATCCCAGCCCAGAGTTAATCTACTTTCTACTTTCTAAGAACAAGTTACATTTCCAGCCAACTGTGTGGGGGCCCTAGCGTCTGAGATTTCCCTGGGGCCTGGGTGGTTTACACAGCTAACTTCCACTCCGCTTGGCCACCGGTCATAGTACATACATGGAGTGGGCCCACACAGATGCTCAAGCCGGAAAAGGAGCAGGTAAAGAGGGTAACCACCATACCCCTTAGGTGCCTGTGGCTGTTGGGGTGAAAATGGCACCTCCAAGAACAAACAGAAATCACATTGTTCTGAACTGCACATCTGATGGCTGGGCCAAACGTACATTGTACTTGGTAACATTTCAGTAGTTTGCAGCAAAACCCTTAACATTATGAAAGAAGAGATAGGAGCCATTTCAAACCATAAGAGAAGGAAGGAGAGATACTATAAGAAAATCTGGGGACCTTGGCTGACACTTTCAGTTGCCCCAGGACCTTGTCCTGGTACCACGTGACAACTAAACCTCTGTGAAGGGAATATGAGCCAACATTCCTTTCGCCCATAGAAAGGGAGAGATGGCAGGGTTTCCTCCTGTCTTCTGTAAGTGGCACAGCTCAGAGGAAAGTCTGAGGACAAAGAGAGACAGATCCAAATGTTACTCACCCATCTGATGAATTCCAGGAAAGCTCCCAGTTGACATGGGATAGTTCCCTTGGCCCCTTTGTGGGACTCATGAAGGGGTGGCTTGCTTTCTTAGCCCACAATGTTCAATCCCTTTGCAGAAGAGGGAGCATGCAGGTGAGCAGGTACAGGAGCTGTGGCAAATGACTTTGGGCACCAGCAAGAACAAACGCCGTAGGGTCCCATGACAGTGCCTAAGCACTGCCCACACCCCCTGGAGACTCAGAGTATCACAGTGTACTCCTTTAGCTTTGCCATCCATGGACAGCTTAAATGTTAAACAGTTCAGTGGAGAGACAGTGTAACAGCCTCCTGCACCCACACCCGGGTCCTAGTCCAACATCCAGGAGGAATGAGGTTGTGTGAAAAAATCGGAGGGTGGTGAATGTGGAGGATTTTATTGAGCAGTGGAAATTACTCTCAGCAGGAAGGGGATCTAGAAGGGGGATGGAGTGGGAAGCTAATCTTCCCATGGAGTTCGGCTGTCCCCAGCTGAACTTTTGTCCAAAGACCTGTCATCAAGCTGATCCTCCAAAGTCAAGCTGCTTCTCTCCAATTTCTGGCTGCTGCTTCTCTTTTTTCCTTCTAAGCTGCTTCACTCTGCTCCTCTGCCAGTGGAGCCTGAGGTTTTATGGGTACAGGATGTGGGGGCAGGGCAGGCCAGGATGGTTTTGGAAAAGGCAACATGCAGGTGGGAGAACATGAACAGATGTTCTCATTTAAGGCCATGGGTCCAAGCTTGAGGGTGGAGCTCTCACCGGGGACCCTACGGACTTCTACCCAGAATTTCCCTGCTTCCTGTCTGTATCAACACTTTCTATGTTGATACATGTAAGAAATATTTTTTTTAATGTAGAATCTACAAGTGAACTTCTTAATTTTGGTAGAGGACATAACTCCTACCCAGAGCAACTTGTCAGGTGCAGCAGTGTAGTATTTTTTGTTTGTTTGTTTGTTTTTGTCATGGAACCAAGGGCTCTTCTGATGTTTGGGAGAGAGACACATTGACAGTAGCTATTTTGTGCAGGCATTGGTGCAGAAGGCAATTGGTCTCATTTTGGTTTTCTCTTATTTCTCTAGATTTCAAAGGTCAATGGTTTACATTTCCTTATGGAAAGTAGATTAAAAGATATCCCTTCTATAAGGTGTGGCCATAAAAAGGAAATAAAAGCCTTCCTTTTAGAACTAAGAAAATAAATGTGTGTATCTTAAAAGTTTATTAATATACTTTTTAAAGTTTTATATACTTAGTTTTACTATATCTAGATATGTAAACAGCACTTATTAAAAATTACTCTGGTATTTTTTAATAAAAGTGAAATAACTGACATCATTGGACTATTTTACTTTACTAGGCAGAAGAAAAGTTTTAAAATTAGGCATTAATATAATGATACATTTGTGATTGATAGATTTAGGTCTGTCACTTTATCTTTGAGACATATGTTCTACATGTCCTTAAAATGTAAACCTAAAAATACAGATACCAAATCTAACTTAATAGATAATAACATCAGTTGTCTTCAAGGAAATCAGTTTGAGCTGCAAGATTGGAGGTCAAGGAACTCCTGAACTGATCAATTTAATAAAGACTAGGATGTTGG
The DNA here is from genome assembly GCF_009761245.1 of Sapajus apella. Taxonomy (NCBI): domain Eukaryota; kingdom Metazoa; phylum Chordata; class Mammalia; order Primates; family Cebidae; genus Sapajus; species Sapajus apella. The sequence goes on along the minus strand of NW_022436964.1, from coordinate 26,017,386 downwards.
CATTCATAACAAACACAGTTGTCAAGTCTGAGCTCCTGACAGAGAAAATAAAATATTAAATAACAGACAGGAATAAATTAAAGAACATAATTTCGTAAAATATAATTTTTAAAAACTGATCAATACGTACAATATATTTTTCAAAGCAGTTTTGCTTTATCATATTGATGTTCAATAGATGATTATGTCTGTTTTGTAGCAGAATTTAATCATTACGTTTGTGTAATCAATACAAGCCATTTACTCTTGAGATAAGAGTTACGATAAATTTGGCTCTCAAGCACCCCCAAATAAATATTCTTGTATTTTCAGACACCTGTTGTAAAAGGTTTAATATTTTGTATATTTCTCACAATAGTATTTAATTGTTCATATTCAGTTTGATAAGTACATAACTGCTTTGTTATTGATACCTCTTAGAAGAAATGTTTTGACTTGATTATAATGAAACTGCTGTTACTGCAACTATGTCAGCTTAATGTTACCCTAAACCTGCCTGATAGTATTTTATCACTTGTTATAGTAAATAATATTCCTTCTGCAAAATGGTAAAAAAAAAAAAAAGTTTAAATGAACAAGGTTATCTTCATCCAATTTGTAATTAGCATACTGAAAAAATATATAAGAAATAATTTATTCCATACATTACTATGCTGCTAGGCAAACTGAGTGGACCAATTAAATACTATTTTAAGATATATTTGAGATATATACAGAATATTAAACCTTTAAGATAAACTACTAAAGTTGCATAACTGAAGGAATTACTTTTGGGAATGAATCTTTATTAAGAAGTGATAGGTATAATTAGTTTTGCATTTGATATCATTTGGCTTGTGTCCCCACCCAAATTTCATCTTGTAGCTCCCATAATTCCCACATGTTGTGGGAGTAGGTCTTTCCTGTGCTGTTGTCATGATAGTGAAGGAGTCTCATGAGACTGGATGGTTTTTAAAACAGGAGTTTCTCTGCATAAGTTCTCTCTTTGCCTGCTGCCTCCCATGTAAGACATGACTTGCTCCTTCTTGCCTTCTGCCATGATTGTGAAGCCTCCCCAACCATGTGGGACTGTGGGATCATTAAACCTCTTTCTTTTGTAGATTGCCCAGTATCCAGTATGTCTTATCAGCAGCATGAAAATGGACTAATACAGAATTACAAATCATAATCTATGAAATTATTATTTGATGTTAATATACAAGTACTAATCATACGTTTTAAAACTGGGTTGGAGATTCACTACCCATCTTTATTATTTCCATTAATAGTTGGCCTACCCAGAAAAAAGGTTGTTGTTTGGAGTTAAAAAAACATAATTCTGTTGAGTTACACTCTAATATCTGTTTAATCATTGCTATAGCGTCCTCCCCAGCCAAGCACTATAGATTCCAGTTTTTTCATCTCTGTTATACCTTAGCTACTTTCCTGAATTACTCTCCTATCTCTAAGACTGAATTCAGTTAAAAATTATTCCTGTTAAGAAAATATGAACCACTTTAAATATTCAGAATTCCAGAGATTATCTTTTCATTACAATAAAAAATATATAATATGAAATCTATACTATTAACATATTTTAAATGTACAGTATGGTACAGTTAACTATATGCCCGTTATACGGCAGATCTCAGAACCTGTTTATCTTGTCATATTGAAACTCTATATCCATTGTACGGTAACTCTTGCGAATGTTTTCATCACAAAAGAGAATTAATTATTTTCTAAGTGATAAATTTTAAAAAGTAAATGTGTTAACCCAGATGAATGACTTCTTCCTTAACCTAAATTTACCCACTACACACTTGGGTCTGCTGGGGGGAAATAGGGGAGGGACAGCGGGGGGTGGGGTGTTGGGGAGAGATAGCATGGGGAGAAATGCCAGATATAGGTGATTGGGAGGAAGGCAGCAAATCACACTGCCATGTGTGTACCTATGCAACAATCTTGCATGTTCTTCACAAGTTCCCCAAAACCTAAAATGCAATAAAAAAAATTTAAAAAATAATGTAATTTAAATACATATTCATCTATTGGTTCGAAAACTCATGTGTAATGGAAAAATATTTGTGTGTCAACATGTATTAACATAATTTAGCATATAAATGTCTCGTTAATAATAGCTAATTTGTACTGAGCACTAACCATAATACTATAGATGTGTTAATAAATTTTGTTCTCACAGTGAAAAAAAATAATGTTTATCCAACCTAAAAATTTAGGTAACATAAACACATATCAAGAAAATAATAATAGCTTCTCATTGCCCACAAGTGGGAGGTAACTATTGTTAATCATTTAGAGATTATGCTTTGAGGCTTTTGTGTTTCTACAAGCATACCTTTTACTTACAGCAATGATATTATTTTATAATTATAGTTTCTAATCTCATGTCACATCAAACTAAATATTATTCTACAATATTATTTCAATAGATTAATAATATTCTATTATGTCAATAATCTATTTAATTTCCTGTCAATAGACACTTAGTCTATCTCACTTTATCATTATTAGACTAATAGCAAAAGGTGATGTTTACACCTTTTACTATTTAATTATTTTCTAGATGTGGAATTTCTGGGTCAAAAGAAATACAACGTTTTAAAACTTTTGACATTCTGCAAAATTCTGCTGAATTTTGTACCAATTTTTATATCTCAGCAGTGTAAAAGTAGGCTTGTTCTCCCAAAACCAGCTAACAGTTAATATTCATTTTTTGTAAATTTTGCCTATGAATAAAGTTGTAATTACTGAAAAGTTTGGAAGGGGGATTTTTGAATTACAAAATTCCTGGGTGCGTGTCTCTTTCCTTCTTATCCCCCAAAGCAAATTAAGTAGTCTTCCAGTATGTAAAATGAATTTTCTTTATTTTCAGAGTTTTCAACTCTATGTATACATTAACTTTCATGGTTACAAACAATTACCTGCTTGTTCTAACCCAGTGTTTCGGAGAGGAAGAATAAAAGTTTGCATAGCACAATAGTGTTCTTTCAAATCTAATAACTCATTCACTAATAATGTAAAATGTTATTTACCAATGTTTTTCATAATAAAAAAACTGTTGTAAATAATAATATGTTGTCAGTTTTTCTAATATCACTTATTATATTTATGCCATGTGGACATATTTTAAAAATATAGTTGTTCCATAAAATAATGAAAGATGGTGTATCTTTAGAATCTCCAACTCAATAAGTATTTAAAGTTCCCTTTATTATAAATCAGTTGTTTGGATTATGAATGAGTCTTTAAATGTAGAAATCATTTTGACTACCATCTGGATCACTAGCACAACATTTATTTAAATATTTGAATATTTTCTATAAAAGAACATTTCCCAAAGATTATAGGGCATGGCCTCAGCATGCCATTAATAGTGTAAAAGAGTTTGAAATAGCTTGTCTAGCAGAGTAGTAATGGCTACAGTTCAAAGAATGGAGAGGTATGAAAAACGTAACTGTATTGTGTATTGGTAATTATTAATGATTGTTCCATTTTAACCGCTCAGTATATGCTATGTGATAATGAAATTCCTTTAAGCATCTCTCCTTTATAGTGAGCATGATGTTAAGCTTCCTCAGTAGATGACTGTAGGCAACACTGCAGGAGGACAAGGCTCTCCTTTGGTCTGGGGATGTGCATGGTGGGTCAGCAGTGTGGGAGTGAGGACGCTGATGATGCCTTCAGAATGCACTGTCCTCCTGACATGGACACTGGGTATTCCAGGCCTCTGGCAGATAGCAGCACCCTAATTCTCTCTGCTGCCTCCTGTTTGTGTCCCAAGGTCTTCAGGAGACACTGTTGTCCTCCCAGTAGAGATATTGTGTGTCAGTGCACCTGATGTACCGGTCCCCCGACTCCCTTTAAATGTAAATATCCATGTGCCCCTCCACTTGCTATAGCTTGCCTGACATCACTTGTATTCCAGAAGGTTGCTACTGGGCCCAAGTCACTCTGTGCACCCACATACCCACCTACCAGTGGTGGCTCACCTGCATCCAATCTGCCCTCTGAGTGTTGCTTTCTACTTGTCTCATGACTACAGGTCATGTCCATTCTGGGCACACCCATAAATTTCTCTGTCGTCCAGTGGCTTACAAGGTCATCTACTACAATAACGTCTGAACCCCAGCGTTGAGAAGGGAGTATCTTTCCAAATTTGTCCTTCTGTGGCACTTTTCCCCAGTCCTAGTGTACCAGAGATATAAAAGTTGTGTTATATTCTATAATCACTCTTTTATTATGATTTAGTAATTTTTGCATTAAAGGTCCCCTAATGAAATCACTGTGTGGTTTCTTTCTCATGATCAGACTCAGACTACTATATGTAATAATCTTTAGTTTGCAGTTTAATTATTAATGCTATTTTATTTTTATTCACTTCTATTTAAAAATGTGTTGTAATGAGAAAAAACAATATGAATAAAACAATTAAAAAGTCACTTTTTCAATCACTGCTTCCTGCTTCTCAATTTTTTTGTTTTACTTGGATATGTGATCTTCAATTACAGGTTGACTCCATGTAAACAAAGAAATAGGCATACTAAAGCAAACCTTAGTTCAGCCCCCGAGAGGGAGCTAGCGAGTAAGTGGTGGGACAGGATGATACTATAAATGAATGAATAAATGAGTGAACTACCACCTGTGTCATTACCCTGCAAAGATTAGATTGTTATTCAAATGTTCCTAGTTCTCAGTAATGCTCGACTAGGCATCAATTAAGAAATTTAAATCCTGCATGGACTTTTTATGATAGTATTTTTCAAACTGTCAATCACATTAATTAGTTGTGAAATCATGTTGCAATCATTTTTTTAACGTAAACAGAATTAAAGTAGAGAAAGTATAAGTGTTATTTAATATTATTTAACTTTTCAATTTGTATTTGTATGTGGGTGTATGTTTTGGTTCCCATGTGAAACATAATTAAGGAAATAGCTGCCTAGTGGCTCTATACATAGGGCTTACTGTGTAACTGATACTAAGTGCTTTGCCTATGTTTTATTGTTGGTTGTAATAAAGGACTTTACAAAATATTTTCCAAAAGCTGACAAGTATTTTGTAAAGTCCTTTATTACAACCAAAATGACTTTGCATAGTTTTACATCCAGAATGTTTGTTCTGTTTTTCCCATTTTTTGGAATGACACTCTACTACAGTGTATTTATTCTATAGCTTAGAGATTCTTTGGAAAGGCAGTGGTGTTGACTCTGCATTGAGATTCCAAGAACTCGGGCAGAAATGCTGTGGAACTCTTCTAGATCCCCTTAGCAAGGAGGCTGCTGCTGCCACCATGACTCTACCCAGAATGGGGGTCACCTCTGGAGCTACCAGCACTAACAAAATCAAGGCCGTCTTTCCCAGTGTAACCTATTCTGAATCAAAGTCTAGCATAGATACATTTGATCTGCATCCAAATCACCTATCTATACCCTAGCAAGTGAGACCCAGTAACACAATTTTTTGTTTTTGTTTTTGTTTTTTGTATAGCACATTTAAATTATTTGATTTACACTAAAGGGAATCTATTCAACTATAGAATATTCCATTGATTTTAGGCAGCCATGTATCCCAGATGTCCACCACATCACTTTGTTTTTCTATACAGAAAATGTTAGAACTATACAGAAGTCATCTTTTTTAGAACAATGTTTAGTACATGAATCATTATCAGGCTGATTTGTAAGAAACCTGAATATAAAACAGAAAAGCATTGTAAATAGAAAGCTATGATCAAGAAGTGACATCTTGTCCTCCTTGGCCAATTAAGCTTATATTTTATTTTTTAATTTTTAGGTTAATTTTAATTTTTTTAATTTTTAGCTATCTGTTGCTCTGAGACCCTAACAGATAGCATCAAATACAAAATAAAAAATGAATCATGGGAAAGCCTTGATCTGACTTCTGGCTTCATGCATAACCTTTAATAATACACAATGCAACTGGGAAGTGTTGATTCGTATCCTGAGGGAAGAAAGAAACTTACCTAAAAAGTCACTTTTATGTGATCATAAATAAGAGAATTGCAATTAGTTTAAGCCTACACAAACACAGACACACGAAAGAAACAACAACAACAATATGTGTATTTATGTATCCATATTTGAATATAAAAGAGATTTTTGGCAACTTAATAACAAATAATTTGTACAGCTTCCATAACTAGCACATAAATAACTGTGGCCTAAAAGTACTAATTTGCTTAAAGACAATGTGTTGCAATATTACATCCATATGAAAAATATAAATGTTGTTTGGTCCTTGTGATCTGTTCAGTGACTTAGATGGATATTAAGACTACTGGCTAAGTCTCTCAAAAAGCCTTGTCAAGCTTAGGAAGCCAGAGGTTTCTTGGCACAGCTCTGTATTTTGGCAACCCTTTCTGAATTACAGGAAGCATAGATGCCATGCTTTACCATATGCTCAGCTCAAGAAGCTATCCACCAAGGAGAGGCTTATTGTTTCCACTGAGCCTGCCTAGGGGAAGTAATCTGGTAAAGCAAATTACGGTAAATTATTGCTCATTTACTGACGATTCATCAAGTAATTTTCCCCACGTAATAATGTGTCATGCCCTGTGGTCATGCAAAATATGTTTGTGTTTGAGACACCTTGAAACACAGCAGAAAAGCCCTATCTTTATGGATCTTACATTCTAAGAGAGAAAAATAGTAAATAATAAATGAGTAAAATAAATACTATTTTAGATGATAGTAGTTACGGAAATAAAGGGAACAGAGTATGCTATGAGTCAAAAAGACTCCCTTTAAATTTCTTCTCCACATTCCTGATCATTACTTATATTTCCTTTTCCCCATTGGCACCCAATTTAATGTGCTTGCGTCCATATTAAGGATGTAGAATTGTTTAATGTGAGTATATGTTTTAAATTTACCTAAATGTTATTTGCCATAAATGTTGTTCAGTATCTTGCAATTTTAAAGTTAAATTTGTGTTTGACACTTATCCATCTGACTGTGTCTGTTCATTTACTTGCTTCTATCTGCTGCCTAGATTTCCATAGCATACATCCACTGCATTTTATTTATGTCAATAAGTAAACTTGTATTAGATGTTTGGTTTGCTACAAATTCCTCCATCCAAAACTAATAACAGGATGTAGTCTTTATGGAGGTTGATCTTACCATCAACCTTTTGAGAACTTCTTTAGGAAATAATCTTGGAATGGAAATCCTGGACCTAAACATACTCAACTTAAATGAACAGTGTGAGATTGTTCTGCGGAATGACTATACTAATGGATAGTATTACCAGGAGTACAGTGAATTCCCTTTGCCCTCAATAACTTGCCATTCTAATCAGTGTAAGATGGTTAAATTAGCATTTTTATTTTAAATAAGCTTAAACATTTAAGCTCCTTTTCTGTGAACTACCTAAAAATATGCTTTGCCTAATTATCTACTAATTTTCCTGCTTTTATGTGACCGTTTTTTTCTTTATTACCTTTTCTGTGAAGCTTTTAAAGACCATTTTTTCCTAACAATTCTGATCCATAGATTTTTTCTTTTTCTTTTTTTTTTTCTCTCTCTCTCTCTTTTTTTTTTTTTTTTTCTTTTTTTGACACAGAGTCTTACTCTGTCACCCAAACTGGGGTGTGCAGTGGTGCAATCTTGGCTCACTGCAACCTCCGCTACCCACCCCACTGCACTCAAGTGATTCATCTGCCTCAGCCTCCCGAGTAGCTGGGACTACAGGCATGTGCCACCACACCCAGCTAATTTTTGTATTTTTGGTAGAAACGGGGTTTCGCCAAGTTTGCCAGGATGGTCTTGATCTCCTGACCTCCGGTGATCCGCCAGCCTCGGGCTCCCAAACTGCTGCGATTACAGGCATGAGCCACCGCGCCGGGCTGATCCACGAAGTTTTAATACCACAGATATGTTTTCTGTGTTCACATATCACAAATACATCTGTGATTTATATGCTTAAAAGTATATATTTTTTCTACCTATACTACCATTTTTGGCTAGTATACTGTCAATATCAACCCTATTGAGAATTTATGCTGTGATCAGTCACTTACTTGTTTTAATATTTTAAAGTAACTTTCTATTACAGTAATCCATGAATTTTTGTTTATCAAAATAGCTAATATTTTCATATCTGTTAAGTTTTGTTGAACAAAATGCTTAATTTTGAAATATTTTTTCCAATCTTATGAATTATCTTTTAGTTATTGTTTAATGAGTATTTTCCCACTTGCCATTTTATTCAATTTATAATTTTCCTTTCACACGTAGCCTATTAATACAATAAAAGTCTATGATCAGTATCCAGTTTTACTTTTCTCAATGTCATACTGAATTTTTTTCAATACAATTTATCAAGCATCCTATGTTTAGCCCATTGCTGTGCCCAATCTCTTATACGTATCTAATTTTCATCTGTATAAGGACCTGCGTCTAAGTTAGCTGGGTTTTCCCCTCCCCCATCAATCTGTACTCTTTAATACTGTGTGTTTGCAGCATGTCTTAAAACTTGTTTGGGTAAATTCTGACTTGTTGCAATCTTTAGTCAGAATTTACTTAATTATTCACAATCTATAAATTATTCTCTGTTTATTTTCCATATTTTGTTGAGTTTCTCAAAAATTTCACATAAAACCCTGATGGAGATTGCTTTGAATTTGCCAATTGAGATAATTGTTTTACTTATGTGTTATGATTCCATCTTTGAATTTTATATATCACTTTAATTTTTCAGCGTTTATTTTTTATTTTAATATCTAAAAAATTTCAAGAAATAGTACATTTATTAAAATGTCTCTCATTCTCTCTCCCCCTCCTCATGGACAACTACCACTATTCAATTTTTGTATATTTTTCCAGAAGATTCACACTTAATTGTTAAATTTTAAAAATCTTATTGAAATTATTATTGGGTTTATAAAAATTATACATCTGGAAAAGCAACATACATAAAATTTCACTTTAAAATATTGCCTTAATCATTCATAATATTTAGAATGAGGAAAAAAAATTTGAAAGTCTTTTATATTTATACTCATGTTTACCATTTCTGAACTCTTTATTTCTTTGTATAAATCTAAGTTTATGTCCCATACCATATTCCTTCTGCCTGAAGGACATCCTTTGACATTTCTCACAGTACAAGTGTGCTGGCAATAAATCAGCTTTAGTTTTTTCTGAAAACTATTTTATCCCTATTTTAAAAATATATTTTCACTGAGAATAGAATTACTGGTGGATAGCTTTTGCTTTCTTTTAGTGCTTGAAAGACGTGACTGAGTGTTCTTCTGGCTCGTATGGTTTCTGATAAGAATTTTGCTGTAATTCTTTCGTTGTTGTTTACATTCCTGTATGTGTTATATGTCATCTTTTCTTTTTTCTGTGGCTGCCTCAATGATTTTCTCTTTTGGCTTTCCTTAGTGTGACTGAGATGTATTTCAGTGTGTATTTCAGTACTCTTCCGTGTTTATTTTGTTATTTATTCTGCTTATTGTTTTTCTGAACTTCTTGGTTCTATAGTATGCTTTCTTTCCTTCATTTCCTAAGATTCTCAGTCATTATATCTATTCATTTGTGCATATATTATATACATATATACATGCATGCATGCATTTGTTCTGTTCTTGATCAGTTCTCTCTGTGGGACTGAAGGATATTTATATCATTTGATGATGTCACATGCCGCTTGATGCTCTGCTCTTTCACTTATTTTTTAAGTTTTATCTTCATCTATTTCTGTCTATGTTTCAATAATTTCTACAGACATACCTTTTATTCTTTCTTTAGCTAGACGAAGTCTGAACACTTAAGTATCCACTGAAGAAATGCTTCAATGCTTGCGTTGTGCTTTTACTTTTAGCATTTCCATTTGAATTTTTCTTACAGATTTTATCTCTCTGCTAAAGGATAAATTTTTTATTGTATGTTCTCCACCTTTTTTTTTTTACTAGATCATCAACAGATTTCAGATAGTAATTTTAGGTTCCTACCCAATAAATAAAGCTAACATTTAGGTGATGTATGAGTCCAGTCCTATTGATTATCTTATCTCTTTTCACTCTTTGTGTGGGTTTTCTAATATTTGATTGAATCATTCTTACACACTTATATGTTACCAATCACTTTTCTCCCAAGTGTGTGTGTGTATATGTTTTATTTTTGTTTAAGTGGTTGCTTTACAATATCAGTTGTCTGATGGACTTAGGAAAAGTTATACACTGGAAGTTTTCTTTGACTTTTTCTCATTGTTTGGTCAGAAGCAACAGTTTTTCCCACTATGTGCTAGATGAAAGCAAAAGCACACAACGTTTTTTTTTTTTTTTCCCCTGGAAAGATATGTTAAATATACTTTTTTACAAATGACTTATTATGTCAGAAGAAATATTAATTAGTTTCACATTTAAATAGACCTTTAAATGTCTTATTTTTCTATTGCCTCTTCAAACCAGCTTTGGTTGAATTATAACCACAATCAAATAAACCCTAAGTTCCCTTCTTTTTCACTTTTATCTTTAAATAACTCAAAGCAAAATAACAATGAATTCTATTCTTGCTGGGTAATTATTAAACATAACGAGAATCATCAAAAACGCATGGATATTTCCTCATCAGTCATATTCATGACAATTTTCATTGTATTCACTTATCATTTTTAAGCCAAGTTGTTATATCTTAATATTTTTGAACAAAGGCTTGGAAACACCTTAAAAATCACCAACCTCCTTGTTTCATATTGTTGAAGTCTAATTACATGCTACTCATGATAATGCATTCATGAATTTTTTTATTTTTTTAACATTAAAAACTTAAAAATAGATCTGAGAGTATAAAACTCTGTGCTTTCTACATGCATCTAGGCTCTTTTCCTTCAGAAATATTGTTGAAATCTGACATATTTATAACTATATTAGGGTGCCAATAGGGCCTTGAGGTTAAAGACATATGCCAAAAACTGTTGTACTTTCTCTTTTTATTAAGACAAGGATGCACTTTTGAGCTTCAAATTGGTAAGCTGTACTTTAGACCCCCCAGTGTCTTACAGTAGCAGGGCTGGGAGTCCACCTATCAAGGTCCCGAGCTGACATTACCAACGTGCAATCTGCAAGCTTCAGAGATTAAAATTAACATAATACTCTTACATTTTTAAGTTGACATCTGAATTTTATTTATTGTTTGTTTACTAGTCATAAATATTCCATTTTGCCAGTACTATATATTTTTATGTGGTTAAAATATATCTGCAAAACCTTTTTATCTTCAGCTTTAGATATTCAATTTATGGAAAAATATCCTAATGAACAGCAAAATTAATCCTCATTGCTAAACCAGTCACCAAGTCAAATTTATTGTCAGAAAAGACTGACTTCACTTTTTAAAATTTATATTTAACTTGTTGTTATTCGTCACTCATACAGACATCTCATCTCAGGCATGAACTGTTCATCTAAGATAGGTAGCCAGAGAGGTAGCTAGAGAATAAGGACACAAACTTGCCATTAATAGTCACTCGGTGGCTGGGTGTAGTGGCTCACCCAAAGTAATCGCAGAACTTTGAGTAGTGAAGGCGGGTGGATCACCTGATGTCAGGAGTTTGAGACTAGCCTGGCCAACATGGTGAAACGCCATCTCTACTAAAAATACAAAAGATTAGCCAAGCATGGTGGTGCATGCCTGTAATTCCAGCTGCTTGGGAGGCTGAGGTGTAAGAATCTCTTGAACTCAGGAGGTGAAGGTTGCAGTGAGCCTAGATCATGACAGTATACTCTGGCCTGGGCAACAGAGCAAGACTCTGTCTCAAAAAAATAAAAATAATCACCTGGATGATGCATGAAAAGTGTATTTGTGGTGACAAAGTATTTTTGTGTGTGTGTATTTTTCTTTAATTCGGAGCAATATACCAGACTAAAATTTAAAATGACTGGGAGTTAAGTTTCTATTTTGTAAATTGGGAGGAGGACCTTTGTGAAAGAAAAGTTGGAAAAGGAAAAGAAAGGCAAATGTCACACACTACTCAGGCATATCAAATTTTAATTTTAGATAAATTACAAATGGATGTTGGGGATCTGAAAATGTTCCACTTAATATGAATGGTTCCTATGTTTCATCTGGAATGTCTTTAGAAGTGTGTGGGCCTCATTTGAAGACTGCTGTTCTGGTTTACTCCAATTATCCAAAGCTGATAATGACTTGAAGGGAATGCCTTCTACTGCTTTTCAGATCCAGTTCACTTAACATTAGTAGCAATAACTAATTTTACTGAGGGATACTGTATGCTAAATGATGCTGTACACCTCACAGAAATCTTACAGATTTGGTTATTTATCAGTATCCCCACTTTAATGCAGTAAACTGAAGTTTAGGCATAACAAATAATGCAATCAAGGTAACAGAACTACTAAGCGTTAGAATCCAGGTGAATTGACTTCTGAACCTGTGTATCCATGGGCTCTATTGCCTCCTCCAGGAGGCTTTCCTTGTCTTAACAGACACCTCTTCGTTGGTGCTGGTGTGTATTTTAGTATGTTGATATAATGTAGAGCATTGCATCACAAACTTTAATGCATGTGAGAGTTACATAGAGAATTTTGTTGAAATACACACTCTGCTCAGGAAGTCTTTGGAAAAGTCTGAGATGCTGCATGCCTAACAAGTTCCAGGTGACGCAATGCTGCCAACCCGAGCTCCTCTCTCAGAGTGGCTCAATAGGGCAAAACCCTGAATATACAGCAGAATCACTTAATGCATTGGCCACTACCGAAATTTGAGGAGAGGAGAAAAGCAACTGAATTTTGAAAGGCTCTCACATGCCATTCAGGATAACTGTGAGAGCAAAGAACCGCAGTTAAGTGTTTATGTCTGAAACTATACGAAGGGTTGGTTCAAAGAGGGAAGCTAGAGGATTTGTCTTAAAACTTACCTCGGGATCTAGATAGAGAAAAATAAAGGAGTCCATGGAAATGGCAAGACTGAAGTCCTCCATCATGTCAAACCACATTTTACTGTGTCTAACGCGCACAGCTGTCAACGTAATAATGTGCACTCTGTAAATGGGAGTGCACGTTTACAAAAAGATAGTGTTAATGGTAGAGTGGGTTAGAAAGAAATCCCCAGATGATTCTGATACGACCTTCTCCTGTGCTTAGAAAATCTCAGATTTTGAGCATTTATTATGCTTGCTTTTTAATTGTATGCAATATTTTCAGATTCTTCCCCAGTTTTACTTCTCTTTACCCCTTAATGTACTGTAAATATCTCAGAAATAAGGCTTATGAAATTCCCATTTTCCCACTGAATGAAAGAACTCAGCAAGTTCTCACTCATTGCATGCTGCACTTATTAATTTATGAATTCAACAAGTATCTGCTGTGTCAACAAATATTTTCCATGTCAACCAATAGGTAGGAAATTAATTGTCTAAGATCCAGTCTCCATCGTCAAAGAGATCAGGGTCTAGCTAGGATAGAAGGAGCAGTGAAATATACTTCCATAACTGTGTATGGAAGTGTTTTGAGGAGGTTTTCAAAGGATCTCAGAAGACTTAGAGAAAAGCCCTCAGCCTAAGAAATTTATCCTTAAATTAGTGGAGTAATTAGGTTTTGATTCAAAGATTAAGTGGAGGTTTATTTAAATGTTATTTTCAAACAGTTAGTGAAAACAAAATATTTTTAAGCCAGGTGACCTTATGGGTCAGAGTTGCTGATGTGGAAGTCTAAGCTCTGCTGTGGAAACGGGGACAAAATGCACTATTTTACTTGTTAAGTGAATTTCATTCTCTGTCCACATGAGCCCATAGGTAGTTTCTTTAATAGCAAAGGAGAAATACTTTTTGTAAACATTTTGCCATCATTTAGTATTAGCCAGCTGTGCATACTTCTACAGAAAAATATTTTTACTTGGTGATTGCATAATTTAAATACCTCTGGAGATTTAAGCAGTTTAAAATCAAACATTGAGGGTGTATAATCATGACATATATGTCATAGATCACATAAAACAAATCTCTGATATATAGAATGGAAATTGAGAATGGCTTCTTCATTTTCTCTGCAAGTTAAAGATGTTAAACAACCCTAATTCTAGCTGCCTGAAATAAAATCTGCTTCCATAATATAATTGGAAGCAAATTGTCCCAGGAGTCACAATTTCTAAATTCCTATGATGAGAACAAATCCATTTACAGAGCAATCAGAACATGTACTCTCCTTCTTTAAAAATGTCAGAGCAATGCCACTGGTATAGAAAACTTGTGATCATCTCTCACTTTTCTGTTAGCTCACTTAAACGACTTTCTATCAGAGCACATTTGCACTTACTGGCTAATTAGAAAATTGCTAAAAATAAGATGATCAAAAATACAAATAAAACTCCCTACTCTGTACCAAGTAACATTTTTACACCAATATATCCTTTCTTAGCTCAAAGTAAAATTCTTGCTCCTAAGCTAAAAAATTGCCACAGAGGGCAGCTTACCTTAGACTCATCTACCTGTGAGTGCCTCACGTACTTGGTCTTTAAGGAGATATAAAGAATGCAGCTTTTTCCTTTCCAAGCCAAGGAAGTTAATTTTAGAATGCTAAAGTCAGTGATGAATTAAGGCACTTTTCTGAATAAAACAGACTAAGTCAATCTCCAGTTGTCATGAAAATATCTTTTTTTTGGGGGGGGGGGGACAAGGTGTCTGCCACGCAGGTTGGGATGCAATGGCGTGATTTCAGCTTACTGCAAACTCCATCTCCTGGGTTTAAGTAACCCTCTGGGCTCTGCCTTCCAAGTAGCTGGGATGACAGATGCATGCTACCACACCTGGCTATTTTTTTTTTTTTTTTTTTTTTTTTTTTTTGGAAAGACAAGGTCTCAGCACTAAGTTGATTAGACTAGTCGTGAACTCCTGAGTTCAAGCTATCCTCCTGCCTTGGACTTGCAAAGTTCTGGGATTACAGGCATGAGTCACTGTGTCTAGCCACATCTACCAATTTTTAACTTAGTAAATTTAACCACATTAGAGAGAGTGTGTGTGTGTGTAAAATGACTATTCCCTTCTAGTAGGAGTAACTAAATACTAGACTTATTGGAACTTTCTAATTTACTTCCCAATATCAGTTTTGAATGTGTTCTCTCCTTCTCTTTCGGCTTGCTTGAATTATGTCCTGCAAAAGAAATCTATGCCTTAATTTAAGAACCTTTGAATATGCTACCTTACAAAGGCAAAAGGGGCTCTGCAGATGTAATTAATTAAGGATCTCACAATGCGCAAGCACGATGGATTATCCACGTGGGCAAAACGTAATCAGGAAGATCCTTATAAGAAGGAGGCAGAGGCTCAGAGTCAGTAGTAGGGGTTATAAGAAAGGTAGCAGGAGCTAGATATGCTGTCAGAAGCCGAAACACAAGAAACGCAGGCAGTCTCTGGAAGCTGAAAAAGGTAAGGAAATGGACTGTCCCCTCAGGACCTCCAGAAGGAACCAGTTTTGCTAACACCTTGACTTGAGCACAGTGAGGCTGTTTTTGGAATTCCAACCTCCAAAACTGTAGGATAACACAATTGTGTTCTTTCAAGCTACCATATATGTAGTAATTTGTTATAACAGCAATAAGAAACAAATTCGTTTGGACATTGTGCAAATGAGCGCTCAAGTAACTTCTATAAAATGAAGGGAATGAATGAATTTAAATTCAGATTGCTAACCCAGAAGAGTAATGTGGGTATAGGAGTGAATTTCACCACAGCCTTACTATTACTGTCATGAGAGTTACTGAAACAGAAAAGTCCAAGGGGGTTCTCTAAGTCATTAATTTTCCATTTGATTCCTCTTGAGAAGAGTAAAGATAGGGGCAAGCTTTCACTCTGGAAGAGAGTAAGGAGGAAATGTGCATGTTAAACACCGCATGTTTACTGTTTAATGTGGCAAAATAAAGTGAGAACACTACTGGAAATGTCAAAATACACTGGATCATTTCCTTGTACTAGATCATAATTTAAAGCCAAGTTTTTGATTGTAAAATTCTATGTAAGCATATAAATAGGATATACTTTAATTTTTGCATATTGTCAAATGCTGCAAACGTGGCTTATATTACTGGAAAACATGCGATTCATTCAGATGAAGAAAAAACTTTTTAAAGTGAAGAACTTAATACATATATTTTAAAATTCCATTTTATTAATGGATAGATTTTGTTACTAAAACTGAAGTTCTGATATGTTACCAACAATGTTTCCAAAGAGTCTTACTCATGATATATACTATTTACAAATTGTGAATTATTGACCTATCCCAAATACGCACTGAGAGCACTAAGTAGTTATACAGTTTAAAATTTAAGTACACAAAGAGGATGGGGAATAAAGTTATGTTTTTTGAAATTATTTTTATTCAGTTAATATGAGTCATAGATGACTTCTCTAAATAAATCAGACAGCAGCTTGGTGGTGCTATTCGCTCAGCACAGCCACCACCAAACCAGTGCAAAGATCCTTGTCAAAGCATGTTGAATGTTTTTCCTATACAAATACTAAAAAGCAATTTCTCTAATTTTCTTACAGAATCCAACACAAATCAAATTCTATGCCATAATATAACTCATTAGTTTCAAAGCCTGAATTCATCATAGTTGAGAAGTTTTGTTTTGTTGCTGTTTTAACAGCTTCTTCTTGGAAAATTCAAAATACAAAAGTAGAATTACACTGCTTTGAACCTAATTTTTTTTGTAAAATTAAAATAATCTACCTTCAAAACTACCAACTGTGAACTCATGGTGGCCTAAGTTGTTTCAGCTGTTGTTCTTCCTCCAAATAAGCCACACCTGTTATACCTGGTTTCTACTCCAGACCTAGTGAATTAAATCCTTCTGTATTTATTTCAATCTGTTCAGCTGCTTTTGATAATCAGACTTAATAACTACCTTAAAGGAACTTAAATCTTACCTGATGTTTTTAATTTGCTAAATTAGTTTATTGTTAATCACATGGTGGTTTTACTTATTTTTGAAAAACATTTCTCTTTTTGAATACTGAATTTATAAACGTTCTTTAGGCAGGGTGACAAATAGAACCAATTAAAAATTTTCTATCTTAGATTGTTAAATATTCTAAATAAAAACACCTGAGATTCTTGAATAACATTCTATATTTAAAAGGATATTTCATTAAAAAGAGCAACAAAGCTCAAAGTTTAAAGTTTAGAACAATAAACTGTCTATATTTAACTACCAGTCCCTTAGAAAATCAGCAGGTTGTTTAAATTGGTGCCATGTTCCAGTGTGATACTCCAGGTTTATTTTTCTCTAAGTCATGGTTTTCTGTGGCCCAGAGCAATGCAGAAACAGCGATACTGATATTCCAGAAATTCTACCTTTCCATTTAGCTAAGCCTAGCTGCTGAATCTGACCAGGAGTCTATTCAGTCACCCAGCAGGAGGACTCTTGGTCAATGTCCTTCCTTTTATGTTCTCTGTAACTACCAAAACAAAGGACTGTTTTACAGATCCATACAATTTTTTTGCAAATATTTGTAGCCTGTCTGGCCTGTGTGAGGAAGGAGGACAAATGTTTTTCTTACTGAATATATACCTGCTAAACGAAGAGCCATGTCTGATTGATAGTCTCCACCCAACCAGATTAAGTAATTTAACGACAAACGTAGTTCTTTCAAAATGAAAACATGTCTCTGACACACCATGACTAAAACCATTTGCTAGTTTCTCATTATCCTTATAATTAAAACTTCTTAACATGGCCTTATAAATACCAACGGTCTCCTTTTCACCTTAAGGCCCCTGTAGGTGCTACTGTCCCCATGCACCCATTTTCCTCTAAGTTCTACTGAAGGACAGTTCTCCAGCCACATCTTGAATCAAAGGAGTGAACAGAGATAGGAAAGCACAGCGCAGTTATCAAGCTGGGGAGGCTTAGA
Organism: Sapajus apella; assembly: GCF_009761245.1. Classification (NCBI taxonomy): domain Eukaryota; kingdom Metazoa; phylum Chordata; class Mammalia; order Primates; family Cebidae; genus Sapajus; species Sapajus apella. The sequence continues at coordinate 25,999,485 of NW_022436964.1, read as the reverse complement.
AATGCTAGAGACCAAGAGAAAAATGTATACAAGTTCCCGCTTCCCCGCTAGCTGGGCCTTCTGCAAGCAATAAACTACGGAGACATGTTAATTTTTAAAAAGTTTGAAATAAAAAAGGTTGATACTTTAATTACAGATTTGAGAGGCATTGCCACTTAAAACGACAGTAGGAATTATTTCTTTTCAAGGTTGAACAGAGAAGCCATCCTGGGGCAGTAGAAGCAGCAGCCCCAAGGAGCAGATTTAATGAAACCAAAAAATAAAATGTAAACTTGGTCTCTGATGTCATTCCATGCTTTGTGTTTACAATACAATGTCTACACTGGATTAGACGGAAAAGTCCTGAAAGTGACTAGTTAAAGCTTTTTGCTTCTAAGACTTGAAACTGTTAAAAGCAGAGGTTGGGTAAGTTGCATTTGTGCACACCTGGGGTTTTGAATAAGAAATCAATTCCTGTCACTTGACAATAGTGTCCCCTATCCCCTTGGCTGAAACCTTTCAAGGGTACCCTATTGTTGGGAGTAGGAAGAAGAGGAAGTTAAGGAGGAAAGAAGAGAGAGTTTAATGAGGCCGTGAGATATTAAAGGAGTTGGTCCTTCTAGTGTTCAGCTTCATCTCCCACTAGAGCATCCCTGAGACTGTGCTGCAGCCACCCTAGCCTTTTTCCCTTTCTTCAGATGGACCCTATTCTCTGGAATCCTATTCTCAGCTCTGATCCTTTCACCTAATTTCTGTGTATCCTCAGCTGATAGCTTTGTTACTTGTTCAGCGAGGCTTTTATGGACATGCCACACACTTTTGTAGAACCAAAGACCGTGGCACAACACTTTTAGCTTTACAAGTATTTAAGTATTTGACTATCAACTCTCTCCCGCTAAGCTAACTGCAGGATCTATGAGGCCAAAATCGCACATCTGGTGAGTTTACCAGCTTATCATGGGGGCCTTGAATAGTTACTGGTTAGTAGTGAACTCAAGAATTCAGTGAAAAATCCTGAATAACTTATTCAGTTATTAAGTTAATGAATCCTTAGTTCTGTATTTTAGGTTCTTTTTCATTAAGTTTTCTTCTTTCTCTGTCTCTAATGCCAACCTGAATTAAGGCTGAGATCAAGGGTCCTGTGCTAATTTGTTATTTCTGTGACCTAGCTTCTTTTCAGGAGAGGAAGAGTAATTTTTCTTTTTGTGAATCCTCAGAATTTGGAAAGAATGGGACTGATAACTTGATCTGGAAGCCTATCCCTTCCTTCCATTCTTGAAGCACATCACCACACTAAAGCAAAGACTCATAGGCGGGTGTTGAACAATGAGAACACATGGACACAGGGAGGGGTGCACTACACACTGTGGTCAGTTTGGGGGAAACGGGAGGGACGATGTTGGGGGGTGGGCAGTTGGGGAGAGATAGCAAGTGGAGAGATGCCAGATGGAGGTGAAGGGGAGGAAGGCAGCAAATCACACTGCCAGGTGTGTACCTATGCAACAGTCTTGCATGTTCTTCACATGTACCCCAAAGCCTAAAATGCAATAAAATAAATAAATGGGGAAAACAAAAAAGCAAAGACCCTCTTTTTGGCGCTCTCTGCTTCTCTCCCAAGTAAAACATTGTCTGGACCACTGTGTCAAGATTGACTGGTTCTTTACTTTTGCATTTAATTCTTTATTGCCAATTTGAATGGTTATAATTACATATGCAAATATATTTTCTTGATTATTTAACAGATGTATTTTTTTAATCTCTTACTGTTAAATTTACTCAAAGTATGTCTTGAAATTTGTGTTCCTTAACAAGACAGTGCAAAATGACATTTTAGGGAGAGTGTTACTGAATGACGCTACTAGAAATGTCTACATCACTTGTAATCAAATCAGCTCTGTTGCTCTCCAGCTTCACTAGAAGTTGAAGCTTCTGTGGCTTTCAAATGTCCTAGTCTAGCACACTGCATGTAGTTACTAGTCAAAATTGTGGCTTCATGATTTCATTGAAGAATAGGATCCCTTTCAAAATGTAGTAAACGTTTTAATACTCTAAAGTAGGATTCTTTTACCTAATGCAAAATATTTAAAGCACTGGACCTGTATACATAGAGTCATTATAATATGCATGAGAGAAGGTTTTTCTCACTGTCTTCTGATTGGAATATTTTATACAAAAGCTTCTCTAGTGTGGCTATCAAATTCTAAAATTGCCAAACTTTTCTTGTTTACTTATCACATCAGTATATATTGAAAACAAAGCTTCTATCAAATAAACTTGTAAAATGTATTTTTGCCATTTCTCAGGTATGGTATGCTTCAAAGGATTTTGAGTTAAATACTCATTGATTTACCTTTCAACGTTTTACACACATTTAATGTCTATGTCAATAGTTCTTAATGATTTTGAAATAACAAAAGTGAAAACACATTAGAAACCAAAGCTGCCAACCTCATGGGATGGTTAGACTTCTCATTTTTTCTGTTTCAATCTTAAAGCAACTTTTAATTCTCTATGATTTCAGGAAAGTCTCTTAAACCATATGAACCTCAAGTTCCTCATATGAAAAATGAGGTAATATTCATATTTAATGGTCACTATAAGGATTAAATGATGCAACATGTAAAATTACATAGCACACTTTCTAATGCATAATTATCTCTGAATAAATGTTTTCTTCCTTCCCTCTCTCAATCAGTGCTTCTACACTGTCTTCAATAGACAACTTAAAACAGGATGGGAAGAGGCTTACTGTGACTACCTTTCTCTATTTTCCTGTGTTCATGACAATTTGGCATACATTCTCATTAAGGACCTTTATTTCTACAAATTTGTCACCTTAATGCTGATGACAAGAATTCTAACATTCAGTGTAGTACATGTAATCCTCACGACAGCTCTGAGGGAGACACTATTATAATAGCTACAATTTGCCTGCGATAAAACTGAGACAGTGATTGAGGCATTTGTCTAAGTGTCCAGAGAATAAGGCATGGGTCCCAGGCAGTCCAACCACAGCACCTGACTCTGAAACATTATACTACATGGACCCTCCCTGGTGAAATTCTCAGCCATTGGAGTCATGCTGCTTAAGGTCAGATCTTGACATTGCTATTTTCTGTGATCTGTAGTCCCTAATCTCTCTACTATTAATATTGCTTCTGTCAGATGGGACTAGCATTTATAAGATTTCGTGGAGGCAGTATTTAAAGGGGTTTATTCAGTGCCTGTTAGAATGGAGATGAGGAGTAAAAGTGAGCTGTTTCTGTTAATGGTTAGAAACAGCCAGTGTCCTTTCTTCTCTTCCTCTAAGGTATGTCTAAAGCATTTCTAAGTTTTTTTTTTTTTTTTTTTAATCTTTTTCCCTTCTCCATGATTCCTTAGGAGCAGTTAACAATGACTGAAGGAGTCTACAACTGAAATATACCATCATTCAGATGATGGACTTTGTCCCAACGCTACTTAACCCCATTCATGACTTTTTTTCTAAAACAGTTTGCACGGCTCAATGTGACTACATACTTAAGTGAATTCAGATAATAAGCAGGACATATCTTTTTAAAATGATTTGTGATACTCTTGTTGTGGAGATTCTTATTTTAATAGCTGAGCCTTTTATGAAGAATTATTTGTTACTCACTTTGAAACCCCTTAGCTCTACAATGGAAGCAAGAGATTTTACTGATAAGGTAACTCCTTGCTGCCATGGCACATGCCTAAGTTAGAAACAGTTTTAGTAAAATTTACGTTGAGAAGGACATTGGATGTGTCACAAGGAAAAAAAAAATCACTACGTCTATGTACCTGGAAAGTCTGAAGATTTGAGTAAATATGACAATATGAACTTAGAATTGTCAATTTAAGATGGGCTCCTTTTATCCTTTATTAAAAAACCAAAAGCCAGCAGAGTCAAGGGCATAGTTTCTCTATGTGTAAATACCAAAGGGGAAAACAGCATGCTTCCATGCAATCCCAAGCCTGTCTAAAACAAGTAATAAGAAACTGACTTTGGTGCTTGCGTTTAGCAATATATTCGAAAGCAAACAAAAGACAGCATACATACATGCAATTATCTGTTGATATTTCACACAACATGCTCACTAAGGAAAGACATGCTAATAAGCATAAATAGTATTCATTGTACACTTACTGTATGTCAGGCTGTCTTAGATAATTTTCAAGAGCTGTAAGTTTTAATCTTGACAAACTAGCATAAGTACTATTAATACTTCACTTAACAATTGAGAAATCTGAAGAGTGGTGGAGCTTAAAACACTTACCCAAGTCACACAGCCCAAAGTTAAAAGCAGATGTTTGAACTCACATCTGTGTGGCTCCAGAGACTAAGTTCTTAGTCTCTTAGAATTCATAGGAAACAAGTGGTAGGTCAGAGGAGAAAAAGCAGAGTAGGTAATAGCCTTTCTTTAATAAATACTGTTAGAGTCACAGAAAGCTCTGACTCCTTAGCACAGCATAAGGTATTTTTGAATTGACCTGTTGTCTACATATTCAAACTCGTTGCCTAACATCACCTGCTGTCCCCGAGGAGTGCTCTAAGTCCATCCTGACCTGCTCCCTTTTCTGCTAATCCATGACTATCATGTCTTTAGACCTGCCTCAAGAGTTTCCTCCTTTTTGAAAGCCTTCTCTCATTTAACAACCAACTCACATATCATTACTTCTTAGAAGTCTTCCCTCTTCCTTCTCTTAAATACACCTGTTCCATTTACTCCGAAGTAAAATTGACAACCACCCCTGAGGTTCCACAGTATTTTTATTTTTATTTTTCATGATTGTATGGTTCTAGCATTTCCAGAACTAATATTCTTTCAATTTTTAAGAGCAGTTTGAATTAATTCACATTGTGAAAAATTTGCTAATTTGGACTCTGTCATTGTGTGTGTGTGTGTCCTCATTTGAAGGTCTATTGTAAATGACAGACTTCTTTTATTACATATTGTTGAAATAAGTTAGAATCCTAATACCCAAATTAAATTATGAATTTTTGTTAGCATCCTATTTTTTAATGGACATATTTTCCTTTCCAAGTGAGAAGAGAAACCAGAACAAAAATAAGTATTATTTATTTCCTTATATTTCAAATGAAAAAAATGAGTTAGATCTTGGAGTACACATTTTACTTCCTGGTTTTGAACACAACGCAAATTCCATATTTATCTTGACAAACTAAGCCTTTATTGTTGATTATATTTTTAAAATGTTTGACTTTTGAACAGTAAGTCATAAGCAATAGAGATAAAAACGAATATATTTTTCCTGAAGAAATGTGAATATCATCTAGCCTGCTAACCATAGTTCAAATAGGTGTATAAACTAAATATTAAAAAAAAAAACTTTATAAACTAAAAACAATCAAACCCATTGTAAGATTCTAATGGAAAAGCAGGGTTGCCCCACTCCTAACCCACATCAAGAGGATTTACTCACATTTCCACTATGAGTCATGATTAAGTTGTAATTTTCTGCTTTTTCCTGCTAAGACAATTATTGTCCTATCCTACTAAGCTTCTTTAGATTTTACTCTACATCCTTAAATACATGTGGAATTATACAGAAAGAAAACATTCTCATTCTCTCAAAACTTTTCTAAATCTTAAGCAACATATTTACCCCATGACCTGCACCTGTCTTCAACATATGTCATGCATGTTAAAGTAGAGCACATGTTTCTAACAAGCCGCCAATCACGTTACTTATTGTCCTAGTAGCAGTTAAATATTTGATAGATGATTCCTTTTTCCCCCAATTTGAGAAACCCTCAAACTGAAATAGATATATTTATGGTTAAATTTCAAAAGTCCATATAGGCCCCTCTGTCCGCCCCCCGCCCCCCACCCCGGTCTCTTTGTCTCATGCTCACACACACTTCAAATCTCTGATGTGCCATATATATATATGCATGAAAAAAATGCTCATAATAATGGAAACAGGGACATTGTTTGTTTCCTTTTGGAACAAGCAGAATCATTTTAAGTAAGAACTTCACTTGGGCTTAATTTGTTTGTGAATCCAAGTGTTTAGTCCTCAGTGTTGCTTTGGCAGCTTTCTAATTATCGTGAGATAGTGCATGGTACCCTTCAGGAACTAAACTGAAGCCGTAAGTTCATCTATATATATCACCTCTAAAGCGTTCAGTTGATAATTGCTTTATCTTGATTTGAATTTGGGGTTTTCATTAATTCCCTTCCTTCCAAAAAAGGAAGACTGTTACACGTTTAAACATCAACTGGCTCTACCTACCCAAATTTCATTGTTTGACTACATAGTTCATGCTGCCTTTTTAATAAAAATAAACTCTATCTTCGTGGAAAGTGATATTGCCACTTTATTTCCTTGATTTATTCAATGATGCTACAGTCTGGTTTCCATTACAATCGAGTCATTCTCATTGAAGAAATTAAAACATCAAACATAAAAAATTGAGTAGAAAGCAGAGCCTAATTATGAAGGAGAAAACTGTTTACACTTAGAGGCATTTCTTTTTTCTCAGTGCCCATAGAATTCCAATTACTGTTAATGGGACTTAGAGGGATCTATTGAGTGGCAAATAGTCTTAAAGTTTTAGATCTTAGTAATAGAAAATGAAATTTAGATGCATATGATTCAGTTTAAAGGAGTCAAATAAGTTTATCTGAATTTGACAAGGATTGTTTATATATCTCAGTATTGTATTACAGATTTTTTAAAACATTTTATAAAAACAAGACATTCTATCTGCCTGATTGACTTTTCTACTAAACTTCTTGCTAAATTCAAATTAGCTGGCGGTAATAAGAAATATTTTATACATCCCTAGGCCCATCAGATATCTTTGAATACTATTATTGTATATAGTACCACTATATAAAGTACTACTGTAAAAGTACCACTGTACTGTTACTTTTTGGCCGTTATAGACTCCCATTATATTTTTAGTGTTGTCAGTTTATTCATTTTCATTCAGTTACTTGACTCAAGTTATGGTGCATTACAACTTGAAAATCGTGTTACTATATTTTCTTTTATTTTGGGAACAATCTTTATTGAGCTCGTATATTTCCACTAAGATTCTAAGTCAGATATATAAATAGGAAACTTGTTGAATGTGTAGTTTCAGCCAGCAAGAGACATTCAGCTTCATCTGAGGTGACAAGATAGGGATATATAATTAGAGCATAAGACAGTTTATGCAGAATGAGGTATAAAAGGTGGCTGAATTGACATAGTATTTGTCTACTTTTAATCATAGCTTTAAGACAACTGAAATAACGTTGGCAGTTGTAGAAAAAAAGGGCTGCCGAGTTTACAAAGACAATTTTCTAAACATTGACTGGCTTAATGTTTGAATGGATTCTGGCTTAATGGCTTAATGTTTGAATGGATTGTGCTTTAAATGTTCTCAGGCAAGTGAGAACATTTATATAAGGTTCAGTATGTTCAACCTATATTCACTCCAATTTTCTTGATAAAGGACTTGTATAGCTGGATGGATAGAAAATCAATTTTTTTGTTGGTAATTCTTTAACTACTGCCTTTAGCTTCCTTTATTGTGTTTCTCTATAACTTATTGTTTATTTGTTACCACTTTCTCACTTTGGTTGTCTTAAAATGAACCTCAAGCTTAACATGCTTTTCTTTCTCCTAGGATAACTTGACCAATCCTAAATTTCTGATACACTTTTTATATGTTCAGTGCTTCATTGCTTGGTTTGTGATTTTAGAAAGCTAACAGTCTTCTTTAATCATCAACTTTTTATAAAGTTGTTTCTGCTGTCAGAAGCAAAACCCAGGATGTTCTGCAACTTAGGTGAACTAAAATTTGCTTATACTTGTTTCTACATATTCTTTTCTTCTACCTGATTCTAAGATATTTTCTATGAAATTCTTTTTCTTATTTTTTAATTGATACATAATTGTATAAATGGATGTGTCAAATTAGGGTAATTAGCATGTTCATCACCTGAAACCTCTATGAAATTGTTTTTAAAAGCACTAGTGGAAATAATACCATGACTAATAAGAGACATATATGATAATTTTGTTTTGCATGTTAATGGACTGTGACTTCTAAATTTTAATGTAGTTACGTTTTTATAATTGAATATCATATTTGCCAGGCACTGTATTAGAGTGCCTTATTTCATCATCTTATTTTATTGTTAGAGTAAGTGAAGGCATGGAATTGCCCTCAGTGTTGCCAGCATCCTGCTTCCCACACTCTGTCATAACATTGCCCACATTGTACTGTCAGCTAAGTCATCACTGTCAGGGCAAAAATAGTCTTCTTCAGTATTTAACTACCAAAATGAAGCACACCAATTGCTAATAGCTAGCTTCATTTAATGGTCCTTGAATGAATCTTTACTAATGCTCCTGGGAACTTTCAACCTTGTATACAAATGAACAGACTTTATCATATTAAATAAAAATTCAAAACAGAAGGTCCATAAGAAATTATTCTTCTTGTTCTCAATTTTGGTTATTTATTAAAAACCACTGTTTCAGCAAATGCATTGCCTATTGTTAAACAAGGAGAAGATGATCAAAGCATGTTGTTCCTGCCTCACATTTCTTGGTTTTGAAAGTTCTAATTCCAAGTTTTGATAGAGCAAGAAAAATATAGTAATCCTTATTCTTGAAAGAAGAGAGTATGTATCTGCCTGTGAGGTATATTTAAATAAATACATTTTAAATATATGCATATGTATGTATATACAAATGATATCAGTTATTCATTTAACCTAGTTTTAATTCATCTTTGAAAGGAGATATGGGTCCTACACTGATAACAGGGGTTTTGAGGGTTAAGATAAAACACATGCTAAGCCCTCAAAGAATATAACCGGTAATAGCTGTTACAATTTATATTGATACATTTTTAATGGATAACAATCATGAGTTAAGGTTAAGATCCTCAACACGACACTCTCTATATATATTCTATCACTTTTCTGTCTTTTCTGTCTCAAAATGTATGCTCTAGGAAGACACAACTACTTATTGCTCCTGGAACACGTGATGCTTTTTATCTTCCTGTTCTGATCATGCTATCCCTTTTACCTGGGATGCCCTCTCTTCTATATTCACCATTTCATTGTTGTATTTTTAAAGCCTCCTAGCTAGTTAGAATACCTTATGCTGCTGTGTATCTATTGCATAGTATCTTTTCCTTGCTCTTGCCACAGTGTACTATGTCTACATAGGCCTCCATCACTCTTAGCACATTATACTATGCTATTATATATATGATTTGCTATTTATGTGAGTTTTAAGGGAAATGATATCTTAACGTCTCCTACATCTATAAATGCTTCAATAAATGTTGAATGAAAATATAAATGACAGTTGAAAGGTGGAGACATTGTAATATCCCTTGACCTTATATAATTCTAACTCTAGGGATAATATCTGAACTTTGACCTTGACTGTACATGTGAGACAGTTAAAGTTCAGTGATGGATATCAGAATACATCCAGTATTTCTGGTTACAGTTTATTCTGTTTTCTTAACATATAATATGACTATATTTAGCATTGTACCTTGCTATATATAGCAAGGATATATATATAAGGATATATGGGCATACAGTTGAAGCAGTAGATGGTGAAAATTCTTAAATCTTGTAATACTTCTTTAGTTCAGTGTGGTTTCCAGATTAATTCATAGTATGTAAATAATTTGCTTTTAGACAGTAGAATTATATTCAAAGGGATCTCCCAAGTAAACTCCAGACTTCTATTCATCATTTTTTGGGTTTATCTTTCTTAGTGGGTCCAGCATTTTAGGTGTACCAGAAAGAGAAGAGACGTAAAGTCCTTATTTGGCATAATAATAATGAGAAAAATAATAGTGTTAATATTAAACCTAACTGAGAAGAATATTAAAGCCATATATGATTAATCTGCATCTTTTCCCATGTGGAAAAAAAAGTAATGTAAAAAGAATTGCTTTTTAATACAGTTCTTAAAATCTTGAAACAAGTGATGACAATATGAATGCAAATTAAGAAAGTTTCAGAGCAATGACATTTTGTAAAGGGAAAGTGAACGTAGGGATAGATGAGTTTAATACCTGTTACTCCAATCTGGAGCATCTGCTAATCTATGATAAATAATTTTCACATAGAAATGTCATAGAAATTATAGGCTAAACTTATTTGGGAAATTAAATTAGTTTCAAGCAGGTAAGCCTGAATTTATATTTTTATTCTAAGATACCTATGTTCCTCTGTGCAACTAAATGTAAATTATAGTTTAAAATGTGAATAACTTACTCAACCAAATAACTGATAGGCTTTGTATAAATTCTTCTTCCTTGAGTTCCTGCCATTGCAATTGTTTTTGAAAGGATTTTTAAAAATTTCTTTGAAAAATTTTAAATTAGAAAAATGTAAAAATTGTACAGATAATTTCCATATATTGCACACTCACGTCACCTCTTAGGAACATCTTGCATTAATAGGTCATGTTGTTTCAGTTAATAAAGAAATATTGATACATTATTATTAGCTGAAGTCCATATTTTATTTGTATTTTCTTAGTTTTTGATGAATGTCCATGGATATTTAGTTATGTGTCTTTAGGTTCCTCTTGGCTGTGACAGTTTCTGAATTCTCTTATTCAGAATTCAACTTATTGTTGAGTATTGATCGGTCAGATATTTTGCAAGTTGCCCCGTTGTTTGAATGCGTCTTGTGTTTTTCCTCAATGTAAAATGAAGATAATTGGTTGTAGGGAGGACAGACCACGGAGGTAAAGTACCATTTTCATCTCATCCCATTAAAGGTACATGCTATCATACTGATAGTGGCCTTGATCAGCTGGCTGACGTAGTGTGTGTCAGGTTTCTGCACTGTCAAGTTTGTCTCCTCCTGTCCCCAGTTTCCATACTGTACTCTTGGAAGCAAGTCCCTACATAAGACCACACCTCAGGAATAGAAAGTTATGCTCCACTTTATTGAGATAGAGTAGCTACGTACGTTACTTGGAATTACTCTACATGGATGGTTTGCCTCTTCACTTCTTATTTTGTTGTTCATATTGTCACAGCTTTGGCCATTGGAAGCTATCTCAGTTGCTCCTGGGCTCCTTTGACATACCCCCATCAATGAGTTCTTTTTTTGTTTTTTTAATTTTTTGAATATATCCTTATATTCTGCCACTACAGGTTGTTCCAATGTATATTTCCTGCCTCAGACCTAGAATCAGTCATTTATTTAAGGAGCCCTAATTTCTTTTATTAGAGAATGTTATTAGAAACCAGAATCAGGGTGCTAGGCATGTTTATTGCTACTGTCTGCCATTTCTTCTAGGCCCTCTAGGCAGACAGAGCAAAGAGTATATATGCTTAATAGTAACCCATGGATAGACACATCTCTCTAAAATATCTCTATGTAAACATCTGTGTATTAAGCATGAGTTCATACCAATGTCTACAACTCTAATCCATCATCACATGTGTCAGCCTAGCTTCCTCTTCTTGCTTATCTGAAAAAGCTCATTCCTGGTTCTCACTATCTGCTATCCATTTATTTAGTTGTTTCATTCCGATATTCATATAGCGATATCACACTGCTAACCTGTACCCTATGGAAAACAACTTTATCAAGTACACTGTTTTTGTGTGCCTCCTTTTGTGTTTAGCATTACAGACTTATTTTCAAAGTTACTTAGGTCAGCATCTTTCTTCCTCATCCTCTTCAGTGAGGATTTTTCATATATTTGTAATACAGATAGATTTTCTTGTTGCAGTATGCTTTTTCTAGGGTCATCCAACCTGCTAAAATTTTAAAATGTCTATACATTAAGTTTTACTCTGTGCTATAAAATTCCATGGGTTTTGACAAATATGTACTGTCATGTATCCACCATTACATCATTTGGAATAATTTTACTGTTCCAAAAACCCCTTGTGCTTTACCTATTTACCCCTTTTCTTTCCTTTCAAGGCTCTGGAAACAACTGATCGCTTTATTCTTTCTATAAGTTTTGCCTTTTCCAGAATAACAATTTTAATCATAAATATGTCAGTGTTCAATATTGGTTTATTTCACTTAGCCATCGAAGGTACTTTTAAGATTTCTGTGGCTTGATAGACTGTTTCCTTTTATTGCTTAATAATATTTTATTATATAACTATACAACAGTTGGCTTGTCCATTCACCTGTTGAACATCTTAGTTGCTTCCTGTTTTTGGAAATTATGAATAAAGCTGCTGTAAACTTTTGCAGGAAGGTTTTGGTGTGAACACAACTTTTTGAAGTAACTGGGTGTATACCCAGGAGCATGATTGTTTTATTAAATGGTAAGACGATGTATAGTTTTGTAAGAGCCTACCAAATTGTTTTCTAAAGTGGCTATACCATATGCATTCCCACCTACTGCCCTGCATTCTCACTAGCATTTGCTATTGTCAGTATTTTTAGTTTTCACCCTTCTAATAGGTATATTAGTGTCAATAGGTGTGAGGTTTTATGATACTGAGCATAATTTAATATTTTTGCCATCTGTATATTTAAAGTATCTGTCCAGATGTCTTATGCATCTTAAATTAGTTTGTTTCCTTATTGCTGAGTTTTAAAAGTCCTTTGTATATTTTTGGATAAAAGTTCTTTGGCAGATATGTGTTTTCCAAATAAATGACCCAAGCTGTGGCTTGTCATTGATTATTTTACACAGCATAAGTTTTTTATTTTTATTTTTGAGATGGAGTTTTGCTGTTGTCGCCAGACTGCAGTGCAATGGCGCAATCTTGGCTCACTGCAACCTCTGCCTCCTGGGTGCCAGTGATTCTCCTGCCTTAGTCTCCTGAGTAGCTGAGATTACAGGCACTGGGCACAACACCTGGCTAATTTTTTGTATTTTTAGTAGAGATGGGGTTTCACCATGTTGGTCAGGCTGGTCTTGAACTCCTGACCTCAGGTGATCCACCTGCCTCAACCTCCCAAAGTGCTGGAATTACAGGCATGAGCCACCACGCCCAGCCACAGCATAAGTTTTTAATAAAGTCTAATGTATCCTTTTTTCTTTCGTAGATTGTTTTTGGTGCTGTATCTGAAAACTTCTTGCCAAACTTAAGTCACTTATATTTTCTCCTGTGTATCTTCTAGTTGTTTAGAGTTGACTTAATATTTGGGTGTTTGATGTATTTTGAGTTATGCTTTATGAAAGGTGTAAGCTCTGTGTCAGGATTCTTGTCTGAAACACAAACACAAATAGACTTCCAGTCACTCCAGGATGTGCCGAAAGATATCTTTTCTCCATTGAATTGCCCTTGCTTTTTAGTCAAAGATCAGTTGACTGTGTTTATGTTGGTCTGATTCAGAAATCTCTCTTCTATTTTTTTCCCCACTTTGTCTTACGATGCTGATCTTCTATCCTGTTGATCCACGTATCTTTTGTTTCACCAATACCAGGCTGTCTTGATTACTGTAAATTGTGAGTAAGTCTTGAAGTCAGGTGGTGACAGTCTTCCAACCTTATGCTTTGATATCGTGTTAGCTATTACGAATCTTAGGCCTCTTCATATAAATTTTAGGATTAGTTTGTCCATATCACTAATGTTTTGCTAAGGTTTTTTGCTTTTTATTTATGAGAGAGACTGGCTTACAGTTTTATTATTATTATTTTGCTATGGCTGTGATGACATTAGAATGAGATAGCAAGTATTCTCTCTGCTTTCCTTTGAATTTTAATTTCAATTTCAATGTTTTTAAAAAAATCTTTGGATGTTTAGTGTTGTAATTGTTTTGTAAATATGCTTGCTCTTTTCAAAATTAAACCTTGTTTATCCGTTTTCTCCTTCAAAACATTAATAATTTTAAGTGTTATTGTCTGCATCTCTACAGCTCCTTTCTTGTTAAAGTTAGTATCGTATGTCTTCTGTAATTTTAGATTGTATACTGTTTGTCAGGATTTTATTTCTGAGCATTGCATATGCTTTGGATTTTTGAGATATATTAAAGAAAGGAGTTTTCTTTGCCTCTGTTAACATTCCCATGGACAGTAGTAGCCCTGGATCACTTTTTATGTGTTTTTTTGTTTGTTTGTTTTTAATATGGGAGGTATTTTTTACAGTCAAAATGAATACAGTGGGCATACTTTTTTTCATCAGTGAGTAGGCTTTTTCTCAAACAAATTTTAATTAGATGTATATTATCCATGAGCTTCAGCTATATATGGGGTTCTCAAATCCAAATTTCAACTTAACTTGAGCCCAATGCTCTCTTTTCACGTCTGACCCTTAGCTAATTAGGGACCCTGATTTCTTTTTCTACCATTTATGGGTAGTTATAATATAAATATCCACTTTTCTTTTCATCTAATACGTGTTTAAAATTGATATCGAATACAGTTTATTTATGAATTTTATGTGTATTCTATTTTAGTGACATGGGGAAGATAGTTATTTAGATTCTTTAGGGCTAGAAAATAATCTCATTGCTCTCTAACTTGTGTTTTATTAATACTAATACATTGATCTGTCTGAATTATTGGGTAACTAGCTCCTATGAGCCATTCCTTTGTCTGATTCACCTATGTCCCACCTCAATTACCTGAAATAACTATTTGTGAAGACTAGATACTTAAAAGGATACAAATGTGTGACAAAATGATAAAACACACAATGAAACATTAATATATTCTGTATTAATTTTTAATATTATGGGTTTCTCCTCACTTGAAACATAATCCACTGATTTTTGAAAACCCATAAGCACATATTAAAAACAATGAACAGGATTTCTGAACTCAGGTAGCACCTACTTATGACTATTTAAAGCTTTCAGTTTCATGCAGAAATAAATATTTCTGATCATCTGACTCGCAGTCTCAATTGAATCACTACTCTAATTTTGTCTTGTAACACTTTAAGCAATTTGGTAGTTTTGTTTTGTAAAGTTTGGCTTTAATCAGGCTGAGGTAAACCTTACCTCAATCTCTTTTACATTATTTTCTTTCCCAAAAAAGAACAAAAGGTAACTCAAGTTGATGGCAAGAAAAATACCTCTACGAAGGAATATGTGATGAATGGAGGACTGTATATTAGATTGGACACTTCTAAAATATAAGCAAAATCTGGAACTTTTTTAAAAGCTTGAGTTTAATATGTGATCAGCAGGTGATGTGTTGGTTCATTTGCAAATAAATGTGGCCTTCATCAAATGTCTTGTACAATTTTAGATCCCCCCCCCCCAATATTCCTGTTATAATTTAAAAATTGCTTGATTACTCTTTACTGAATAGGCCTTCTGATACTTTTTCAGGAGCATGTAGTTACATTCAGTTTTGGAAAAATCTTTGTTTTTTGAGAGTAATATAAGTATTCTCTTAACAGCCCAAATATGCAGAGTTCAGTGTTGTGGCCAATGTAAAGTTGGGTACCAAATTGATATGTAAGAAGACAGGATTTTATTTTAAAATTCATAAAATGTTAACCAAAAAGAGAGAGAAAATTTTTTTAAAAAATATAGATTAAATGCACACATATCCTTTACTTCTTTATGTTCTTGTGGTTTCTTTTAGGATGGTAGTCACTTTACACTTTTACCATTTACGACTCATTTACCTATTCACTCATTCATTGATTTGTTCTTTATCAATTGCAGCTCCCCCTCCAGTGTTACACTGGAGATAATTTCCTTTGCTTGCTGTCAGTACTTCAGAGGACCTTAAGCTGTTAGGCTTTCTATGTCTACTACATGATGGGAGTAGATTGCCTCTCTGTCTTCTTCATGCATTGTTTCACTAAACTTTGGTATTTAGTTTGATCTATAATCTTCATTTTTTAGTGGAGGCCTTTCACTTGCCCAATTATTTATAAAGTGAGCCGAAATGGCATCTTTATCTTAATAGGATTTATATTAAAACTGAATTTCGTTTGTTTCCGAATCTCATTCTGAATAAGATGTAAGTTGATCTCATCTCTTTGTAATATTTTTCTAGCTAATCAATATAGCCCTTTGAAGGAAAATTCTACTTATATTGTATGTATAGTTACTTGTATCTAGTACTCTATTAATCTATGTTTCCATATGCAAATAAACTTGCTGAGATACAGAAATTGCTATGAAAAAGGAACTGCTTGTTTCAGGTGGGAGGGAGGATTACTATTTACTTCATATGTATAATGATGTTTATTATATAGATGTTGTATTCCATTTCTAAAAAGAAAACTAGTCAATAAATATTCATGGATTTCATATTGTGCTGTCATAAATGACAGATTTTCTATTTTGCATTATTTTATATTGTTTTAAACCATGAAAAATTTGTCTGATTATACATTTTATAAGTAATGTTTTTATTAACAGTTTTCATATGAGCATTTTCATAATGTTAAAACAACATTTAAAGTTGTTTAAAGTAATTTTTAGAATAAGTATAGCAAATAATAGGAAAAAGAATAAGTTAATAGAAAAAAGATGATACAATTATATTACATGACTCTCTAAATAGAAGAATTTATTGGTAAGACTGTTTATAGGACAATGATCTATACACACACGCGTGCGTGCACACACACACACACACACACACACACACACGCAATTTTTCCTTTGAGACAGAGCCTCAATCTGTCACTCAGGCTGGAGTGCAGTGGCACGATCTAAGCTTATTGCAACCTCCACCTCCCAGATTCAAGTGATTCTGGTGCCTCAGCCTTCGGAGTAGATGGAATTACAGGCATACAACACCATACCCAGCTAATTTTTGTATTTTTTCTAGAGTCACAGTTTCACTGTGTTGGCCCGACTGGTCTCAAACTTCTGACCTCAGTGATCTGCCCACCTTGGCTTCCCAAAGTGCTGGGATTACCAGCATGAGCCATAGTGCCCAGTCTGATCTTTCAATCAAGTGCCCTAAATACCTAGAGTCCTTAAAGGTAGCAAATGGATGGAAAAATATGATTTAAGAAAAAAAAAAAAAGCATAGCAAAGAAATCCTCCAGTTTACACAAAAAGCAGCTGCAAAGGCTGATTACAATATTGAGTATGTGTATGCCAATTTCTTCTGTGTGTCATATGGTGTATGTCAATAAAACCCTACGGCGGGAAGTAAGAGAGATATAGCATGACCATGGCATAAAGCATTGCCAGATGGTACCCGCAAAAAGTAGTTAAAATATGTTTAAAACTGGTCCCTTCAGTGGTGGTTACAATGAGCATGGGACTGAGGCGATCTCTGAGAGCCTAAGTCATATAAACCAATATCACAGACTGTTAATTTGATCCAGTACAGATAACTGTGTTCTGCATGATACATTGTTTAATGTTATTGTAGCTGATCGTTGTGTTAGAATTCTCCAGAGAAGCAGAACCTAAAGGGTGTGTGTGTGTGTGTGTGTGTGTGTGTGTGCGTGCGTGTACACATGTGCACACACATGAACACAGATTTTAAAGAATTGGGTTCTGAGATAATGGAGTCTAAAATCTGAGGCTCAGGTGACAAGGTCATTTGGTTTGAAACCTAAAAAAGAGTTGATGTTGCAAGTCCTAAGGCCTTCTTCAGTTCCCTCTATATTAATTTTTATTTCAGTAGCTTTTGGGGTATGAGTTTTTGGTTATATGAATGAATTCTATAGTTTTGCTTTTGGTTACACGGATGAGTTCTATAGCATTGAATTCTGAGATTTAGTACACCTGTCACCTGAATGGTGTACACTATATCCAGTATATAGTCTTTTCATCTCTTGATCAGGTGACGTCAGTCTTTTGTTCTTTTCATGCCTATGACTGATAAGATGAGGCCCACCCACATTATGGACGGTAGTCTGTGTCCATAAATTTTACCGATTTAAATGTCAATCTCATCCAAAAAATACTGCTGCAGAAATGTCCAGGATAATGTTGACCACCTATCTGGGTACCATGATCCAGGCAAGCTGACATATAAAATTAGCCATCCATTTGGGTTTTGTGTAAACAAAACATGTAAATCTAATGGAGGTATGATGTAGGTCACCACCTTTGCATTTTTCAAGGCTTTGATGTTGGGGTTAATTTTTGTACTTCAACCTAAAATTCATTGTTGCATAGGATGTTTTTTGGCTACCACAGTGTCCCTTACCCCACAAGTTTGAGAATTTGTATGGGAGCTCTTCTACTTGCCAATTATGTCTTTCTTATATAGGCGTTTAAGAAATGTTTACATTTTTAAGGCAAATAGCTGCCAGACAAGTGAACATATCAGAAACCCTGTGGGATGGGTTTGGAAGACATTTCTCTCCTGGTCTTCATAGCCCTCACTCTAACTGGAGGTTCATGACAGTGTTACAGGTACTTTATTTTCAGTGTTTAAACCCTATTCCCAACAGTCTTTTTAATTTCTGTGCATTCACCGTTCCCCAGTGAATAGTTACCCTTGCAAAATGGTGCAAGGACTTTTTAGGAAAGAGAGAGTATTTATTATATATATTGTTAATAGTGTTGGTCTTCCTCAGGAAAACCAGTCTCCCATTCAACCACTGGACTCTGGATTTTGTGAACAAACTTGATTGTTAAAACAAGTGAGAAACAATCTTCTGTTGTAGCTAATGATGTTGGCCTTCTGCTTATCATCATTCTATATTCCAACAATTTTGTAATTGAACAACACCCTTGTTTGTTTTATCTACCTCTTGGTCCTAGGAATACTATCATTTCCCAGTTGTTGCCGAAAATGCCTATGGATCAAGGCACCATGACAACTGATGCTGGAGAGGATGTGGAGAAATAGGAACACTTTTACAGTGTTGGTGAGATTATAAGCTAGTTCAACCATTGTGGAAGACAGTGTGGCGCTTCCTTAAGGACCTAGAAATAGAAATTCCATTTGACCCAGCAATCCCATTACTGGGTATATATCCAAAGGATTATAAATCATTCTATTATAAAGACACATGCACATGTATGTTCATAGCGGCACTGTTTACAATAGCAAAGACCTGGAACCAACTCAAATACCCATCTATGATAGACTTGATAAAGACAATGCAGAATACTAGGCAGCCATAAACAATGATGAGTTCATGTCCTTTGTAGGGACATGGATGAATCTGGAAACCATCATTCTCAGCAAACTGACAGAAGAAGGGACAATCAGAAAATCAGACACTGCATGTTCTCACTCATAGGTGGGTGTTAGCAATGAGAACACAGGGAAACAGGGAGGGGAGCATCACACACTGGGCTCTGTTGGTGGAGACCAAGGGAGGGACAGGCATGGGGTGGGGAGTTTGGGGAGGGATAACATGGGGAGAAATGCCAGATGTAGGTGATGGGGAGATAGAGGCAGCAAACCACATTGCCACATGCGTACCTATGCAACAATGATGCATGATCTGCACATGTACACCAGAACCTAAAGTACAATTAAAAAAAGAAAGAAAAAAAATTTACATCTTTTATATCTACCTTGCTTCTATGATTTAAGTGCTGTCATCTGGCTTCTTATATTTTAAAATTCCACTAAAGATCCCAATAATCTCCAACTCTTTAACCAGGACTAAAGAACATGGCCATGTGTGAGCTTTTCTAAGTTACCATTTCTCCTTTCACCAGTGGACTTTTTCACTGCATTAGGATTGTGTCCTCTAGAGTCTCCTAGGTACATAACTGTCAGGTGGTGAGTTCTCAGATCTTACCTGGTAAATATATTCTAATTTTACTACCGTCCCAGGCTCTGAGCTTCCTCAATACTTAGCAAAAAATGTTCTAGCATCTTTACTTCACTTCCTGTAAGCCATGATTATGTGCAATCTTCAGGGAGTGACTCCAGTGTACATATTTGGGCCAAGGCCAGGTGTTCTTACCCACATACTGTATTTAAATCATGAGTAAATTCTTGGTGTCAGTAAATTCTCTTCATACTAGTCTTTACATTGCTTCCCTACCTTAGTCTAATAAACTCAAGTGACTGCCACATACTTAATTTTGTTTCCTGCTATAAATAGTAGCTCGGCACTACAATTCCTAGGGTGTATAATCTGTTTCCTCCTGATGTGGAATTATGCTTCCTCTCTCAAACTACACTGAAACCTTACGCTGGTTATTGGACGGAAGGGAGGTTGAGGAGAGTAACATTAACTTGTAAGGAATTCATCTGAGATAATATCCATGTATGCTCCCCAGGCAAAGGGAGGAGAAACTTTTCTCAAACACATTGGAGCGTGCTGATTTTCACAGGAGGATTCAGAGGAATTCATGAGTTCAAAGTTCTTGATCTACTCAAATCTCCCTTTCTAGGACATAGTTTCTCACAGGTTTTTGTTTTTTGTTTGTGTTTTTCAGTAAGAGCCATAGCTTTGACATAGATTTATCAAGGCTAGATGGTGTTGCTTACAGATCTACTACCTTCATAATTAAAACCTAGGCCTCATTTTTAGCACAGTTGGCCTTTTAATTATAGGAGGTAAGAATATCTTCAAACACTGCCATAGAGGCCCTTAGGCTTTTACAGCTTGCCTTGGATTGGAGATGGATGCCTGCAGACTGTCACTTTTTTTCCCCCCTCAAAGCTTCTAATTCAGTTAATAGAAGCTAAACCTCATTATAGTTCCATTGTCCCTGAATCATTAAAGGGCTACATATAGATATTTCACCTTCCTCCTACATTTTATTCTAATTAACCAGAGGTGACAATTCCTAGTTCTTGTGATGCATTTACAGGCCATGGATTATCACTTCAGCTACCACCTGAAATGGAATCTGTTACTTTCATACCAGTGAGTAATCCAGCCCCCAAATTATATTTTTAAAGTTAGCTTACTTCTGCTATGCCTGATTTCAAATGCCTTAACCTGGTTTTTCCAGAAACTAGAACAGAAACTATGTGCTACTACTGTTGTTTGGGACCATACTCCCATGTAATAGGAGAGAGGGAAGGAAAAGAGGAGAAAAGAACAGGAAGCTGCACTATTGATTCAGGGGTACACAAGGCAGTTTGATTCTCTACTTTGTTCTTGAAACCCAAATAAACTTGGTTTTAAAACAGTTGTTCCAAGGAAAGAAAAGAGAAATTTCTCCACTAGCTTACCTAGCTCATTTGTCAAAGTTGTGCCTCTTGGGAAATAAACTCCCCACAATTCTACATGGCACATATGTGCTGTCTGAACAGGATTTCACAGCATCCCCACCTGGATGTCACATGGAAGTCCCAGAGAGAAGATGAGCGATGTGCAGCACAGGTTTAAGACAAATTATGAGGTTAGGTCAGCATAAAGTCAGCCACAGTTCACACAAAGGTCGTTGTCACAGTGACAACTGGGACAAAAAACGAGGCTAGTGAAACCTGAAGAGTGACACAGGAAATGTGTTTGTTATCTATGGGCTGGGCTGTGATGATATGTTAAGAATAACTAAGATACTTCAATTACCTTAAGAGTGAAACTTAGGGAAACAGTTTGGTTGCGGGAACCAAAAACCAATTTCACATCGACTTAAAGAAAAAGGGAAATTTATTGACGTTACAAACAAATTTTATGATAATACCAGCTTCAGATGCGCCATGATCCAATAACTCAGTGGGGTCCTCAAAGATCCAATTTCCTTTTTTTGACCTCTATTTGCTCTTCAGAGTGTTGGTTTCAGTCTAAAGTTGATGTCACACCTGATCGGAAGATAAGACATGACTAAAGCTACACACTTGCTCCTTCTCATTCATCAAGAATGAGAAAGTGTTTTTTTCATGAGAGTTTCCAGTGGAAGCTTAGAAGTCCAGATATGCCTACCCCTTAGGTAGGTAGGACAAGGAATCTGGTTGTAGTGATTGACTTAGTGTAGGTCATATGAATTTTCCCTTTGGTATGTGAGTAGCATTATCCCTAAGAAAACATATCAGTAACTCCCAACTAGAGCTGTTGCAAAGAAGAAATGTCTCCACGAACACTGAGGAAGGAAAACAGGAGTGATTATCCCAATCAGTAAGTTGTTGATAACTGGTAAAAATCAACTAAACTTAAGAATAAAAACCATCACAGAACATGGATTTCATCAAATAATTTTTAAGAAGTTGTTAGTGGGAGATAATTTTTTAAGTCTTAGAATGCTTCAAAGGTTAGGAAGATGCTGTGCTTTAGTTTAAAGTTTAAAAATCTCTGAAAAGTGTTTAGAAAATGGCTAGCATTTTGCCAAAAATATAAAAAATGAGAGATTCATAAGTACTAATGAAACACTTTTAAGTGAATATTTTCCACAGATCATGGAGGAGATCGTTAAACATAACAGAAAATCATTGCTTCCATCTCTCCCCCTTACAATTGAACTTTCTCTGATTTTGAGACACATGAACTATTCTTACAATTTTTGCTATACATCTTGTTTTCTTGTATTGTTCACCCTTCATCCCACCACAGAAATCTTAGGCTCCCTATCCTGATGTTGCATCACATGTAGTGTTTCTCATTACACTGTAACATTAATTTATTTAGATAACTCTACTGAGTGCTTTATTTTTATTTCAAGTAGCTTTTAAAATTTATGATTGCCATACCTTGTTCTTTGCTATTATCTCTTCATTGTCATAAAATTTGTCTCAATCTTTTTCACCCTTATGCCTACTGTTGAGATCAGATCTAATACAATACTACCTATTTCTTGGGTTAGGCTAATAAGTCTCCTTTCTGTAATATTTTTAACAATGCTCCTAGAGTTACTGCCTTTGGATTACAGAAATTAGGTGAATTCACTTCTTGGAGTTTTGGTTAAATATTGCAGACTTACCCTTAAAATTTTACCTTTGGGGGAAAAAAGTTTTAGCAGAATATTACATCATCAGATATATAAACCAATCACCAAAGAGTTGAGCCTAAAAGTGTGCAGGTATTTGACTTTTACCTCTAAATTTAACTTTTACTATCCTTTATGTCTTACATTTTAAAAATGTTCATCATCTGCCATTTATTCATCAAACATTGAGTAAGACTTCCTTTTTTCCACATACATTGTTTGTTACTGGGAGTGAAATAGGATGAGGCCAGATTTGGGGAGAAAAGAGTGACAGCAATAAAGAACATACGTTCTATCCTAGAATATCCCAATCTAATGAGGAAAGACAGTCATACTTCTAAAAAACTGAAATACAGTAAAAATCATGTTGACAGAGAATGGCAGTGCAGTTCACAAGGATAGTAGTAGAACAAAATCTGTGCATTAGGGAGGATAGCCTCATCTTCAAAGGAAGGTGATTGTGAATAGATCCTGAATGATGAGCCGGCCTCCACAAGGCAATCAAGTGTAACACATTTTATAATCAAAGATAAAAGTCTTGACTACTCTTCATGTTCTGAACTTTCTCCTATTTCCTGTGTCTTCATTTTTACTTTTCTTCTTCATCTATCTCCCTTCTTGATAAAGTCAAGAAGAAAACAAAGCTTTAGTTCTATATAAAAACAGATATATTCACTTTCGGATGTGGCTGATTTAACAAAATAATCTTAGTAGGCACCATTACTTGACTTTTTTTTTTTAGGTTC
The DNA here is from genome assembly GCF_009761245.1 of Sapajus apella. Lineage (NCBI taxonomy): Eukaryota > Metazoa > Chordata > Mammalia > Primates > Cebidae > Sapajus > Sapajus apella. The sequence goes on along the minus strand of NW_022436964.1, from coordinate 25,976,057 downwards.
ATGTTACAGGAAAAAGTCTCTTGGAAGATGAACTACTCACAACAGTGCTAACTTCAAGTATTTTAGTTCTTAGAACCAGGAATGAGAATGAAAATTTAACTTGACCTTTCATTACCTACATGCCATGGTATTTTTTATCTCCAGAGCACATGTTAAATATAACAAGAAAAGAATTGGGCTACCTAAAATTTACCATTATGTTCCAAGGTTCCTTACTGAAAACGAATTGAGAAAGTATCTGTATAGTTGAACTACTCATTCTACTGAATAAGCCTCTTGTACATGTCGGAATACATGATAAAGGAATGTGTCAACTTTTCAGTTCTTCCAAGTTATTTTTTTAAAAGATCATTTTTTTTGTGGTACTTTGGGGCTCTTGGGATAAAAATCTTATTTTTATCAGGCATTTTCTGATCTTCACAAGCAAATAGAACTCTATGCATGGCTTCCAAAATCAGAATTTTAATATATATAATGATCATTCAGTCTGTCATTTGCATTATAAAAATGATAATGTGTCAGCACATATTCATAGTTCTGCTTCATGTAATGCTGTGCTTCAATTAAAGCATATTTTAAGTTTCAATGGAACCACTTGAGTTTTTGCTCTAATTTTCTCATGAAAATCTCTTTATGTTTTAGGTATAGGTTGAAGTAAAACATTTTGCTCTCAGAGCTTAGATGTCTGTTACTGCATTAGAGGGTCTCTGTATTTCGTGAGATAATTCCCAGTTTTTCCTCTGATCAAGCTGTACTCCCAGAAGCCAGAATTAATGCAGGAGAGTTTGGGGAGCAATGGCCTGGAGACCGCAATAAGGAAAGAATATTTCCCTTTGAAACAAGAATGTGCCTTGGTAAGATCCAGGCAAAAAGTCACAGCTAGCCTTAGAAGTCCCCTTTCGGGGACTGACAAGCAGCTGTTGAACCCTGCACTCTTTCTGTAAGTTTATTTTGCAGCACTTTGAAAAAGGAGTTAATTTTTTAGATTAATTCAACACAATTTAACTTAGAAGCTCTAACATCCCACCGCTAGGCTAAATGTTTTCAGCCATACCTAGCGCTTTGTGATCGCTCAACTCTACTTATTGTAATATGGTTAATTGTCCATACATTCATTTTACCCAATCATTAGATAAGCAAGTGTTGAGTACCTCCTATTTTCTAGGTATTTTGCCAAGTGCTGGGAATGAGCAAGATGTATAATTGCTTGTGTTTAAGCTGTTTGTGTTCTAGTGAAGAAAATAAGCACAAGGCCATACTGTCTCAGGAAGAAGGTGCAAGATAATGATTAGTATGCATGGCAGATTTTTTAAGTCCTCTTCAGTAAACAGTATCCAGCTTGGGAAAGTGAAGGATGACAAGTAGGAAAGGATCCAAAAGACTTCTTCAAGTTTTAACATATGGTAGTTTTTATCTCATTTAATTTATATCATTTTAAACTTTATAACATATTTAAATTTTTTAACTTCTTTGGTTATTTACAAATGTAAATAACCAAAAATTAAATTTTCAGGTATGTATAGATTTATTTTTGTGTGTGTGTACATTTTTTTTCTGATTTTCAACTTATTTGAATCATGGTCAGAGAACATGGTCTATTGGATTTCAATTTTTGGAACTGTATTAAGGTTTGCTTTTCAACGTAAATCTGGTTGACTTTAAGAAATGTCCTATTTGTGCATGAAAATAATATGTGTAGGTACTCTAATTTCTCCCCTCTAAAATTATCTTGATTAGTTTACAATCTAGCATCCTCTTTGGTATTTGAACTAATAGGGAGGTAGATAAATAAATCTGAGATTAAGGGAAAAATATGCCTAGAAGCATAAATTTGAAAGTCATTAGGGTATAGGTGATATTATAAGCATTGAGATCACACGAGGTCATCAAAGGGTGAGTAGAGAAGAAAAGAGGTTTAAAAGAAAAGAATATTTTCTGTCTTGGGGCTAACAGGCTAGGCCTTTCTCCTCTATATCTACCAGTCATGGGGCTCAGGCTACCCTTGAGTAAGACCTTGGTGAAGTAGCATGGACAGCTTAAGGCAATTTGCAGATTGGGGTGAGAGCTGGGGCTAGCAGTCCAGCACCACTCCCAGCAGCTGAGAAAATAATCCTTTAATCCTAAAAGGGATTTTTCAGTTGTCTACTGTACTTACTAAGCATGCTATGGCCATAAGGCTGTTTCTACTTCCTAGAAGGCTCTTCCTCCAGAGAACTGCACAATTAGCTTCTGTACCTCCTTCTAATTCTTATTCAGATGTTGCTTTCTTGAAATGACTACACTTTTTCTCTTTTAAATTAAAATATCCCCATCTAACAGCCACAAACCCACATCTTCTAATATCTTCTAATATAGCATATTATTTGCCTGATTACATGTTTGCTGTTCATTGTCTCCTCCAACTAGAAGATAAGCTCCATTAAGACAGTAATTTTTGTTGATTTGTTCAATAACATAAATGACAAATACTTAGAACACTAAATACAGTATTTCAAATTTTGTGAATGAATGAATGAATGAATTGCAAACTTCTTTAGTGACCTGACTTTGTGATAATTTGAATAATCAGAATTACAGAGAGTGATGATAGCCCTTTTAATTTTACTGCTGTACAGGGAAGAATGAAGCAGATCCTGACTGTCTATAACAAACCTCCACTGTAGCCCACCGACAAAATATTCCAAGACCATCTTTTACAACAAATAAGAGGGAGATAAATCCTGCCTATTAGGACATCTAACAAGTTCCAGGTACTCACCTGGTTCTTCAAGGATTAAAACAGATCTAATACTTCTTCATTTTGAGTATGATTATACTACCACATTGTCTCAGGACCAAGGAGACTTGGTTAGGCTAGTAGCCTATGCAAGACTGACATCAAGCTATATCCACCTTCAGCTTTTGCCCCGACTCACTGCAGGAAAGATACAATGGAGCACAATGCCACCAGAGGGCACTCTGGCACCTCTTTGTACTGTTCCGCTTTCATGCATGGGAGTGCAAGAAAAGCTTGGGATAAAAGCTTTAAAAACTCAGAACAGTAATGTTTTGCTGAGGTAGTTAATGGCTTTCATTCATTTTGAAAATGCATAGGATAATAAAGAATGTTATAAATTGCAACTTAGATAAAAAATGGCAAAGCTATTAACAGAAAAGTCACAAAAAACATGCTAATGTCCTTTAAATTTTATGAAAACATGCTCAACCTACCTTACAATTTTTTAAATGCCATTTGAAATGCAGCGATGTAAACCTTTTCACCTATCAGATTTGCAAAATTCTAGAAGTTGGCCCACCCAAGCAACCTTGTAGATTGCTGATGGGAGCACGAACTGCTTTGATTCTCAAAGAAGGAAATTGGGCCCTATATCTGATAGTTAAGGATTCATTTGTCCTGTGACCTTCCTGCACATACTGATAGGAATCTATTCTATGGTTGTATCTCTTATATACAAATTCATGCATAAACAGTAACTTACTATAATTTCTTTAATAGGTAAAGGGGTTTTAAAAATCATTTTCAGGAGAATTCTGGTTAAATTATGGCATATCAGAAAAATATAAAAATATGAAGCTGAATATATGATGGAGCTTTTTATCTACTGATAAAATATACGTCCTAATTTACTTTAAGTGAAAAAAGCAAGGCCCATAAAATTGATAAAGCATGGAATTCTTTTTTTTAAAAAAGGTGGAGAATAGGAATATATACATGGTCCCATTCATTTGTATTTGCAGAAGGAAATTTTGCAGGGACACAGATGCCAATCAGTGTGATTTTGGTGAGGGGGGGAAATGGGGAGGATGGAGGCAATTGTGAGAGTAAGATTTTGTCCTGTGCGCTGTTTCCTGAGGCATAGATTCATGACTCACAGGAATTCATTACCTAGTCACAAAACAGAATAAAGTTTTTAAACAATTGTTGGGTATAACTTTTGGCTGGGCTTTCAGAAAATGTTGGAGTTTCAACTCTTTATTTTAAATCATTCAAATACATGAGATACAGAGAAATACTTGTCATAGTTAGCTAGTAACTACTGATTTTTCCTCTGGAAATCAATTAACTCTAGTGTTTTTGACAACCTTGGAATGAATGAGTTTTCTAGCAAGACTGCCCAGAGAAGTTATAAAATGACGGAGTTTCTTTTGGGAACCTCTTCTTCAGAGCCATTCTACTCTCCACTGTGCATCAGTTGTCACAGTCTGATCTGCTCTTAGGGAAAAGAGGAATAAAGTTACTGAACCCTTTCCTTACATTGTGGCAAACTTATACATATACACATTGGTCGGGAGTGGTGGCTCACACCAGTAATCCTAGCACTTTGGGAGGCTGAGGCGGGTGGATCACTTGAGGTCAGCAGTTCAAGACCAGCCTGGACAATATGGTGAAACTCCATCTCTACTAAAAACACAAAAATTAGCGAGGTACAGTGGTGGGTACCTGCAAACCAAGCTACTTGGGAGGCTGGGGAAGAATCACTTGCACCTAGGAAGCAGAGATTGCAGTGAGCCGAGGTCACGTCACTGTCCTTCAGCCTGGGCATCAGAGTCAGGCTGTATTAAAAAAAAATATATATATTCATTCACTTTGTTTTTTTAATACTAGGAAACTGGCTGTGAACCACCTGTTGAGGATACAGATCTGTCAGACGTAGCTTTTTTTCTTCCCTCATAGTTGTATAGGAAGCCAGGCATGATCTAAATTAATACTTTACATCCTGTGGGCCACAGGTAGCGTGAGGCCCAGGACAGCTTTGAATGTAGCCCAACAAGAATTCATAAACTGTCTTAAAATATGAAAAACATGAGATTTTTTTATAACTTTTTTTTTTCTGATCGGCTATCATTAGTGTTAGTGTATTTTCTGTGTGGCCCAGGGTAGCCAAAAGATAGGCCACCCCCAGCCTGTGTGATTTGTGGAGTGCTATGTGCTATGGAAGAACAAAGAGGGAATGGTCAGCTTTTTTTTAATTAAAAAGCTGGAGAAAGCCTTCAGATCATATTTCATTGATTGGAAAATATGAGTAAGAGTTTCCTAGGCAAACCAGGGTTGAGATGTAGGAAGATAAATCAATCTTAACTGGAGGGAACAACCCTTTTAAAAGTGCATATGTTTGAAAATAGATAACCAGTTAGAACAAGTGGTGAAGAACTCAGCATGACTGTAGCATGTTAGTGTGTGTTGATTTATTTTTGTATTTGACAGGAGAGCTACTGCCATATTAATATGGGCTCTAGGTATGTTAGGCCATTTAACCACAAAACTCTGAAAAATGTATTATCTCTATTGTACAGATAATGATACCAAGATTTATAAAAGTTGAGCGATTTGTCTAGAATTATACATCTAGATGGAGAATAGGACTCAAATCTGATTTCAAACCCCATTCTTTTAAGTATGAATAAGAGTGTTAACTAAATATCTTTTATTTTTCCTTTCAAGTCACTCTTTATCTTTTTCCAACCTATACCCTAACCCTGGCAACTAGCCTGATGGAGTTCATCAACAGGCTCCAAAGGACTTGGGCTTCCGGTGAGGTTTGTCCCATAGGTACTGTAGCCTAGACAACCAGAGGGAAGGGTGGAGATGAGAGGCGTTTGTCCTCACAGTTCCATCTGTGCTGCCATCTTATGCTACCTATGACTCCCACACCGAGATCACTGCTCCTCTCCAGAAGGCCCTTTCTTCATGTCTGACTTCTACATGTTGGTAACTGCTCCCTACCCTCATCCCTGCAGGTCTAGAGGTGGTATCGGCTCCATCACACCTTCCTTGTGGTTTCACCACATACAGCCCACACTTTTGTAAATAGGATTCTTATTAAGCTCTATCCAAATTATCCTAATTTAAAAATGCCATCTGTTTTCAACTGGCACAAGATCCATATTCAGGAAGTTATTATCTACGTGAGAACGGACGAAGTCTATTGTGGCAGTAGCAGAAGAAATGGAGGCGATAAAGTAGATTCCAGAATAATCTGAGATTAAAAAGGGTTCCAAGGAGAGAACAATATTTGCTCTTAAGGTTTGAGTTACATAAAGCAATACTGGTGGGAATTTCTTGAGCCCTTCACATCATACTGCATAGAAAAAACTCTTAAACTAAATGAATAATAGCAAGATGAAACCAAAATAAGTGGTTCCAAGATTGACACCAGAAGACGGATTTCACTGCATTTGTTAAAATACATGGAGCCACATGATTCACAGAGGGTATTACCATGCATCAGGTGATGATCCAAACAAGCAGTTAATACCAAGTAGGTACAACTCTTGTTGTAAATGGGTAAATGGGTACTTTGGCAGGTAGATCAAGAAATGGGGTTTATTGACCTGGTCAATCCTGGTTTTGAAGATTCAGATAAGCAGTGAGTATCAAAAAGGAGGTAAGCAAATTGCAGGATCTTCATCACGAATTCAGCTCAGTGCCAAACTCCAAATCTTGGGGAGGAGGACACAGACAAAGCAAAGACTGCACAAACAACAAAAAGACTACAACAGTTGCTATATCTCTTGGATTTTTAGAGTAACTATCTAGTTGTATACCAAACTGGAGCAAGGCTAAAATACTAAAGGTCAGTAGCTCTATTTGTGGGCAGTTAAGGCCCTACCTGGCACACTCCATTCATACAGGAGCCCAGTTTTGTGGTTTTTGTCAAGCCAATAACTTTTATCATGAGGTCAAACTGTCTATTTCTGTCATAAGAGCATAGTAGCAACAGTCTGGTGCGTTTGAGAAAACATTAGTGTTCTTCATCAGTGTCTCTCCAGTTAAATACAAAAGAGCACAGGCATAAAACTAATGGAATTGCATTATTAAATTCTGTTTCCTATTGAGGTTACTTTTCATGATTTAAAAAAGAACTCAGAAAATGAATTATTTTCAACATCAGCTTCTCTCTGGAGTTTAAAAATGTATTTTGATTTACAGTTTGCAAGGACGCTATATAGAAAATGGCTTTGTAAATTAACACATCAATTACTTAAACCTAATGGATAGGAATGACTGTGCTCCAATAATAAATAACCTTTTATAAGGAACATTTTATAGGAGATAAAATATAGATGGTCCCTTTGACTTATACAGGTGCTCTATTAATCACTCAGGTGTAAATTATAGAGGTGAAGAGTTTATGCTTCTTTCCTTTGTATTGAGCATTCTGATAAATGAGTAATGTGACAGGAAAAGATAACATAATGAATATCTTATAATGCCTCAAGGAACACGAAAAAAAATGACTGACACTATATTTTTTTCCAGGTAGAAATAAAAGGCAAGCAGTTCCTGGCCCGTGAGATTCCAGTTAGAGGTATCTGACTGACAGCATGTTGGCACCAGCACCGAGGGAAGCGATGGGCTTCAGCTCCAGGTAAGTTCAGTATGACTGAGTTGGCTAGTTTTCCATGACACAAGGTGTGCGTCTTCCAGATGTTTATCTACAGAATTAATGATGTACTTCCATCAACCTTTTACTCTTTCAAAACATAAACACACTGCATTTCTTTAAAAGATTATAATTTAAAGAATTATAATTTTGATAGTGTCTTTAAGTCAATGCATATACTTTTTAATCCACCTAATTTCAGGTTGTAGAATAGGTAACTATGAATGGATTTCTTTCTGAACTGAGGATAAAAATACATGAGCTACAAGTACAGTAAATGATGAAACTTTGTAAGCATGAAAGCTGTTTGTAGTAGTGATCAAGAGTTGGGGAACCAGAGTTACCATTAAGCATTTCAGCTGGTACACTGTTCACCTTAATGGTAGTAACCTGAGGGCTGCATACCCTTCAGGACGTCAGGTTTTGTCACTTCCAGAGTTGGGCAATAAGGGTGAGCAGATAATCCAGCAACTCAAAAGACTCCTCAATTCCCAGTCTTAACATTACAAGAGGTAAGAACTCTGCCTCCAATTCCAATTATGATCCTCTCCGAGTCTGTGCCTTCAGGAATCCATAACCAGAATATATTCATCACATCATATTAGAGACATTAATATGAAACTTTGGTAAACTGAATAGAATAACAGTTTAGGGAATGACATATACATATTATACAGCTTATTTTTTAAAATGACTTTTATACACTGTAAGAACTACATGGTAGGCCTATAAATAACTTATGCAAATTCACATGAAATCTGTCTTCCAGGGTTTCAAAGAATAGGAAGATAAACTTATTAACACTACTAGGACAAATGCTATAAAAAAGATACAAGAAACATGCAATAAGTATTTGGTCCATGTATCAAATGCCTCAGTCCCTTCTCAACAGCAACTCTGTATCTTGTGATTTACTGTAAGAAAATAATTAGGAGTGTCTAAAAATATTTAAATAGAATCAAGGTTTTTAGTCATTTTAATACTAGTGAAAGTTAATAAATAGCCCAAGTATATACTTGTGTAAAACTTATAAAAGATTATTTTCTAATAGTAAAATTCTACAGAACTATTAAAGCACATGCTTGAGAAAAAATACTTCTGACATGAAAGAAGGAGCAGGCATATATTTAAATGTTGGAGATCGTGTTAAAGTGTCTTTATAACGTTTATGTGTACATAGAGAAAGATAAAAGGAAAGATCAATGTAGTAATTTTATTTTTAATTCTTTTTATTTTTAAGCTGTTTTCACAGTGAAATTTTTTTGTAAGAAAAAATCTAGTTTTGAAAATGGTCATCGAAATTGTTTCATAAAAATAGGATTATAGAAGAATAATGAGGTCATGAAGAAATAGTCACCATATTTTTAGAGGTGTTAAAATCAAATTATACAGAATTAGAGTAAAATTCTGTATTTGAGTAAAAAGCATATTTAAATATATTTTTATTTTGTACTAGGGAAAAATATAAACTCTTGTTTAAATAAGAACATGGGAGAGTCAAGATAATAATTCCTATTTGGCTGGGTGCTGTGGCTCACACCTGTAATCCCAGCACTTTGGGAAGGCAAGGTAGGTGGATCATGAGGTCAGGAGTTCACGACCTGCCTGGCCAAGATGGTGAAACCTTGTCTCTGCTAAAAATACAAAGATTAGCCAGATGTGGTGGCACGCACTTGTAATCCCAGCTACTCAGGAGGCTGAGGCAGAGAACTGCTTAAACCTGGGAGGTGGAGGTTGCAGTGAGCTGAGATTGCACTGCTCTACTCCAGCCTGGGCAACAGAGTGAGACTCCATCTCAAAAATAAAAAATAAAAAATTGCTATTTAATAAGTGTGCAAACTCCTTTTAAAGGAATGAAATTTGAGTAGGGCCTTTAAGGGTAACTATACAGAAATGTGCTTTTAATAGTATTTATAATAATTAAAGTTGACCTGTTTAAATGGATAAACATACATATTATGCTCACATATTGCTACACTTCATTTTGTGGAAAAGTATAAATAATACATGTTTCATAAATTTAAATACTGTATTTGTGTCAAGCTTAAGCAGAATAACCATTTTGATATACTCAGTGCTATCTTTTATCATACACTTAAACTTTATAATTATTGCATTTTTAATAAAAATTACACCATTATGTAATCACAAGAAGATACATTCTTCATCAAATGTTGAAAGTTACTTCTGTTTCAATGCTTTGTTTTTTTCCCCTGCAATTCTTTCTTTAGACTATGGTTTCCCGGTCCATTCTTGCCTTTCTTACTCTCAGTGTGTATTCCATTTGAATGATTTCACCTATGTCAGTGGCTTCGATATTCCCAATTCTGTCACTCTAACCAAATGCACACTCTAATTTTGTACTAGATCAGCATACCAAATGAACCGCAGGTATCCTAAACTATTTCCAGTACTGATGTCTGGTTTTGCCTTCCTTCCTCCCTTGAGGTCTCATTCGTGTATCTTCTTCAGGAAGACTCTTCTGGAGCTCCCATCCCTAAGTGGAGCATTTCTATAGCTCTGCTTTATCTCACAGTACTTCTTATGCTCTGCGTTTTTGTTTCGGTGGTTTTTTTTCCTACAGACTGAGTATGTGACTCCTAAACTCAGTGGTAAATGAGTATAACCTTGATTATGAGTACTGTCCATTACCTGTGGATGTCCTCATAAAATTGTGACTTGTGTCATCCAAAATCTAGAGCAGTACTAGGGCAAAACAGCCCAGCTGTAATTTTTAAATAACTCATAACTCATATTCTCTTTTTTGAACATGCTGTGTTGTACAAGTAGACCACATTCATCACGTAGCTCTATGTAACTTTTTAAACGGAAACTTCCTAGGGGAAGTATCGCCAATTAATTCAACTGCATCCAGGTTCTGTCTCTTTCAGAAACTTCTTTAAAAGTGTTTTCTCGACCAGGCATGGTGGCTCACACCTGTAATGCCAGCACTTTGGGAGGCCAAGGTGGGGCGGGCAAATCATGAGGTCAAGAGATAGAGACCATCCTGGCCAACATGGTGAAACCCTGTCTCTACTAAAAATACAAAAATTAGCTGAGTGTGGTGGCGCATGCCCGTGGTCCCAGCTACTTGGGAGGCTGAGGCAGGAGAATCATTTGAACCCGGGAAGTGGAGGTTGCAATAAGCTGAGATTGTGCCACTGCACTCCAGCCTGGTGGTGATAGAGTGAGACTCTGTCTCAAAAAAAAAAAAAAAAAAAAAAAAAGTGTTTTCTCTTTTGGCCTTCCCCATGATCAAGTTTCAAAAAGCAAATAATCTTTGATAGTGAGAGGTGTAGTTGAAGGGCTACCCAGGTTGATTGAGCAGGCTCAAGTTATCCTTAATGGTCAGAAGGGCAAGTTTGTGAATATGAGCATATTAATTGTTCTCCTTTTCTTTCTGTGTAATTAGTGAATTTACTCTTGATAATTCTTCATTCAATCTTCTGTTCTTCTCCCCCAATATACACATCATAAATGTGGGACCTAACAAACATTCAGTGGAAACTAGAAGGATCACAGAAAGAAATGACTGCAATTATAGTTTAGAGTTAGTGACATAGTAAAATAGGTGTAGCAGGCAGCTACGGTATCTATTGCTGAGGCTCAAATATGTACTCCGCTATATACGAGTTACACAGACCAAAGCATGTAAGTCTTTTCAAACCTGAGACTTAAATCATTTACTTTTTTCTAAATTGTCTCCATTTTATGAATCGACTAGTATATGTGTGAAAGCCTCTTACAAATATAAATTTTTAAGCATTTTATAGGTGTGAAAACTAATTGGTATTACCAAGTGAAAATAATAGATAAGTTACCAAAGCATCAAGTTTAGAGAAAATAGGTGGCTTCGAAAAATAAGAAAATAAATTTTCTTTCAAAATGCAAATTGTGTATGTGTGTGCATGTCTGTGTGTATATAGAGAGAGCTGACTGCTACTGAATTAGGTGCAAAATTAACTTTGTTCTTTATTTTCTTTCATCAAATACAAGGTCAGCTATCACTAGTCAATTTTACAAACAAAATATTCAGATTAGTTAATATTCTAATAATGTTAGTAGCAATGGATTTTTCCATGTTACTCATTTTTCCACTTTATGGCACTGTGAGTCTGTCTTCGTGGTTGTTGTTCCCATAGTAAAATGTCGCTTTACTTTGTGTAAAGGATCTTTAAGTGTTTGCAAAGAAAATTCCCTCCTTTCCACTTTAATGTAAGTGGTCTTCCCATTAAATCAGCATGGTTCAATAGTTCATAAGGTGTTCTCTCTGTCCTTTGATAACAAAGGGAATTCGTTTTTGGACAAAAACCCAAGATAATGAGCTTGGCAACAGAAAGCAACTTCTTTTTATGAAATCCACTCACAAAATAAATGTAGTATGAAAACTATAAAGGCACAGAATATTAAGATAGCATTGATTCATTGATCTGGAAATTAATTCTAATCATGTAATATTAATAACATTTCATGATCTGAAATTGAGGCTGCAGCTAACATCATGTAGCAACAAAAGTTATTTAATATTGCCAACAACTATAGTGAGGTTGAATTTTACCAGTTGACATTGTATTTTCTGGAGAACTGTAATATTTTTCAAAGTATAATAAAATATTGAAAATGATCAGAAGACGAAAAGTTGATCACATGAAGCAGAGTTCGGTAGTCATTTAAGAATATATGCCTAGAATACATAAAAACAAATTCTATGTTAGTTGTACTCAAACAACTTAGACTTCCAAACAATATGTAGTAAAATCTGGGTGAATTTGCTTGCAATAAACCAGCCTCTCAACTGCATTTTCTTTCTCTGTATCTTTCATTCACATATCTCAAGAAAATGCAAATGACATGAAAATAAGCTAGAGCTAGAAAATTCAGGCTGCCTCTGAAGAGGATGGCTCTTAATGACAAAAGAAAGACAGAATATTTCAAACAATATTAAGAATGTACTGTGAACATTGCACTGCACTAGATGTGTGGGAAAATACAGATACTAATAATATACTTCATTATGTAATGTGTTATCCATCATAGTGGATGCTCAGTGTATTTAGATACTACTAAATACTATGTTATGTACACACACACACACACACACACACACTCCTTTAAATAACCATGCTGTTAGTGTTTGGTGGTAAAGGATAAGGAGAGAGAAAACGCCAGTTCTTGTCCAGAAGACAGACTACTAATTTACGTTAAAGCAACTGAGAAGGCTTCTTGAGGGAAGCTGAATTTCATATAAATCTAATAGGGCAAATCTGTGTGCTGGGAATGGCATTGCAGATGTTGGAAACAGTATATATACAAATAATGAGTTTGAATGTAGAGGACATGTAGGAAAGGATGGCTAGCAATGTTTTCATTAATAAAGGGTAGTAATGGAAATTAATTCTGAAAAGAAAGCACCGAGATTGATTTAGGTGGGTCTTAAGTGTTCACCCAAAGAGTTTTTCTTTATTTCATGCTCTTCCTCCAGCAATGGGTATAGTTTACGTTGTGTTATATCCCCCAGTGAAATCACAAGTAACTTAATATAGAAATACTCAATATTTTATACTTAGGTATATAATGGTTATTCCCAAATATGTGAAGTTTATAGCAGTGCTTAAATATCACAAAACTAATAAGCAAAATTAATCTTTTAAGGCATATAAAATATAAACTTCAATGAACACCTTTTCCAACAATAACTAATTATATTTAACTTTCCACAACACTAATAGTCTCAAGGTTACAAATCAACAATTGTTGAAACTATTACAACAAATCTTGGTGTATTACAGGAAAACTTTTTTCATTTGTAATAAAATTCCAGTTTATGATGCTGAAAATGTATAGCTTAAAATACAAATTTTATTTGTGTGGCCTTTATCTTTGTAAACAAATGCTAATGAGTAAACTATACCTTTGCTTTATCAAAGCACGTGCATCTGTAGATCTTAACGTTTTTCTTGAAATCTTCACGTTAACCCTAGTTAGAAACTTTGACTTTAACTTTCAACTATCATTTTTGTCAACAATAAGTCATATATATTTGAAGCTTACAATTTTTATTTCTACCATTTCTGTTAAAGATAAAATTATCTTCACATTCATCAAAATTTTAAATCGAGTTTGTTTTTTCTTTGTCGCTTCTGTTCTTTTCCTCTGTTGTGTGCATTCAACTTGTATTTCCTAATGAAAACACTGTTCCGTGATCTGAGTCCTCTTTCACGGCCTCTTTTATATCTTCCTTTTTTCTTTTGTTAATTTGCACTATCATACAGTTATCATTCTCAAAAAATATTCATGTTTCTTTTGCTCATACTAAGTTTTTGAGAGCGTGACTTGGTGGGAAAATATTAGGTAAATATACGATAGATAGAATTTAGAAGTACAAGCCTGAAACTTACAAGAGAAATTGACCAGGCTCAGTGTTAAACACCTGTAATCCCAGTGCTTGAGGAGCATGAAGCAGGAGGATCACTTGAGGCTGGAAGTCTAGACCAGCCTGGGCAACATAGAAAGACCGCATTTCTACAAAAACTTTAAAAAAATTGCTAGGCATGTTGTCCACCTGTACTCCCAACTACTTAAGGAGGATGAGGGAAGAGGATCTCTTTAGTGCAGGAGTTCAAAGCTACAGTGAGCCATGACCATGACGCTGTACTCTAGCCTGGGTGATAAAGCCAGACCCTAACTAAAAAAAAAAAAAAAAGTTGGAGCTTAATACATAGATTTGAGATTGTTTCTCACAAGTAATTATAGTGAAACAAAGATAAAAGGAAAAAAGATGCTAGAATAAAATTGTTTTGAGACATGGACATTAGAATTTAGTGTAATGAGTGAGAGAAGGAATAATCTCAGTTTAGAAATGCAGGTAGGTTAAGGTAGAAGAGTTTTTAAAAAATAAGTATTGTCATCTGAATGTTGGAAAAAAATGAGAACTGAAAAAGACCACTATATTTAATATACTGTTATAATAATAAAAACATGCTTTTAAAAAAACTGATGTGAAGTGAAGCAAATAATTTTTTACTTAGCCAAAACCACAAATCAATCTTCAAAGATTATATAATATAGAACCTTTTGAATTACCAAAAATTCAGCAGTCACCCTCCTATTCCCTAGATCCATGCCTGGTAGAGATGATGGACTACCTTAGAAGCTCAACTTTGACTATATTAAATATAGACAGTTTAGTCTTCCTGGAGAAGGAAATAGGTGAATTTCTATTTAATAAGGCAAGAATTTCATCTGACCCTGTGATAAGAGCCTCCTCACATTTTTAGGCAGCACATGGGCAATTACTGACTTTCTATAGTATAATAAGTGATCATTACCACTAAAATTTGTGAGCTAATTGTAGATGTGTGATAGTTTAATTTTGTAGTGTTACAACCTGCTATAATAGTTAAATAACACTATCTGTAATACATACTAGTTATAAGATAAACACTGTAATATAGTCCATTATATACCAGCTGCTAAAGTCAAAGGTATTGCTACTGGATATTGACTATTTAGAAATTACAGTAAACATATTTTATTTGTGGAAATTTACAAATCCTGACTAACACATGAGGTGATTCCTATTTCATGCACTCTAGGTAAGAGTTAAAAGTAAGGACAGGAGGTGCTTCATTCAATCATACTTTTAACATTAGTAGCAACATTTCATAAAAAGTAGAGATATATGATATGCCTATCTTCGTACTGAAATCCTCAAAACTTTGACTTTCAAATATGTCAAAAGGTATATCCTAATTTTTAAAGCATTTATTTTTAGAGATACAAAGGATAATACGAACATCTAGGCTCTTTTTAAAAACTCCTTTTGATAGGAGATGGTTTTTATTTCAAAAGCATGCTATATATAACTTTGGACCATGTTTCTTCTAAAAAGTTTATGAACAAAGAACTCGGGCAAGGGAAGTGTCATCAGTGTACTGTATTGTTGTAATGACTTTAGGGCTTTTGTAGAAACATGAATTGTTCTAACTGTAAAATTTGTTTTTATTTTTATAAATAGAAACTCATGATCTAGTAATCAAATAGTATTAAGAGGCATAATAACAGCCACAGAATAATGACACCTAGCTTGACGCTTCTCTATGCTATAGTCCTGTTCAATAGAGAAAGCAATGTTCAGCTATTGTATCTGGTTCTTTTGATAATTACATAAATCATTTTTAATTTAATATGCTTGTATTATTATCTTGATTAATCAATTTTAAACATTACCTGATAACTTCCTATTATGATACCTACATAGGAATTAGAACAGGTACACTGATTACAGGACTGTCTTCCCACTATTCTTTCAATGTATTGTTCCTGGTGAAATCAGTATTTCCTATATACACGATTATAACTTGTAAATACTGTTTTCCAGCTTTACATTTTTTAGCATATCTTTGTTTTTCCTGAAGTTTATAAGGTTGTCATTGACTATATCAAATTTCAAATAAACAAAAGCAAAATATTTGAGTTCCATTCTTCATATGTTTAGATTTCACTTCTCTAGCCTTTCATCCTTCTGCTCCCACCTCACTGGTTGCTCTCTAAGACTACCTGTCTTTGCTTTTCTCTGTTAGACTTCTTGTTCCTATATTGCATTTCATTCTCCTTGATTTTAGTACCTCATATGTGCAGAAGTACAACTTCTAGTAGCTTTCTAAGAAATATGGCACACGAGAAGTGTACATTAGATGCATACTTTTGTTCAAAGAGCTTGCCTCCACCCTTCCATCTACTTGATTGAGCATTTTCTTAAGATTGTAAGTTGAAGATTATTCTTGCTCACAATTATGAAAGCATCATTTTGATGCCAGCCTGATTCCCTTTTTGTTTGTAGGTGACTTGTTTTACTTTTTAAATTGTTTTGTTGTATGTTTTTTCTTTGTAGGAAACTTTTGAATATTTCTGAATTTCTCGATATACCTCTGTATGGAACTAATTTTGTTTGGAGATGGATTTTTTTGTGTGTGCTCAGAAATTTTCTTCTATAACTTCATTGATTCATTGATAATTTAGTCTTACAGCTGTCACAATTCTTTTTTTTTCCTTTTTTAATCAGCTATTGGACCTTTTGAATTGCTCTCCTTTTCCTGTCTTTTGCCATTTTCCATCTCTTTGTGTCTTTGTTTTAACCTTTTAGAGATTTTCTTGATTTTTATTTTCTACTCTTCTACTCATTAAAAAAAATAATTTGAAAAGAACTCTAACCTACAGAAAGGATGTCAAAATATACACCACCACCTTACTACCCTTTACCCAGATCATCTGTAGAGTTAACATTTGCTTTATTTGCTTCCTTTTTCTGTACGTACGTACGTACACACACACACATACACACACACACACACACACACACACACACACACAGAGTCCTTTTTTTTCCTTAGTCATTTGTAAGTTACACATTTCATGGTCTTTCACTGCTAAATATTTCAATATGCATTTTCCAAGAATAAAGGTAGTCTTACTTAACTATGGTATGGTAGTAAGGGATACAATACTTAGATGTAAAAATATACTGCTAGTATTCTATCATCAGTTGAGCCAATTCTTTATGGCATGATTTCCCTCCAGTATGGGGTCCAACCTAGAATCATGTATTGCTATTAGTTGTCACTCTTCAGTCTCCTTCAATCTGGAAAATCTCTTCAGCTTTTCTTGCCTTTCAAGACAATGCCATTTTTTAAAGATATAGTCCCCCCTGTTTCTAACAGAATGTTCTCCTTTTTTGGTTTGTCTTATGTTCTGCTGGTTTTTAAATTTTATTTATCATACTTTTCTGATAACTTTTCCTGTTACCCATTTTTTATAACACTTATTTTTGATTTATGATAACACATACTGTTTTGTCGTTCTAATATTGGTTATGTGTAATTTTTCCCTGTTCTTTGATTCTAGACATTATCTCTGTCTCAGTCCTTTTTAGTTGTTACTGTAGGTCTCAGCTACTCATGCTAAAATTCTAAGTCAGTGACTGATGATCTATGGCTCTTCATTTATATTTCACAAGGGAATTCTAGGATGGAACTTGGGTAATATAATTGGTGTTCTAGAAACCAAGAAGGGAAAGAAGGTTACAGGTCCCTTGATTATGTGAACTCCTAGTAATAGCTCTGATCAAAATCTAATATTTACCAGGTTTAATTTCTTCCCAGAATAGCATACCTCAGATTCAAGGGATTCAGAGAAAGGGAGGTGATGGGCATGTAGAGGTAACTGAGCACCGTAGAGGAAGAAAGAGCAACCACTTTAGAGAGTAAAACACTTAGGTATTTTACTCTCTTCAGAACTGTACTTCATTCATGCCTTCTAAAGCACTCATTTTTTCCAAGTGGTGAGCTACTTGAAGTTTTTCTGAGTGATTTGCTAATTTCTGTTGGTGGCTTCACACTGTGGGCATATAGGCAGTACTTTCTCAGCCCTGCTGCATCAATCACTTCTCCATCTGCTTCCCATGTTCCACAATTTATTAAATTATAGCACAGGGATTGAGTGTATGATTTTTAAAATGACACTGCTTGGACTTGAATACTAGCTTTGCCACTTACTGAATATGTGATAATCAGCAAATTGCTTAATGATTCACCATTTCCTCATTTATAAAATGGAGTTAATGATAAGAATGTTATGGATGCTAAATGAGTTAGAAAGTGTTGGATGCACAGTGTCAGCTGCTCTCAATTACACTATTGTCTTTTCTACTATCTTTAGTTTTTTTCACCTCTATAAGTTGCCTTTTTAAAAATTATTTTGCGATAATTTTTCTGAAGTTTGAAGAAAAAGAGATTGATACATCCTGTTAATTCATCAGTCTTTGTTAAAAAAAAAAAAAATAAGGCTTTTAATTTTGTTCTTAGTCTACCATTTTTTTTCCCTGAGCAGTAAGTCTATTATGTAATTTGTAAATTCTCTTGAATATACTCCGTTTCATCTTGAGAACAGAAAGAATCAGGACTTTCTTGATCTACATATAAAAATTAATCTATTTTCTTAAGATACTTTGCTAGAATTAATTACACATGTGAGAGTCATAACTCTTAAGTCATTGATCATTGTTTGAGATGCCACTATTCATGTGAGAATATATGTTAAGGATGAATTAAGGGCACATTCTTAATTAATATTATAATATATAACATTACAAAAAAGGGATTTTTATTTTACTATGTATTAAATGAGCAAACAGAATCCCTATCTTCTGTGTGCAGATATTTGCGTTATAGAAATTCAGTTATTTAAATATTTATAAAATGAGAGCTGAAAGCTGCACTTTTGAAAAGCAGTTAATAATGAACAGACATCAAGGGAGCTATCATTATAACAGCAAAGTGCTTTGCAACTCCAATAACTTCAGTGGTGAAGAAGCAGGCCATCAAATTTAATTAAAAGCAGTCAAAAATAAACTGAGAAATTGAACTGTAAAAGGCTGTCCTTTGCCAGGAGCTAAAGGCAAAAAGAAAGCAAGGTAGAGCCTTGAAAGTAGTAATGAATTGATAAGCCTTACTGCCTGCAACTTGTAATTCGCTCTGTCAGATTTTAGTATCAGTTAAACTAGATTAATAGAGCAATCGCTGATTCTCTATCTTAAATCCTCCTTCGTCATCGCGTTATAGGCACCCATGATAGATGGAAGCCGGAGTGGGTCAAAATTTCCATTCATTTCTCTGCTTAATCAGTTTTTAAATAATGCTGGCATCTACATTTGCTGGACACTAGAATTCTGATATGTTAAAAGCAGAAAGAAATTTAGTTATCGACAGGCTATAGCTCTCATTTCCAAAGAAGCTTACCTCCTTTTTATTCCACTGAGGAAGAAATCCCCCGGAACGTGAGCAGTGAGCAACTGACATCTCCTTCTACCACTAGGGGCTACCATGGTGAAGTGAATGATAAAGAGGACATAACAAGTTTATTGTTGCTTTAAACGTTCAGATTAATGTGGATCTGCAGAAACAGTACCACAAGGACAAAAACAATTTGCCCTCGATCATTTTATTTTTATAATAATGTTCTTTAATGAAGCTAAAGCCTCCTTGCTGTGACCTTATTATGTTTTTCAACATCAGTGAGAAATAGATTCCTCCCAATTGTAAGAGAGCCCATGAAACAGCAGGGATATTGAAGTAGAGGATCAATTACTTTTTTTGCAGTAATTTTGAACTTTAAATGGCTATAGCACAGCCTGTGTAAACAAGAAGACAAACCAGCTTATTGAAAAGCAGTGTGCAAATTATCCAGACCACAAAAAGCTGAGGTAAACAAACTGTTCTGTTTTCTAATATCCTTCAATGTTTGCACAGTGTCTCATCAAAGAGCAAGTACCCGAGACACTGTTTTAGAAGACAGAAACCAAAACTGAAAACAAAATTTTGTCACTGATTTAAATATAAACCTTAAGACATGTCTAAGAAATTTGAAAATTGCTAAGATTGCTGCTTATGGGTTAAATCCTGTTCACTGTAACCTCAAGAAAAGATCTTTGATATGATTAAAAAGTCAAGGTGTATATGAAAATAGAAACAGAAAAGTGTATAGGTGTTATAAATGTAAAAATTATTGCATTTATGAAATATTCTAATTTCTGAAGTACCTTTATATCCACATGTCACTCAACCCTGGCAGCATCCTAGTAAGACATGAGTTCAAACAGGCTTGATACCTTTATAAATGCTGCAGTAATGAAGACTGAGGCTCAGGCAAGTTAAATAGCACCAGGTCATGCAATCACCTAAAACTATCTAATATAGCCCGTTGTTCTTTCTCTTTAGTGTATATGAGAACTCCCAACTTTTGAAATGCAAATCATTAAGCTGCAATATAGTCTGCCTTACCAGAGTCTATAATTTCCATTTCCATCTGCTGCATTCAGGCAGGAACTTCTCATTTGTGCTGATATGGGAGTTACATGAATCATTGGGCCTTTAAACAATGCAAGCTCTTAAGTGTACTTCATTTGAATAAAATTGTCTGTATGCGGCACATGTAGGCCTCTACAGCCATCTAAAGGGTAGGAAACTGAGATCACTGATAAGGGAGCTGTCTGAAAAGCTTCTGCAAAAATGGCACATGAGTTGAAAGACACATTCCTTACTGTGTGCGGACTTTGTTTCCTGCTGGAAGAAGGATTGGATGAGGTGAAGTTTGGACCAAGCCAATTCACCCAGCTCAGTGGAACTGACCTAAAGAGAGAGATGACTGGGTGTCAGGGTAATGGAGTCCTGGAACCAGGTGGAAGGAAGAAAGGGGCATGTTTTTTGAAAGGTGCTAAGGCATCATTGTGAAAAGTAAAGAAACGAAAGTTAGGAACGAGAAACCCCTAAAATTTAAATAATATGATCCTTACTCATTTTACTTAAATCAAAAATCGCTATTGATTTGGATATTTTTAATTTTTTTAAAGCTATTTTTAGTTGTTTAACATTAGCAAATAAAAGGCTTCCAGATGTTATTTTATCTCCTTAGCATCAAAATTATTATGAATAATTAAAATGCTAATGAAAATAATAATGGCATTCATTGGGTTGAATGACATAACTATATGTCATTTTTTCTGAGGACTCTATTGGTATTAACTATTATATACATAAATCATTACTCTTATTTTAAATGTCAAGACAATAATGTATAGCAAGTTTAAGTAGCTCTCCCAAAAGAAACTACAAAACTAATAGGTGGCAGATTCAGAAACACGTAGCTCTGCAGAATTCACTCCATTTTTCAGACTATGATGTGAAAATGATAATAAATCTGCTTGCTCATTTACTAGGGTTTTGTTTTTTATATGCATTTAAAAATTACATTTTGGTTAACTCAAGAGTTTATGTAAATTCTAAATCCAAATGATACTGCTTGAATATTTCCAATTTTATGTTGGAACAAAGACTGTTTTGCTTTATGAGATAATGGGATGTAAACCGAAAAGTATCCGAGACAGGCCTCAATCAGTTTAGAAGTTCATTTAGCCAAGGCTGTTAAAGACATGCCCAGGAGACAGACCTGTGCCTTTCTCCAAAGATGATTTTTGAGGGCTTCAATATTTAAAGGAGATAAAGCTGGCTGGAGGGAAAGAGAGGAGGGTACGGTCAGATGACTGAATCTACATGTTTTAAGAGAAAAGGAACAGGTAGGGGAACAGTCAATTATGTACGGCACAAGTACAGACTTGTACCATAATTTACCTTAGATAAGGTGAACATAGAATAACTACCTGTGGAGATATTTAACCATTCATTAGTAGTTATCTGCTTAGGAGCAAAAACAAAGACGGTGTCTTTCATGACTTGGCTTTCAGCCTAATATTTCTTTTTGGCTTAGTGAATCAGCATCCCAAGTTTTTACTTTTCTTTCATGGGAAAGAAAACAAATTTTGCATTCTTATACTGTGATTCTTTTACTTTCCTAGGAAATTCATCTAATAACACTGCATAACCTTATGTAAGAATGATTGCCCTGATGCTTAAAGTGGTATAGAAAAGCCTACAGTCACATTATCTCTTTAAACACGGAGTTAAATTATTACTACCTACTAGAACATGGCTTTCACCAGGTTACAGACTCTTACTACTAAAAAATTTATATATATAGATGAAATTTATCTACATGTATATATGCATGCCTATGTATGTGTATGTATGCACATACACAGTTGATCTTCATATGTGTAAATTTAACTACTTGCTATTTATTGGTAACCAGAAAACCAACACTTAGGGCACTTTTGTGGTCACTTGTGGACACACGCAAAGCAGTAAAAACCTTGAGTCACTCAATACACATTGCCAACTAAGTTGAACCAAGGTAACCCTCTGCCTTCCTGTTTCAATCTTCATATTATTAGCAAGTATTTTGACAATTTAGTGCCACATTTTTCATATTGTTGTGTTTTTTTAATGGTCTTTTCAGTGCTTACAAAAGCCACCAAGCATAATGAAGTGCTCTAATGTGCTCTATGGAGAAAATACGTGCATTAGATAAGCTTCATTGAGGCATGAGTTACAGTACTACTGGCTGTGAGTTCAGTGCTAATGAGTCAACAGCATATTAAATATGGCATCTTTAAACAGAGACAACTGTAAAACAAGGTTAGGTATAGATTTGCTGATAAAAATACTGTGACTGAGGCTGGCAGGAACCCAGTCCGATGTTTCCCCTAGGAGCAGTGCTTCAGTTTTTACCAGTTTAGTGTTCCTGTGTCTGAATAGAACATGACTGCTTCAAATAGTGATTTATTCTGGCCAAAAAAGAGTACCTCATTCCAATCCATTCCAATGCTAGTACCTTTTTAGAGGGTGTCCCAAATCACCTCTACCATCATGTCAGGGGCCTGTCTCCATTTGTTCTCTGGAATATTTTATAATTTTCCTTTCTAGAATAATCTCTGTTACAGCATAAAACTGTGTTTTCTTCAAAACCGCTCTACTTTTGTCATATAATAACCCCAATATCTATGCAACGAGGATTGTGTAGGCAAGCAAAATGAGGGTCATTTATCGCAGAATTAATGTATTGGTATATGGCCCACATGTTGAGGTTAAAGTAGAGAGATGAGGGAAAGGGAGGAGAAAGAAATTGTTAAATAAGGACCTAGAAGAAAGCATAACAAATGAAATCTGTGGTACAGGACAGACATTAGCCCCAGAAAGGAGGACTGTATTTTCCTTGAGACAGAAAAGATAAGGAATGGAGAGAGAAAAATGAAGGAAGAAGTAGAAAATACAGAAAGCAAAAAAATTGCAACTAGATAACTTACGGGAGTTTGGATTGGGTGATTTTATTTCCAGTTAAAAGAAGGGCAAAGCCATGTACAGATTCAATATTTCTTGAAAACCTACATTGTACATTATAGATAACAGATAAAAGAAACATAAGTAAAAGCCTATGGTGATCTTTCTGAAAATACAGGTAAACATTGTCTTTTTCATTATTATAGTTCAGAAGCTCATAAGGGAAAGCAGTTCTCCTTAAAAAGTATGTACATGAAAATATATGCTTGGAAAGTGAAGTCCTTTGTGATATCTCTTTATGTATCTTAAAACTTAAGAGCGGTGAAAGGCTTGTGTACCTTTTCTATCATTTTAATTCTACCAGTAATTATAAAAAGCTGATGAATTTTGGGGATTGTAATGAAATGGGAAAAAAGATTATTGAGTTTTATGAAAATTCCTTAGAAAAACATCAGCTGAAAAATTTTATTGTCCCTATAGTTTATTCTTTGCAATTTACCATAATGTATTTTTAAATTTAAAAATGTATTTATAAACCAAACTTACTGATACTATTTTAAAATATGTAATAAAATGCATACTTTATAATTTACCTTTATTAACTTTTAAAAACACATGTGTGCTTTTTGGGGAAATATAGAAAGTAAAAATAAGCAATAATAATACTACAGTGTAAAATTCTTCTAGTCTTCGTTCTTAGAAATTACTGTGGATACTATTGATAGTTCTAGATTTCTGTGCATGTGTGTGTGCATGTGTGTGTGTATGTGCATGTGTGTGTACATGTGTGAATGTGTGTGCCCGTGTGTGTGCATGTGTGTGTGCACGCACGTGTTTTTGCTTCATTGTCATTATTGCTAGTATTTATTTCAAGTATTTGGAAAATTTACTCAGCATTATTTCACTTGATCAGCCTCATTTTATCATATATAAAATGATATTTAAATGCACTAAAATTTTTAAATAGACTGAATGTAATTGATGGAAATTAGGAAAAAAAAAAAAAAACACTAATGCCTAGGGCTGTCTAAGCCCCTATGACAGTCACTTGGTAGCAGAAGTAAGATTTATACCAGACTACCTTAAACCTATGTCTGTACTTTTCATAAATTTCTCTTTTCAATAAGAGCACATTGTGAACATATTCCTATGTCTATTATATAAAATAAATTCCTAATGGTTTAATAAAACTCATGGCCTAAATTTATTGCAATTTTTAAATTAGTTCCCTTGATTAGGTATTTTGATTGTTTCTAATTTTTCTTTATTAGACAGAGTACGCTAATGAGAAAACTTACATAAGTGCCTTTGTTAATTTGTCCTTCTATTTTCTCTGGATGAATTCCTAGAAGTAGAAACACAGTTGGTGAATTGGAGTCTGTGTACCTCTTACCCTGTCAAATTGCCCACTAGGTGACTATGCCAGCTTATACTCCAACAAAAAGTCTATAGTCTCTCTCTCTGCATTTTTGCTAGCCCTGGGCATTACGTTTCTTTTCAATCTTTATCCATTTCATGCAGTTCTATTTGAAAATAATAATGTAAATGCACTCTTCCCCTAAAATGTTAAGCACTATCTGAGAAATTAGACAGGGTGAGGAAGGAATTCCTGAAAAGCTTTTCCAAATAAGACTTGACATTCTTTAGAGATGAGGTTTTTACCAATACTGCAATAAATCCAGACATTTCAGATTAGTTCATTTTTATGTCCACCAATTAGTAGTTAAGACTAATAAAGCTATACGCCTGTTTGGGAGAGGAATATCATACATTGGGGCCTTTGGTGGGTGGGAGAGCTAGGAAAAGGATAGCATTAGGAAAAATACCTAATGTAGATGACAGGCTGGTGGGTGCAGCAAACCACCATGGCACGTGTATTCCTATGCAACAAACCTGCACATTCTACACATGTATCCCAGAACTTAAGGCATAATAAAAAAAAAAGAAAAAAACTATACCCCTGTTTGGCTTATTAAATAAATAACAATTTTCCTGATAAAAAGTTAAAAACATATATTGACTGATTCGATTTTAAAAATTAAGTGCCAATACATCATTTCATAAGACTTTTTCTGATGAATTTTCACTTAAATCGTGTTGCTTCAATGACATAATAAAGAACAAAATATTTGACACATTTAGAAGTGACTTAATGGATTATAAAATAAATTCTTACTCAGTTCCTAAAGGTCCCATTGTACCATTCTGAATCTGTAAAACAGTAAGAGTGAAAAAGGTAATTCACAAACTAGTTCAGATTACTAAAACAAGGGTGGATCAACCTTGGCCTGCCAATATGTAAGTATTTCCAAGAAAGAGGAAATTCACATAAATTGCTTCTAATTTTTGCATCATCCTGGCAATCTTAATTTGCCATCTGCCATTATTGCCATGGTCCATTCCCTTCTATCTGACTTGTAACATTAGTCAAATATTTCTTTTATTACATGAACAAGAGTGTTGATATTCTGGTCACAGGTAACTCACAATCACCTTAAACTCTATTCTGTTTTAGGTACAGAGACGTGCAACTATTTTTCGAGAATAATTTAAGCCAAGACACAGGCTGTTCCAGAAATACGTAGTAACTAATCTTTCCAAATTCTTCTCAAAACTTCTTTTGTGAAGGAAAATATAAGCGACGTAACACTGCAAAAAATTCTAGTCAGTTCCCCAAATACTCTACATTTTATGTTTAAATAAGGCCTGAATTCTACTAGAAATCACAGGATACACAGATGTTAGTCATTATAAAGGGCTCTATCAATCTCCTTGCCACATTCCACTATAAATGTCTACCGGACTACTATGTAACAAAATTAATCTCATTGGCCTTTTATGAAGGCCATTGAGCTATAGTTAAGTGAGATACAGTTACATCACTGCATCATAGCCTGGGTGACAGAGAAAGACCCTATCTCTGGTGTTCAGTCTCTTAAACCTAGTCCCTTTTATGAAGGCCAAATGAGATTAATTTCTCTTGGCCTTTAGTGCCACATCACGCTCTCTTCCCTACATAACATGAAAGCTGGTGTTTTTATGTTTTATAACATAAATATATAGATATTATGTATCATGTAATTGATATTTCTCTTTTTGAGTTTGGTACTAGGACACCCTAAAACAAATTTACAATTTGTTTGTAAAAGCATACAGTGCCTAATGACATGAGTGAGTGGTATTAACCTCAAATTTTCTTTACTATTCTACTCTTGATTTTTTTCTTCTGTATATATGATTATTTATAAGGCACCTCAAGTCCCTTTGAAAATTAGTGGGATATGAATACTTTTACAATAAATTTATTAGCTGTCTCATTTCAATGTTGAACGTATGAAGCATTTTTATAATTCTCTTTAAAAGAAAGGGAAAGTAAGGTAAGAATATTGGATTAGGAAATTAGTTTAAAGCACCAACCGTGGAAATAGAAGATTGCATGGGAATTAAAAATAAAACGAGTATAAAAATCTGACTTGCAGTTTGAGACATTTATAAAGTCCCATAAATGGCAGTGGGTGAAAATCACTTGATGCCAGGAGTTTGAGACCAGCTTGGGCAACATAGCAATACCCCATCTCTGCATAAAAAATTAGCCAAGCATGATGGTGTATGCATGTAGTCCCAGCTACTGAGGAAGTAGAAGCACGAAGACCAATTGAGCCCAGGCGGCGGAGGCTAAAGTGAGTTATAGTTACATTACTGCATCATAGCCTGGGTGACAGAGTGAGACCCTATCTCTAAAAAATTTTTAAAAGGAGGAGGGGAAAAATGCAAAGAACATTGGAGTTTATTTGGAAATCTGAAAGAACAGCTATAATTAAGATGAAGAGACCTCCAGGGAATTCTGGTGTTCAGTCTCTTAAACCCAGTCCCCAGGAGAATGTCACTTGACTAAATTATGCTGCATCTTGTTTCCTAAAGCCAGAACCTCACCTGGAAACCTCCAGGGACAAACAAGACAAAAGGCAAGGCGAGTAATGGAGTCAAAGTTGTAATTAGTAGCCTCTCAATAAATTATATTAAGTACCTAAAAAGTCTATTTCCAGACAGTTGTGACAAGGTATTGAAGTGAAAAATATCTCAAAGCCCTCTGTGATAATGAATGACTGCCTCTTACCTATCTCTTATTCTTTCTCACTGCCTCCTAGAGCCGTTCAAGTTACATCTTAAATAGGAGCCTTTGGAAAGGTGAGAGAGACGTGGACAACCAGCGCCATCCCTGAAAAATGACAGGATGGTGCACCCAACTGAATAGCCTACCAGCTGCCAAAGTGTGAAAATAGATTGAGGTGGAATAGGGGAATTCTCCAAGGCTATATTCCGTGCTTGGCAATGGAGGCAGTGTGTCTAATCAAAGAACACCAACGTTTTTAGTCTGCTAAAAGCTGTCTCATGATTTTCTCACTCTTTTAATGAAAGTTTTTAGTCACTTAACCTCTTTGGATGTCATGTTCCTCATCTATACAGTAGAATACATAAAATATGTGGAAAGTATCAGGTACCAATCCTAGCAGAAAATAGGTCTTCACAACAGAAAAGTAAAAAAAAAAAAAAAAAAAAAAAATCATTCCTTTCGTTTCCAGTCCAAATTTTTGCAGCTAATCAGATTTCCTAATTGTACTTTAAGAAAGCACTGCATTTAGGGGAATAAGCTTACCATGCCATAATTCTAATGCCCCTTAAATGAGACAAAATAGTCAATATATTCATTTAGAAATCATTGGTAACGTATTATAATTTTTAGTGTATATTTCCAGGGCTACACAAATGGGAAAAGTTTAGTAATTTATATAGTTAACAAGTTCCCTAGCTACGGTCTGAAGAAGGCATTTGGGAGGCACTGATTCAGTTAACCACACTGCAGTAGTAAAGAGAGCTGACACTTTCACAGTGTAATTTAATGGAACACACACACACACACACACACACACACACACACACACACACACACACAATCTTGTCTGTCCTCCAGAAGATGGCAATTGACCAACCCCTTCTGTAATTCATTTTCCTTCTTTTTAGTGTCTCCTTAATCTTCTCAAACGTTTTCTGCATCTTTACCAAGTTTCTATACTGTCGTCTCACTCGGCAGTTCATTTACTTTTCCAGCTGTAATTCTTGTCTCAATGCAAATGCATATTTTTGTCCCAACTTTTTTCCTGAAGTGCGTTCTTTATCTCTGACACCATGTTGTTTGCTATTTCCTTCATGTCCCACCATCTTTTCAGACCTTGCAGTGAAAAGCTGATCTCTTCGCTTAGCATGATCTTGACACTGCTTATTATTAGGACAGAGTTTAAAGCAATAAGTGGGAAAAGACTATGTCCAGGAGGTGTTTAGTAGGAGGACTTACCAATCCAGACCAATAGGACTTGATTGGCAGGCCTGACAGATGAGACTATTTCTAGGGAAGATTGTAGCTGTATGACTTGATGAAAATAACAGACTTTGAAGACAAAAAAAATTAGCATTGTATTTCAAAAAACCTGTAAATTCTTTAAAAAACTTAAAGTAATTCATACTCAGTGAATAGTGTGTGTGTGTGGGGGGGGAATACCAAGATGAAATAAAGGAATAAAGAGAAAGTCAGTTTTCTTTCCACATTATCATCTGTTCCCCCAATTCTACACTCTGACTTTAACACATTTTTTCTATTTTCTTACACATCTTTTTTAGAAATAGGTCATGCATATAGAAACATCTGTATAATGATATACTTTTTGTTTTATTTATAATTTTTGTACTCTATGCAAATTTTCTGCATCTGATCTTGAATCTCTCAGGAAAAAGGATTGACCCTTTATGTAATTAATAATAATAGAATGGTCACAGTTAATCTTTGTGAATTGCTTGTTACTTTGTGTCAAGCACAATCTAAGTCCTATATGTTATTATTTAAGTTTCCCTAGCTCTCCCAAAATAGAACTATTATTACCTATTTTCTGTCAATGAAACGACAGAAGTCTCAATAAACTAGTTGTTAAAACTCAATCTGTAAGGGCAAAACCAAGGTTGAAAGCAGGTAGTAGGACTGTAGATCCTACTCCTTATCCATCATCCCCTACAGTAACCCTGATCTGAAGCAGATTAGAAAAAAAATAACATAGAAAGTTCCTGAATTAAATATCTTTAGTAATAATCTATCCATTGAGTTATAATAAATGATGAACTTTAAAAGATGGGCAGTGTATACATATATATATTTACACACACACACACACACACACACACACACACACACATATATATACACACACAAACATAAATATATATACTTTCTGTCCCTGGGACATAGAGATTTTCTT
Organism: Sapajus apella; assembly: GCF_009761245.1. Classification (NCBI taxonomy): domain Eukaryota; kingdom Metazoa; phylum Chordata; class Mammalia; order Primates; family Cebidae; genus Sapajus; species Sapajus apella. The sequence goes on along the minus strand of NW_022436964.1, from coordinate 25,946,639 downwards.
TTCCTTCTTTTTTTTTTTTTTTCTTTGAAATAGAGTCTCACTCTGTCGCCAGGCTGGAGTGCAGTGCTGTGATCTCAGCTCACTGCAACCTCCAGGTCCCAGGTTCAAGTGATTCTCCTACTTCAGCCTCCTGAGTAGCTGGGACTACAGGCGCATGCCACCCTGCCCAACTACTTTTGTATTTTTAGTAGGGACAGGGTTTCACCATGTTGGCCAGGATGTTCTTGATTTCTGGACCTCGTGATCCACCCATGTCAACCTCCCAAAGTGCTGGGAGTACAGGGGTGAGCCACCGCGCCTGGCTTTAGAGAGTTCCATGAAAAGCTGTAGCACCATCTCCTTTTGCAAAGAAATCTTTTCGATCTTGATATCGCAACTGCAGTAATTTGGAGCAGGAGGAAAATGAGAAGTAGCAGGAGAGAGAGAATACATTTTTAATCACCAGAGAGTGTAGATAAGGATAAAAAGATATAAAATGAACTGCAGGGTTAATTAGGAGTCCTCTGGAAGCTAACTAACTTGTTCTTAATGGGGAGCAGCTTTTGTAGAGTGGGAATTAATGGAAAGAGCAGGCTCATCCAGTGTTTGCTTTCAGCATCCTGGGTTTTACAAAATAAATCACTGCGCTGATAAGGAAGTATAGTAGAAGACTGGGGTTAGCTGCTGATTGAAATTGTAGAAGTATGAAAAATTCTGTATTCAACTTACTGTCTCAAAATATCACAGATCTTAGAAGTAGGAATTTAAAAATTAAAATTGATGCTATATTACAACATTTATATAGAAACAACATAAAATAGGTTCAAATTCCAGGCACAGAGCCTTCAAAGATTGTGTACCTGGATGAGATTTTCAAACCAAACCTACAAAGTCATGGGAAATGGTAGAGCGGCTGGAATGAGTTGGGCAGTTCAAGTGAAAAACAGTAGTTTTGCAGACTTTACTGACATAAGTTGTGGTTGAAGGTAATATGACCTATTGGAGTTAATTCCAGCTTTTGAGAGAAATGGGTTTCTCTGGATACCTTTTGGTTTTTAGAAAAAAAATATTTTGTGAGCATATAGGATATAGGGTAAAATAAGAGATTTAACAAAGTCAGATTGTATATTCAATCGTTACTGGCTAGAACATAAATAATATGTAATTTATAATAATTTTCAATTGTAAAATATGCTATAGAACATTTGAAAGTGAAAAAAAAAAACGGCTGAAAATACCTGGGAATTTGTCCATGGATTGAAATATCTATAGTTCAGCTTACTCTGTATCCGATTAATAAAACAGGCCAAAGTTGAAGGAGTTATCTACTCAAGTTGGGAGATACTTCAAAGCAAGACAGGCAGAAAAAGAAGTGAAGGGATTCAAAATATGACCAAATATATCTTTGACGGGATTGGACAGAGAATTCAGTCTAGGCAGAGAATCAAATGAAACCAAAATGAACTGATGAACAGGAACAGATTACTATGCTACTGAAGATGAGCATGAAAAAGGCAGAAGGATAACCAAGTCCTTTCAAAGGACAGTTTGAGAGGTTTAACATCTTAAAGGAGGAGAACTTCTCAGCAGTATGTTCAAGGCATGTAAACATTCTGGGAAATTTTTGAGAGGAGACAAGATACTTAATTTTAAGCATTATTAAAGATACTTTCACATATCTTACTATATTTAACCTTCATAGAAATTTTCTAACATGCTTAGTAATGTCTCTATTTTACAAATGAGAATACTTAGAGAAAAAGAGAAACTTCTAGAAGGTTATGTAAATATTGAGTGAAATAACATTGTTCCAAATATCCTATTATGTCCACCGAAGTTCATGGTGAAATGAGAGTTTTGAAAGGCTCTCAAGTTGAATGTTAAAGTAAGTGTTCAAGTATACCTAATAACATGAGCATATATTAGTTGTGGAGTTGACATTGATGAAAGAATGATAAGGTAGGTAAATACAACAGCTCACGCGTGTATTGAAGGCCAAGTTACATAGGAAAAGGAGATTTGTTTCTATATAAATTGGCCTTCAATACATGTGGGTCTATGGTAAATGAGGGAAGGAAGACACTCTGATACTAAATTCTAAACCTCAATTTAAAAAAATAATTTACTACATAAAATAAAATTTATATATATATATTTAATATTAATCCCACAAGAACACATGCTCTTGGAAATGTTCATCAGTGTTCTGTAATCTAATGGCTAAATAGCTGGCAACTTGATTTGGAAGTGAGATTCATAGTGCATGTTAGCTTAGTAAAGGCTCTGAGAGGTCCCATGCTAACAAATTTGTTGAAATGATTTATCTCATAATTGTCCAACGTATTTGTTCATTTTTTAAAAAATTAACAAATAATATCAGTACATATTTATAGAGTTCATAGTGATATTTTGATGCATGTAATGTATAGTGAGCAGATCAGGGTAATTAGCATATTCATCTCAAACATTTATTTGTGTTGGGAACATTCAGTATCTTCCATGTATTTTAAACTATGTTAACTACAGCCATTCTACAGTGGTGTAGATCACTAGACTTTCTTTTCCCTATCTAGCCATAATTTTGCACTTTTTAACAAATTTCTCCCTATCCCTTTCTTCCCAATACTTTTCCTAGTTGCTAGTATCTTGTCCCTCTGTCTAACAAAACAGGATGTTTTTGCTATGATTTCATTAAATATGATTTCCCACCTTTCTTCTTTTATTCTTGAATGTCTATAATAAAATATTTGTTCACGCTAGGCACAGTGGCTCATGCCTGTAATCCCAGCACTTTGGGAGGCCAAGGTGGGTGCCTCATCTGAGATTAGGAGTTCAAGATTAGCCTGAACAACATAGTGAAACCTTGTCTCTACTAAAAATACAAAAATTAGCTGCTTGTGGTATACTCCCAGCTACTCAGGAGGCTAAGGCAGGAGAATTGGTTGAACCTGGGAGGTGGAGGTGGCAGTGAGCCAAGATCATGCCACTGCACTCCAGCCTTGGTGACTCCATCTCCAAAAAAAAAAAAAAAAGAAAAAAAATTGTTCACTTAATGGTATCCCATAAATCCCGTAGGCTTTCTTCATTTTCTATCTCTCTCTCTCTCTCTCTCTCTCTTTTTTTTTTTTTTTTTTTTTTTTTTTGCATGGCTCATTTAGAAATAACTGTCTTCAAGGTCAGAAATTTGATTCTTCTGCCTGGTCTAGCCTGTTGTTAAAGTTATCAATTGTATATGTTTAAAATTCATTGAATTTTAGTAATTTAGTTTGGTTCTTTAGTTTGGTTCAGCTTTAGTACTTCTGTTTGGTTCTTTTTTGTGATATCTACCTCTTAATTTCTCATTTGAATCATGAATTGTCTTCCCGAATTCCTTGAATTGTTTATATGTATTCTCTTATATCTTGTGGAGTTTCCTTAAAATTTATTAGTTTGTATTCTTTTTCTGGAATTTCATATATTTCCTTAGGTTGGCATCTGTTTGCTAGAGAATTATTATTTCTTTTGGAGATGTCTTTTTCCTTTATTTTTTATGTTTGATCTGTTCCTGCATTAATTTCCATGCATTTGGTAGGAAAGTAACCTAGTTTAGTTTTATGCAGTTAATTTCATAAGGAAAGACATTCTTACAAATGGGCCTTGTGGTGTCAGTTTGGTGGGGTGTGTTGGCCTTTGTTCTAGATAGACACATTTTGTTGTCTCCATGTAGCTTCTATAGCTGTAACCCATGTTAAAGTCATTTGCAAGTTGCTCAGTGGCCTATGCTGAGAGAGTTTGTGGTAATAATGATGCGGTTTTGCTGAAAATTGGCTCACTGTGCTATTTCTCAGGTCAGAGGTCTATGCGTGCACACAGTGGGTCTGACAACTTGGTGTCTGGCTCACTGGGTTTCAAGCCACAGGGCTCTTACTCTGGCTAAGAGCATGGGCATGCAGTTGTTCAGCCAGCCTGGAAGAATGTCTTCCAAAGGCAGCCTGTGGGGCTGTTTATTCAGGCCCACAAAGGAGCAGTTTTGTAGCTGGCTTGAAGGCATACTTCCCCAAGTGGCCCACAGGGCTGCTTCTCAGGCCTGAGATTTGAGCACAAGCAGGCTCAGCTGGCCCTGGGGATGTGTCTGCTGGTGGTCAGCCCACAGCGATGTTTTTCAAGCCCAGAACACAATCACATGCTTTCTGGGCTGGTCTGGGTGTATGTTTGCTGTGAGTGGCTTACAGTGCCAGAACACAGACCCTGAAAACAGATGCTCAGAACACAGGCACCCAGCTGCTCAGCCAGCCTGCGTGTGTATCTTCTGGGGGCAATCTGCAAGGCTGTAATTCAGGCCTAGAATCTGAGAGAAAGGCGGTTTTGCCTCTAGTTGTGTCTGCCAAGCACAGGCGCAGCGCTATTTCTGAGGCCCCTGACATGGCTACATAGCTACTCAGCATGTCCACTAGGGGTGGACACCTGAAGCTCAAGGTTCAAGACTTATTCTTTGCTGTTTAGCTGGCCCATGCATGTGCCCACTGAGGGAAGCCTTTGGGACTGTCTAACCCTGACTGCAGGCACAGGGGCATTGAGCAAGCAGAGACATGTCTGGAGCAGGAGGGGTTGCTGTGGGGCTATTTCTCAGACAGGGAATGCAGGAACATAGCTGCTTCACTAGTCCAGGGGTATGTTAGCCGCTCAGAGCCTCTGAGTTCTTTCCTGCTTTGGGAAAGGGCATGCAGCATTTGGCTAGCTCAAGGGTGGATTTGCCCAAGGCAAGGCTGTAAGATGATTTATCTGGCTAGAAGGGTGGTGCCACAGATTGGTTTCTTTACTGTACAGGACCAGAGTCTCAGCTGATCCTGGACCCACGCTCCACATAGCTGGGGTTGCAGCATTCAGTCACTGTTGTTGGATTGTCATAATGAAGATGGTGCTCTGTGTTGGAGAGGTATGGTGGCTACTGGCCCCCAGAATAAGGCATATTCCAGAGGTGGCTCTGATCTTGAGATGGCAATATGCTGCAGCAGCTTGGCTCATAGTGGGCAATGAGCAGTCGGGGGTGGAGGGTGAGAGTTACACACCTTGTGCTCCGAATCCAAGGTAATGAATTCCCAGCAGCTCTCCAAACTGGGCTCAGGCTTTGTGTGGATTGTGGGGTTCTCTGCTTGTATGAGACTAGCTGTTCACATCAGTAATGGGGCTTGTGGGGTTCTTCTGCTTACCTTTTCCCTGCAGTAGGAAGTCCCTCCTGACTTGGCAAATTAGATCAGGATTGGGGAGATGGGACTGCAGAGTCTAGGTGCATCCATGCCGCCCTCCTGAATCTCCAGTCACTACGGGCGCATCTTCACTGCCCTTTCCCTTTGACACCCCAGTCCAGTCTTAGCTGTTTACTCATTACCTTGGTCCTTTCTTGTGGGAGACATGAATGCCAGAGAGCAATAGTCAACCATCTTGATGACATCACTCTGTTTTGTTTTTTCCCTATTTGATCTTAAAGCATTTTATTCCTCCTGCAATTTATTTAGCTATTTATTTATTAGTATTCTTTTAGTCTGGGAAATACTGATGCTGAATAAATTCACTATCACTGTTGACTAATATCAAGACTCCTTATGGAAGATTAAGGAAATTTATGTTCAGTTTGGCCCTGTAGCTAACCACATTAACAGTCAAATACTATGCATAACATACTTTTCTTTTTTCGTAAAACATGAGTTTATGTAGCAATTAGAATGTAATTTGGAATTATTTTTCATTGGAACTATACTGTCACCTTTCCTGTTAATGTCCCAGGAAATTTATGATCGATCACATATTGGTATGATCTTATAAAATGAAACAAGCAGACTTTTTAAAACAAACTTAAAATGTTAAGAATTTTTACAGAAAATCTGATTGTTATTTAATGTGCTTGTGTTTATTTGCATTTATAAAGAAAGGGAGAAAGAAGGAAGAGAAAAGAAGTGTCAGGTTTTTTTTTTTTTTTTTTTTTTTCCCTTTATTTATTTTATTGCATTTTAGGTTTTGGGGTACATGTGAAGAACATGCAAAATTGTTGTATAGGAACACACATGGCAGTGTGATTTGCTGCCGTCCTCCCCATCACCTACATCTGGCATTTCTCCCCTTGCTATCTCTCCCCAGCTTCCCACCCCCCACCCTCCCTCCCCTATTTCCCCCCAACTGACCCCAGTGTGTAGTGCTCCCCTCCCTGTGTCCATGTGTTCTCATTGTTCAACACCCGCCTATGAGTGAGAACATGCGGTGTTTGATCTTCTGCTCTCCTGTCAGTTTGCTGAGAATGATGGTTTCCAGGTTCATCCATGTCCCTACAAAGGACCCTAACTCATTGTTTTTGATGGCTGCATAATATTCCATGGTGTATATGTGCCACATTTTCCCTATCCAGTCTATCGTCGATGGGCATTTGGGTTGGTTCCAGGTCTTTGCTATTGTAAACAGTGCTGCAATGAACATTCGTGTGCACGTGTCCTTATAGTAGAACGATTTGTAATCCTTTGGATATATACCCAGCAATGGGATTGCTGGGTCAAATGGAATTTCTATTTCTATGTCCTTGAGGAATCTCCACACTGTCTTCCACAATGGTTGAACTAATTTACACTCCCACCAGCAGTGTAAAAGTGTTCCTATTTCTCCACATCCTCTCCAGCATCTGTTGTCTCCAGATTTTTTAATGATCGCCATTCTAACCGGCGTGAGATGGTATCTCAATGTAGTTTTGATTTGCATTTCTCTGATGACCAGTGATGATGAGCATTTTTTCATATGTTTGTTGGCCTCACGTATGTCTTCTTTTGTAAAGTGTCTGTTCATATTCTTTGCCCACTTTTGAATGGGCTTGTTAGTTTTTTTCTTGTAAATCTGTTTTAGTTCTTTGTAAATTTTGGATATCAGCCCTTTGTCAGATGGGTAAACTGCAAAAATTTTTTCCCAATCTGTTGTTTGCCGATTCACTCTAATGATTGTTTCTTTTGCTGTGCAGAAGCTGTGGAGTTTGATTAGGTCCCATTTGTCTATTTTGGCTTTTGTTGTCAATGCTTTTGGTGTTTTGGTCATGAAGTCCTTGCCTACACCTACGTCCTGAATGGTTTTACCTAGATTTTCTTCTAGGGTTTTTATGGTGTTAGGTCTTATGTTTAAGTCTTTAATCCATCTGGAGTTAATTTTAGTGTAAGGTGTCAGGAAGGGGTCCAGTTTCTGCTTTCTGCACATGGCTAGCCAGCTTTCCCAACACCATTTATTGAACAGGGAATCCTTTCCCCATTGCTTGTTTTTGACTGGTTTGTCAAAGATCAGATGGTTGTAGATATGTTGTGTTGCCTCCGAGACCTCTGTTCTGTTCCATTTGTCTATATCTCTGTTTTGGTACCAGTACCATGCTGTTTTGATTACTGTAGCCTTGTAGTATAGTTTGAAGTCTGGTAGTGTGATGCCCCCCGCTTTGTTCTTTTTGCTTAGAATTGACTTGGCTATGCGGGCTCTCTTTTGGTTCCATATGAAGTTTAAGGTGGTTTTTTCCAGTTCTGCGAAGAAGGTCATTGGTAGCCTGATGGGGATAGCATTGAATCTGTAAATTACTTTGGGCAGTATGGCCATTTTCATGATATTGATTCTTCCTAACCATGAACATGGAATGTTTCTCCATCTGTTTGTGTCCTCTCTTATTTTGTTGAGCAGTGGCTTGTAGTTTTCCTTGAAGAGGTCCTTTACATTCCTTGTTAGTTGTATTCCTAGGTATTTTATTCTCTTTGTGGCAATTGTGAATGGAAGTTTGTTCTTGATTTGGCTCTCTTTAAGTCTGTTATTGGTGTATAGGAATGCATGTGATTTTTGCACATTGATTTTGTATCCTGAGACTTTGCTGAACTTGCTTATCAGTTTCAGGAGGTTTGGGGCTGAGACGATGGGGTCTTCTAGATATACAATCATGTCGTCTGCAAATAGAGACAATTTGACTTCCTCCTTTCCTATTTGAATACCCTTTATTTCTTTTTCTTGCCTGATTGCTCTGGCTAGAACTTCTAATACTATGTTGAATAGCAGTGGTGAGAGCGGGCATCCTTGCCTGGTGCCACATTTCAAGGGAAATGCTTCCAGTTTTTGCCCATTCAGTATGATATTGGCTGTTGGTTTGTCATAAATAGCTTTTATTATTTTGAGATATGTTCCATTGATACCTAGCTTATTGAGTGTTTTTAGCATAAAGGGCTGTTGAATTTTGTCAAAGGCCTTCTCTGCATCAATTGAGATAATCATGTGGTTTTTGTCTTTGGTTCTGTTTATGTGGTGAATTACGTTTATAGACTTGCGTATGTTGAACCATCCTTGCATCCCCGGGATGAAGCCTACTTGATCATGGTGGATAAGCTTTTTGATGTGCTGTTGCAATCGGCTTGTCAGTATTTTATTGAAGATTTTTGCATCTATGTTCATCATGGATATTGGCCTGAAGTTTTCTTTTCTTGTTGAGTCTCTGCCGGGTTTTGGAATCAGGATGATGTTAGTGTCATAAAATGATTTGGGAAGATTTCCCTCTTTTTGTATTGTTTGGAATAGTTTCAGAAGAAATGGTACCAGCTCCTCTTTGTATGTCTGGTAGAATTCAGCTGTGAACCCATCTGGACCTGGGCTTTTTTTGGGTGGTAAGCTCTTAATTGCTGCCTCAACTTCAGACCTTGTTATGGGTCTGTTTAGGGTTTCGGCTTCTTCCCGGTTTAGGCTTGGCAGGAGGCAAGTGTCCAGGAATTTATCCATTTCTTCCAGGTTTATTAGTTTGTGTGCGTAGAGTTGTTTGTAATAATCTCTGATGATGGTTTGAATTTCTGTGGAATCTGTGGTGATATCCCCTTGATCATTTTTTATTGCATCATTTTGGTTATTCTCTCTTTTCTTTTTTATTAATCTGGCTAGTGGTCTGTCTATTTTGTTGATCTTTTCAAAAAACCAGCTCCTGGATTTATTGATTTTTTGAAGGGTTTTTTGTGTCTCTATCTCCTTCAGTTCTGCTCTGATCTTAGCTATTTCTTGTCTTCTGCTAGACTTTGAGTTTTTTTGATCTTGCTCCTCTAGCTCTTTCAGTTTTGACGATAGGGCGTCAATTTTTGATCTCTCCTTGCTTCTCATGTGGGCACTTATTGCTATATATTTTCCTCTAGAGACTGCTTTAAATGTGTCCCAGAGATTCTGGTATGTTGTGTCTTCATTCTCGTTGGTTTCGAAGAACATCTTTATTTCTGCCTTCATTTCATTGTTTATCCAGTCAACATTCAAGAGCAAGTTGTTCAGTTTCCATGAAGCTGTGCGGTTCTGAGTTAGTTTTTGAATTCTGAGTTCTAACTTGATTGCACTGTGGTCTGAGAGACTGTTTGTTACGATTTCCGTTCTTTTGCATTTGCTGAGGAGTGATTTACTCCCAATTATGTGGTCAATTTTAGAGTAGGTGTGATGTGGTGCTGAGAAGAATGTATATTCTGTGGATTTGGGGTGGAGAGTCTTGTAAATGTCTATTAGGTTTGCTTGGTCCAGGTCTGAGTTCAAGTCCTGGATATCCTTGTTAATTTTCTGTCTGGTTGATCTGTCTAATGTTGACAATGGGGTGTTAAAGTCTCCCACTATTATTGTGTGGGAGTCTAAGTCTCTTTGTAAGTCATTAAGAACTTGCCTTATGTATCTGGGTGCTCCTGTATTGGGTGTGTATATATTTAGGATCGTTAGCTCTTCTTGTTGCATTGATCCTTTTACCATTATGTAATGTCCCTCTTTGTCTCTTATGATCTTTGTTGCTTTAAAGTCTAATTTATCAGAGATGAGAATTGCAACTCCTGCTTTTTTTTGCTCTCCATTTGCTTGGTAAATCTTCCTCCATCCCTTTATTTTGAGCCTTTGTGTATCCTTGCATGTGAGATGGGTTTCCTGGATACAGCACACCGATGGGTTTTGTCTTTTTATCCAATTTGCCAGTCTGTGTCTTTTGATTGGGGCATTTAGTCCATTTACATTTAGGGTTAATATTGTTATGTGTGAATTTGATACTGCCATTTTGGTGCTAGCTGGCTGTTTTGCCCTTTAGTTGAGCTGGTACTTGTTGTTCCTTTATATGTGTAGAGCCTCTTTCAGGAGCTCTTGTAGAGCTTGCCTGGTGGTGACGAAGTCTCTGAGTACTTGCATGTTCCCAAAGGATTTTATTTTTCCTTCACTTATGAAGCTTAGTTTGGCTGGATAGGAGATTCTGGGTTGAAAGTTTTTTTCTTTAAGGATGTTGAATATTGGCCCCCATTCTCTTCTGGCTTGTAGGGTTTCTGCTGAGAGATCTGCTGTGAGCCTGATGGGCTTCCCTTTATGGGTAACCCGACCTTTCTCTTTGGCTGCCCTTAGTATTTTCTCCTTCATTTCGACCCTGGTGAATCTGACGATTATGTGCCTTGGGGTTGCTCTTCTTGAGGAATATCTTTGTGGTGTTCTCTGTATTTCCTGGACTTGAATGTTTGCCTGCCTTGCTAGGTTGGGGAAGTTTTCATGTATAATATCCTGAAGAGTATTTTCCAGCTTGGATTCATTCTCTTCGTCGCATTCGGGCACGCCTATCAAACGTAGATTAGGTCTTTTCACATAGTCCCACATTTCTTGGAGACTTTGTTCATTCCTTTTTACCCTTTTTTCTCCAGTCTTGCCTTCCCGTTTTATTTCATTGAGTTGATCTTCGACCTCTGATATCCTTTCTTCTGCTTGGTCAATTCGGCTGTTGATACTTGTGCATGCTTCACGAAGTTCTCGTGTTGCGTTTTTCAGCTCCATCAATTCACTTATATTCCTTTCTATTTTGTCCATTCTTGTTAGCATTTCGTCAAATCTTTTTTCAAGGTTCTTAGTTTCTTGGCATTTGGTTAGAACATGTTCTTTAAGTTCACTGAAGTTTCTTACTACCCACCTTCTGAAGTCTGATTCTGTCATTTCATCACACTCGTTCTCCCTCCAACTTTGTTCCCTTGCTGGTGAGGAGTTGTGATCCCTTTTAGGAGGAGAGGTGTTCTGGTTTCGGGTGTTTTCATCCTTTTTGCGCTGGTTTCTTCCCATCTTTAAGGATTTATCCACCTGTCGACTTTGTGGTTGTTGGCTTTCAGATTGGGTCTCAAATCTTTCAGATTGACGGTCTGTTTGTTGATGATGAGGTTATTTCTGTTTCTTGGTTTCCTTCTGACAGTCTGGCCCCTCTGCTGTAGGTCTGCTGAGGTTCACTCCAGGCCCTGCTTGCCTGGGGTTCACCTGCAGCAGCTGCTGAACAGCAAGGGTTGTTACCAGTTTTCTTCTTCTGCTATCTTTGTCCCAGAAGGATACCCGCCTAGTGTCAATCTGATCTCTCTTTTATGAGGTGTCTTTTTGGATATATAGGGGTCAGGGAGCTGCTTGAGGAGACGGTCTCTTCTTTATAGGAGCTCAAACGGTGAGCTGTGAGCTCTATCGTTCATTCAGAGCTGCTGGGCAGGTACTTTTAGGTCTGCTGTAGCAGTACTCATAAACTGCTTTTTGTTTCCAGGTGCTCTGTCCCAGGGATTTAGGGCTTTATTTATGAGTTTCCGTTATGCTGCCGCCTTCTTTTTTTTTTTTTTTCTCCTTCAGACCTGCCCAGCCCAGCAAGGAGGTAGCCTAGTCACTGTCGGCCTATAGCAGCTTTGCTGAGCTGCTGTGGGCTCCGCCCAGCTGCCGAGCGAACTTCCCTGCAGTCCTGTTTATATGGGTGTAGTTAGAACTGCTTTGGGGATGGTGGCCCGCCTCTGTTGGGGCGGAGTCTCTGCTGTGGCGGGTTGCCTTGGCAACGGCAGGCTGCCTCAGCAATGGCGGGTTGCCTTGGCAACGGTGGGCTGCCTCGGTAATGGCGGACGCCCCTCCCCCACAGAGCTGGAGCGTCCCGGGTTCAGCTGCGCTTGCTGTGAAACTCTCAATCCAGAGAGTTTCTGGTTGCTGTTCGTCTGTGGGGGTGGAGCCAGCCGAGCCTGATTGCCTGGCTCCCTGCCTCAGAGCCTTTTTTAAGTTGGTGTTCCAGTCGCCTGTTGAAGAGGCGCCGGGGTCTGTTTGTTTTCCCCTGCGGCCACTCACTGTGCTGGCTTAAACAGCGGCACTGAGGTTTGTGGCGCTTTTTTTTGTTTTTTTCCCTGGAATCTACTGTCCTGGTTCTCTGCTCAGTCCCCTTTTTGAGCCGGCGTACGGGCGACTTCCCGTGGCTCCAATCGCCAGCCTAAAGGGTCCCCAGACCAGTGTATTTTGTACGGAGAAGCGCAGCTCCGGGGCGCCGACAAAGCAGCCGCGCGGGGCAAAGCGGCGGCGCTGGCCGGCACAGCCACGCTGGCCGAAACAGCCGCGCTGGTGACCGTGGAGCTCCTCTGCCCGGGAATTTCCTAGTCTGTGGGCAATAAAAACGCGGCGTCCACTCACCCTCTGCGCTTTCACTGGGAGCTGCGATCCTGAGTTGTTCCTAAACGGCCATCTTGGATCCCCCGATCAGAAGTGTCAGTTTTTACGAAATTGTAAGATGCATTGGTTATACTCTATTTGTATGTTCTTTGCTATGGGGAAGTAGTTAGGACATTAGCAAGACATAACAACTCTTGCAATATTTTGAGTGCTATTGAATTACATTTGTTTACAAAAAGAAAAAAATCTTTAAATTTGGAAAGTCTAGGGAATATCATTCTCAACTTGGGGTTATTGGCTTCTGGCATCATTTTATTAGTGGGGTTGTAATTATGGATTATAATACCTACTGGCTTTTCATTTCTCTCTGCCACCAGAGGGAGATGGAAACTCATTTGTGGGGCTTCAGCACTGATGGCCGGTGATAACATTTAATATTATCCAGCTCGCGCGCGTGCTCCCTCTCCCTCTCCCTCTCTCTCTCTCAGCTTCATTATCAAATTATTTCTAGGCATTGATAAGGTAAAGCCTGTGCTATTGAGGAGTGTTAGTGCAATCTCAAGCTTAATTCATATGACAAAAAGAACATCATTTTATGCAGAACTGTCCAAGAGAAATGGTGGAATTTATGGCATAATCAAAGTTGGTCTTTAACAAGGGAGACCACTACCTCATAATAAATGAGTTGACTCTCAAAATTTTGGACAAATGTTTTACTTTCAGTGTTGCAGTTTGCATACTGTAACTCAGAGCAAATAATGACAGTGCTTTGTTTTTTCAAGTTGCCTGGCAGGTTTTCCAGAGGGGCTGACCTGCTCTTTTAACTTAATTTTAAATTAAAGGATAAAAAATTCTGTGTATTTATTTGCTTTCACTTTTACTTCTAAATATACTTGATGGAAATTTACTGAATTTTCTTTTTCCTGAATATTCTTTTTTAGTATTTTCCCCACACGTATAACAAATATTACAGATAAATCAGCAAGACGGTAGATTATTTACGTCATCTTTCTTATTCTTGCTTGACGTTATTAAATTCATAAATGAATGTTATTAAGATCTCTTATTTTTAAGTCTAATGCATTATGGTAGTATAAGCTGGTTCCGTAACATTGACAAAAAAACCATCTCCTTGTGTTTTAAGTAAAAATGACCTAGCCACTTTTAAAGATTTAGGTCTCCAAATGTGCTTTTATTAAACAATATCACCACAGGAAAAATTTTAAAATAGATTAGTTTATTAATATTTTCTTTATTCTGAAAATTGTGTTTAAAAGTAGAAATAAAAAATTATATTAATTTTGCTTCCTGTATCCTACTGTTACTTAGCCCAGTTACTTGGCATTTTGAATGTTATGAAAGTTTATATCTACATGGAAATTAAAAGCAACACTTTTTTGAAGTCTGGTAAAATGTATTTACAGATGTGAAAGTTTAGGTGTCAAGATAGTAGTAAGAAACTTGATCAAGGTGTCAAGATAGTAGTAAGCAGTTGAGCTAGCATTTGGACCAAAGGTTACGACTCCAGAGACCCTATATTTACCATAAAATAGTAACATCAAGGAATTAGAACTCTTCTCTAGCTGGTAGGATGATTTTGTCATTTGCATGCATGCATACCTTCTCTATTATCTGTGTTTTCTACAAGGAATCTGTATTACTTTTCTATTAAGAAAACAGTATACAGCTAGCTGCATGTTAGGGAAATAAATAATTGCACTTATAGGCAAAAACAGATGTTGCGTCAGGTCTATTGAATAGGGCATGCCTATGACAAAAAAACGTGGAATAAACAAATAATAATGTCCCAAAGGCTCACATGTCTGTATATTGGAGTGAACTTAATTTCTTGATTAGTTCATCGAAGTATAAATGGAATATAAAGAAAAGGAAGCCTGACAATATTAAATTGAGAAACTTGAAAAGTAATTTTACATTTTGACATATTCATACCAACTAAACTGCCTCACATTATTTCTCAATTTACAATGATATTTAAGATAGTATCTAATAAAATTCATATACATTTATCAACCAATTATGCATTTGGAGTAGAGGGATTAAGGCCTATGTTTAACTCCGTACTACACTGCTTTTTTCAATTGTCATTTTTAATATATTTGCATTTATATATGTAAATATTTTTAAAGTCCTTCCAATACTACTTTCTAGCAGCTGCCCTACCCGCAGCAAACTTGTTAGTTAAATTAATAGGAAAAGCGTAAAAAATAAACTTCCCGATTAAAAACTAGACCTAAAATCCCATTCATCAGCATGCTGTTCATCCATAGCAATATTATATGAGAGAGAAAAAATATACACTAAACACACAACTGAGAAACATGCCATTTCAGATAGAAATGTGCTGCTTCACTTAATTTTTGATGAACAAATATGTACATCAGCAATCAAAAATCATTACATTTATCCCTTCCTCCATAAATAAACAGAAATCCTGAGCTCTGTAATATGGGGTTGTTTTTCAATCCTAGAAAATATGTGAAGAAATCCTTTATTTACCTTAGTGATATTGACACAATATACTGTTAATATATGATCGTGTCAGTCTTAAAACCACATGCTATGTAATAGTTTCAGATGGATTGAGGAATATAGCCTATATCTTCTGTGTGCATAATGTTTTGGTTTAACTGACCATTAAACTCCAAAGAAGTGTACTGATCTAGATACCAAAGACATAATAGAGTTTTATTCTTAGACCGAACATTTGTATGAGTGCCTGTTTTCAAAAATTTCTCAAAAATAAGTTTCATAAATGTATATATTATCATACTGTTTGTCCATCATTCCTGAAATACTCAATGTATTAGTTAAGCACTCAGTACAGAAAAATATAAGTAAGAAAAATAAAGTTCACATATTAAATAGCAAATGAGTAATAAGTATATATTTTAAAGACTGCATTGGCAACTAAATCTTTAAACCCCATTTCCCTCATCCAAAACATTTAATTCTTCATTTTATCTCTGAACTACCATTTGAGAAATACTATATGTTAACACCCCTGTGGATGGCATATACTCCCAGGGGAAAGGATGCTCAGCAAGTATAATTCTGTTTCCTTTCAGGCCCACAATGAAAATGTCCTTAACAAGGTATGGATTCAGTACTTTCAAAGGACTAGTCTTCAGACAGTCAGCAGAGACCCCTCCCTACCTGTTTACCTGTTCCAGTTGAAGTGGCCTCTTTTCCCTTCCTTGGCACTCCCACTTTGTGCCAGCTATTGATACTATTAGTGTGAAAGAATGCTCAGGTGACACAGTAACCACTGCCAGCCTAGGCACATAGAGTGGGAATGTTCTATGTGCTAAATGCCAGAGAGGTGTTAAACTTAATTTTTATTACAGAATTCACCATCTTCTCTCAATCTCTACAGACTTTTCCTTTGCCCCTCTATATACTTTTTTTTCCTGTTAATTTTCTTTTCTTATTTCTATTTTGAAATTTTTTTTTTGGCCTTAATGTTTCTTGTACCCTAATCTTTCTGTATATGTTCTTATATTCTAATCTTACTGCATACTGTATGGTCCTTAAAGTATGAGATGCTATAGGTCAGGTGCATTATACATTAATACATTACACTCAAATAATTATAATTTGCAAAGAATGTGAGTTGTTATACCTATTTTCTATTAAGTCTTATAATAATGTATAAATTCTGTAATACATGTTAGTGATATGAGTGAAAATGACAACTATTCATTAAGTGATTCACTATTTTCATTATAAGAATTAAGAGTTTTGATTTTAAAGAGTGCTTATGGTTAGGAGAATTGCATGATTGTGTGAATGGGGGCCATATTAGCAGGGATGACATATTTTCTGAAATTGGTTAGTGATCATTTTTATGGACTGAATTGTGTATCTCTGAAATTCATATGTTGAAATCCCCAATGTGACTTTGTTTGGGGATAGGTCTTTAAAAGAAATGAGATTAAATGAGATCAGAAGAGTGGGACTCTGACCCAACATGACTGGTATCCTTATAAGAAGAAGAATAGACGTCAGTGATATGTGCACACAGAGTAAATGCCATGTGAGGGCACAGTAATAAGACAGCCATCACCAAGCCAAGAAAAAAGAGAGGCCTCATGAGAAACCAAACCTACCAACACCTTGATCTTGAATTTCTAGCCTCTTATAACTGTGAGAAAATAAATTTCTATTGCCTAAGCCACCCAGTCTGCGGTATTTTGTTATGACAGCTCTAGCAGACTAATATAATAATAATAGGATGTTTTCTGCCATAATGCTTACGTAAGAACCCAGCAGGAGAAATAACAGACTCCAAAACCTCCGGGTAATCATCACGTATATGACAATTGCACATGACCTAATTGGACTGTCTTTGCCACTGCAAAACAAAAACCTGAGTTTGGGGATAGGCACAATAGAACACAGAACTCTTGCGTGGAAGAGGGTAACTGAACCCCTCTTAGCATTAGGAAGTGACCGTATAAGGATTTGATGTGTGTTGGGAAGGACATTTAGGGGATGAGATTTAAAATAAAAAAACTAAGGTAATTTGTCCTAAATGTCTGCTGTGTTCATCTTAATCTTGGCAATGAGGCTTTTTCACTTTTGTCAGTACAGCTGAAATCTTGGAGGGTCATAAGTACGGCAAATTCAGAGTGTGTTTTATGAGCCAGATCTCATATTAACCTATCAAGATTTTTGATTCAGAAAGAATGTATTAGATGTCTTGAAAGAGAATAATCTTGTGAATGTACTTATGAAAATTGACAGTGGTATGTAACAAAAAATTCCATCTGCATATACTTTTGAAAAATGGGTTTTGATTTAATTAAAAATACTGAGTTTTCCCCTGCCTATGTATGGTCTACATATAATACATTCTAAGCCTTGAGAAATGCTGATTATATGATAGGTGAGTTTAAATATCATAAATAAATTCATTTTGGAATTATTTAAGTGTAGTATTTGATCCAAATGTCTCATAGAAATGTCTGTCTTCAACTAACTTAATTCTTTATTAAGCATTTATGTAGGATCACCAGTGTTAACTGTCATCATGTAATAAAAAATAAACAAAAAGCTTCAACCATTTGCCTACTGATTATGTAGGCAGCAATACAGGTTAACCAGGGTAAGATAAGATAAAAGCAATGATTATCAGTATAGTGTGGTCTATACAAAATAAAGACAATGATATTAATGAGTATAGAGTGAAGGTGAAATTATTAGAGGGACCTAGAGCTGTATCACATAAGAACAAAGACGCACCCTTCTCGCATCCAAGATGAAAAATTTTGAATGGACTCATTTTTTCCTTGCCTTAGTATTTTATAACCAATATGTCACAAAACCAGTTGTACTTTGAAAAGATTCTCATATCTTTCCTTTTCTCTTCCTTACTGGGACCTGACTCTCTCTTCTTTCCCCGGGGTTAGATTACTTGTAAAACGTGTATGCCTCCACAAAACTCCAGGAGTCTGCCTCTCAGGCATTCTGTATTTTTCCTATTCTATGGCCTCCTAAAGCTTTACGTCATGCTTCTTGGCTGTACTTCAAGTTAGGAAGACTTCTATTGCCTAGAGCGCCAGGTTTAAAATTTTCTCTCTGACAACTAAACCCACTCTAATCTTGTCCCACCTTATCATAATAGTCTGTGAATTCCCTACACACATGCTTGTCCAGTCAAGGCAGGTTCCTCATGAGTTTGCACTTAGACCTCAGGCCCCTAGGTTCTCTTTAGTTAGCTCATTTGTCCTTGTTGATGTACTTTTTCCTGACTGTAGTAATGTCTATATTTTTTGTCTGCTTATCTACTGTTCCAGTTTTGGCTTACTTTTCCTCTTAGTATCTCGAATTCTTCTAACCTATATTATTATTGCACATATAGTGATAATTATGCAGGTAGAAATTTAATTACATGCAACTTGGGTTTTGTTCTGATTTTTATAATATGTGATTTATAAAATCTCTGAGAATATGGACCAGTCAATTGTTTTTGTGAAATGTGTTTGTATAGTTATTTTATAAAATTTCCTTTACTGAATAACTTCTAAAATAAATATCTGACTGGCTTGATAACTAGCATATAGATATATAGAGCCAAATTTTTGTGTGTAGCCATAAACCTTGTTAATGTATATGAGGATGACATATGTGACAATATAGTTATTTGCAGACTTAGATTTAGAATATATTTTATATGCTTTTTAGGGTGTTCATTTACTAGTCGATAACAACAATTGAGCTAATTATTTAAAACTCTACCTGAAATATAATTCTGGTTAAAAACAAACCAAACCTGACTTTCAATAATCAAACTGCATTTAGAGCAACTATTTGTTTGCAAAGTAAATGAGGAGCTATAGAGGACATGTAGATATAAAGATACATATGTATATGTAATAATTAAGAAAGAACTTAAAAAAAAAAAGCCTGTTCAAGTGTGAACCAAATTTGCTAAGGTCAGGCACAAGAAAGTGAGTTACTCAGACAGTATGCTGTCATTAGAAAGGAAAACTACTGAGTAGATCATAATGAATATTAAGCAGAACATTGCTAATATATGCCTCACTGATTTGCATCTTTAGGAAGGTGATTTAAGCACACACAAAAAATCCATGTTTATGCATGTTGTTGTTTAATGAACTGAATAAAAATATGGAACAGATTAAAGGCACTTTCAACATGAGAATTTAAATCCCCGCTTTGTTATTTCACTAAGGCATATCACCTCCCGTCTATGATTTCTTTGAGTTTGATCTTGGGTGAACAAAACTTCAGTGAACTTCTTTTATGTCATCTATTTTCCAAATAAATTTGGATGCATCATTACATTTTTTCTAATTAAAAAGATGTTTAGGCTTTATTCTCTCTTTTTAACCTTATATTTTGTGTTATGTTTATCTTATGGTTTGCCTTTTTTGGAACATTTTTTAAGTGCGTTATTGCATTTAATCCTTTTGAGACGCAAGATTTTTCTGTTTATTTTGTAGATGTGAAAGGAAGCTAAAGCTAAAAAAATTACTTGTGGCCATTTTTCATGATACAGTTGAGAGCATAATCTTTGGATTGTCATCTTTTCCTCTGAGATAATTACAATCTAATTGAGGACTCAGAATAACAAAAAGTGAATAAACTTTAAAATAACAGTATAAATATTTCAATTACAAAACAACCGTAGAAGAGGTAGTCCTTTTGCCCCAATCTTCTAATCCCAAGTGTTTTTTGTTCCCTTTCCTGAAATAATAATTGTCATGTTTCAATAGTTGGTGCAAGATAATTTTAGAGAAGTGACCTATCTTAGTGAACATCTGACTTCCTGAACCTCATTTCTTGGAGTTCATCAAACGTTTAGGCTGAAGACGTATTTGAGATTTAGAAAAGAAAAACATCTCCAGCGTTAGACCTAGACACACTGTTCCACCCGTCTTTGTCTGACACACAGATTGTTCGTGAGAAGAGAGAAGTGAGATGATGAAAGGAACAAGCTGTGCTTTGGGAAACTGTCATTTCACTATCATCAGTGCACCTGGAGGTCTGAACTTTGCCAGCGGTAACTCCATGGTTTGCTGATGATCCCAAAGGCGAAGCAGGGGCTTTGACCCAAGATAGAGGCTAATGTAACTACTAATGTCTGTATGTTTGTGAGTCAATGACCCTATTAGTTGATTGACGTATTTTGAAAACCAAATTTATTGTCATGATCAAATGTAACTTAGAACACAGTTGCTCTGACACACATTGAATAAGATGCATAGTCATGATGGTGCTGCATATTAATTAGACAGGGTTAGAGAGGCAAGATGATCCAATGATAAGCTTCAAGTACTTTAGAATTTCCTGGCATTCCATATCCTAGGGTAAGATGGAAAGAAGAAAGACGTAATGTTTTTAAACTGTGGACTTCCACAGACATCAATCATAGTGATTTTTAAAATTATATCTTATTTTTTTATATAATTTAATGTTATTCTTTCAGCAAATATTCACAGAGCTGCTTTTCTGTCTCAGGCAATGTGTTCTATGCTGGATATGTAACGTCAGTGATACAAAGCTAATCTATTTCATGAGAAATACCTATTATTTATTGGATACCTGATCTGTGCATAATGGAGTACTAAGTGCTTTATCTATATTTTCTCATGAATGTGTGAAACTGTTTCTATGATTATCTTAGGTTTACTGATGTGACAACAGAGGCACAGAGGCCTGAGGAGAAACTTAAATCCAGACATTAATTAAATGCGTTTATGGTAGAAGATCCTAACAAAGTGCCCCATACATTATGGGAATTCAATAAATAATAACAATAAATGCCAGATTTAAAAATTAATGTGGAAAATTAAGGTTGTAGATTAGGGATTTCTGAGGTTCTTACTAGATGGTAGGTGAATAGAATCTGTAGTCAGAGCATTTTTATTCTACTTCTAGATGTGATTTGAGGAAGCTGCGGACCCTCTCACAAACTCAATTTTTTTTTAATGTTTATAATGAAGGAATAATCGATGCCTTGTAGTGTTTTTGTGAAAAATGATGAGTAGTGATATAAACAATGTTGTTGGTATAGACTGTATCCCTAATAAATAGTGGCTATTCTTATTACTACATTAGGTTTACAATAAACTTTCAATGAATTTGATAACTGGACTCGAGCCACAGATAGGGTGTGTTTTATACTCCATTTTGTTGATTTCCTTATGAATGTGCTTCCTCCTATTTTTATTTAAATAGTTGTTAGGATTGTGTGATCAGTAGTTTTCTGTTTAAATCTATTTCACAGTTTATATCATATGAACTCTTTGAAGTCACCCTTCCTAAAATTTAGCTAATAGGTGACTGTTTTCATGTAATTGATGTATGTTTTCCGTCAGCCTTATTCTTGATCCCATTTTATAATCCTAAGCTTGTCTGTGCGTGCATTGGTGCCTATGCATGGATGTCTGTATTCTTTATTTCTTTCTCATCTACTTTTATTTTGCAATTATCTCACTGTGTTCTAATTTACGTATCTTTGTGAGTACTTAAATAATTTTTTAACATGGTGTAAACCAAAGAAATGAAGAGTTTGAGTTTCCTGTACCATTAATGTAATGTTTTCATTTCCTGAGTATGATGCTTTAGTCTCTTTTTCTACCCATGCTTTACTTTGGAATAATCATATACCAATCACTAAAATGCAAGAGTCGTGCATCTGAAGTCATGTATGTTGATTACATAACAGTGTAGAAATTTGGTCTTAAGGAAACCATGGTACTTAAATCCTTAATTTTACATTTAAATAAAAAATAAACTAGCACATTTAGAAACACACACTTCAACTTTGCTCACCTGTCTAGCACTACATGCCTACTTGTTTACTTGCTGGCTTGTGAAGGTATTACTGATAACACATTCAAAGTTGGGGGTGATGATGAATTCAGATACAGATCAGTAGGTAGGATGATAGATACATAGATAAAACTCAGGTACACTTGGAGATGTAAAGATGAGCTAGAGCCACTTTCATTCACAAACTTCTCCCGAGTACACTGTAGTGAGTATGAGTTGCATTTAGACATTCAGGTAACAGCAATTTTTCAACACATAGCAACATTTTCTGCATGTATTTATTCGTGTAAAATCTAAAATGTGACTTTGGCTAACAGTGAAAATAAAACTGTAGGTCACTCTAATCTGTCAAAATAGCCTATATTTTACTTTAGAAATAGGGCACTGTCTCATACTGGTTTTTTAAAGGAAAAATTTTGTGACCTCAGATTGCCACATAAATGTTATAGATTGAGGGTGTTTTACCTGGTGAAAACCACCTAAAATTCTCGTAAAAATAAAAGATTTTACAGATGTACATGGGTGTTTGTAAAAGGGTATTTGAGCTAAAGACATAAACTTATTTAACCACCTATAGCATAAAATAAGTAATCAAATGTGGAAGAGGTGCTAATTTATTGAATCAAACAGTTTTCTTCCAATGATTACAACTCACATAGCATAAAGATTGTATAATAAATAAATGAATGTATTTGCCTCACTTTTTATGCTCCTTTGCCACTTAAATCTGCATGTCTGTTTTCTTCCCTGTGTAATATTTTTAATTTTTTATTTCTAAGACTGTATGTGATCATGAACTTCAGTTGTGTTTTAAGCTATTGCTTTATATGCTTAAAGACCATTACCACTCTAACAAAAGTTGTCATTGTCATTATTTAGCACACACTGCCATTGCTGCATTCCCAAGGTCCATATTGTGCCAAACTGGAGTAATGTCAACCTATGTTGAGTGGTGTTTGAAAACAGGCATTATAAAAATACTGTGGTTAGTAAATAAAATTAATGTGCTTTAACATTAAACCATTGTTAAACCTTATGTTAATTAAACTGATTTCTCATATTCTGTTATTAGTTCATCTGGCTTGAGTTTGTTAACAACTCATGTGCAGGAAATGCAAGCTCAGTGGGTATAAATCTGGCTAAGATAGGTCTTGGCCTAGAATTCTTTCAGCATTTCCCATGTAAACTCATCATGAATGATAAAGTTTGTCTCTGTATCCTCACCCAAATCTTATGTTGAATGGTAATCCCGACATGTTGGAGGAATTGCCTGGTGGGAGGTGATTGAATCATGGGGGAAAACTTCTCTCTTGCTGTTTTCATGATGGTCAGTGAGTTCTTTTTTTTTTTTTTTTTTTTTTTTTTTTTTTTTTTTTTTTTTTTTTTTGAGACGGAGTTTCGCTCTTGTTACCCAGGCTGGAGTGCAATGGCGCGATCTCGGCTCACCGCAACCTCCGCCTCCTGGGTTCAGGCAATTCTCCTGCCTCAGCCTCCTGAGTAGCTGGGATTACAGGCACGCACCACCATGCCCAGCTAATTTTTTTTTTGTATTTTTAGTAGAGTGAGTTCTTACAAGGTCTCCTTTTTTGAAAGTGCATAGCACTTCCCCCTGTTCTTTCGTGCTCTCTGGCTCAGACATGTAAAGTCAGCTGACTTCCCCTTTGCCTTCTGCCATGATTTTAAGTTTCTTGAGACCTCCCCAGCCATGCCTCTCCTACAGCCTGCAGAACTTTCCCAGTTTAAATCTGTTTACCCCACATCCCTTTGTCTATACTCTGTTTGTTCATGTAAACTTTGTGCTAGATGGTCCTCTCAGGGGAAGGTTAAAAAGGCAATTACCCATTAATGGTGTTTACTCTGTGTCCTGAAATCTAAAGTTTTTATCATTTGTAAAATCACTCTTTAAACCATGCTAATTATCTACAAACATGTTAACTTAAAACCTCTGTTATAAAATTCATACTGAACAGATTTGGTGATGGAGAGGGAGTCTTCGTCGACTGGCTGCAGTCACCCTCTGAAAGCAGCCAATGACCATCCCTGGCCCACTTAAATCACTGGACCAGATGTAAAAGTGCATTTATTCATCTGTCATTGAGTCAGGGTCTCCAGGACAGACCTCTGCAGGTGGTAATCGACATCTCAGGTGGTAACCCCAACCTGATTAAGGTCACAGGTGGTGCCCTGTGTGAGGAAAACCATGTCAGAAACCCAGTGGGAGGTGAGCCAGTGTGAGAAACCCGGTATGAGGAGACCCTTTCCACAGCTGGTCCTGCAAAAATCGCCTCACCTAACAAACCCATGGCTAAATACATTGGTAACTGGCAAACAACAAAGCCTAATTTTATTAAAAATAAAAAGAGGGAAAAGCCTAATAGTTTTAAAGAAAACATTAATGAAGAACTCTGAAAATTGTTTTATAATCATAATGACAGAACTTCAACCATATTGTGATCTAAGCTTCCCTAAAACAGTGACCACTAAAGGCTAGTCAGAGACATATACTTGGAAGGTTATATCATCAAATCCAGTCTTGCTTCCTATCTTGCCACGTGATGCACTGGGTCCCCCTTTGCTCTCTACTTTGACTGTAGGCTTTCTGAAGACTCTCCGGAAGCTGGGAAAATGCTGGTGCCATTTTTGTACAACCTGCAGAACTGTCAGTCAAATAAACGTCTTCCCTTTATAAAGTATTTAGCCTCAGATATTTCTTGTAACATGCAAAATGGACTAACAGAGAAAACTGGTACCAAGGAGTGGGACATTGCTATAAAGATACCTGAAAATGTGGAAGTACCTTTGGAAGTGCGTAACAGGTAGACTTTGCGAGAGTTTTGAGGACTCAGAAGAAGACAGGATGAGGAAGGCAAGTTTAAAACTTCTTAGAGACTTGTTAAGTGGTTGTGACCAAAGTAGCAAAGAACTTGGCTACATTTTGTCCATGCCCTAGCAATATGTGCAAGTTCAAACTTAAGGGTGATTATTTAGCTTATCTCGTAGAAGAAGAAATATCTAAGCTGCAAAGCATGCAGTATTTGTCCTGGCTTCTTTTAACAATTTATGATCAGTGTTGGGAGCACAAAATGACTTAAAGTTGGAACTTTTACTTAAAATTGAAGCAGGGCATAAAAAATTGGAAAATTTTGCAGCCTGGACATGTGGTAGGGAAGGAAAGAGTATTTTCAGGAGGAGAGCTCAATGAAGCTATGGAACAACCACTTGCTAGAGAGAATTCCATGACATTAAGCGTTTCCCTCCTTGAAAACACAACATTTCTTCAATATTTCTTTTTGTTTGTTTTTCACTTAGCCTCTGGTATCTATTATTCTGCTCGCTGCTTTTATGAGTTCATCTTTATTTAGATTCCTGTCTTTCTGTGCCTGGCTTATTTTACCTAACATGATGTCTTCTAGGTTTTTCTATGTTGTCGCAAATGACAGGATTTTTTCTCTCTTAAGGCTAGAGTTCCATCAGTATGTAAAATAAATCTTCATTTATTGATGGACACTTAAGTTGTTTCTATGTCTTTGCTATTGTGAATAGTGCTGTAATCAACGTGGAAGTACAGGTATCTCTTCCACACACTGATTTTATTTTCTTTGGTTATATATCTAGTACTGGGATTGCTTGTTTAGATGGTAGTCCTATTTTTAATTTTTGAGGAACCACCATGCTCTTTTCCATAATGGCTGTACTAAAATTACCACCAAGAGTGTTGTATAAGAGTTTTCACATCTTTACATCCATGCCAATACTAGTTATTTTTTATCTTTTTGATAATAACCATTCTAACAAGTGTGAAATGATATCTCACAGTGGTTATAATTTGCATTTCCCCGATGAACGATGATATTAAACATTTTTTCATATACTTGGTGGCCATTTGTATGTCTTCCTTATAGAAATATCTATTTAGATCCTTTGCCCATTTTTAAATCAATTATTGTGCTATTGAGTTGTTTCAGTTCCTTAAATATTAGATATTAACCCCTTATTAGATGCATGGTTTATAAATACAATATTTTTCCCCCATTTCATAGTCTGTCTTTCACACTTTCCGTTATTTAGATCTTTGATTTCTTTCATCTGTTTTATAGTTCTCTACTTACAGATTCTTTACATATTTTATTAGATTCATTCCTAAGTGCTACTTCTTGGGGTATGCTACTGTAAAAGTTACTTATTAAATTTACAATTCTAATTGTTCATTGCTGGCATATGAGAAAGTAACTGACTTTTGTATATTGATCTTGTTCCTATGATTTTGCATAATTTGTTAGTTACAGAAGACTTTTTTGTTTTCTGGTTTTTTCTTTTTTTGAATGCCAAAATATTACGTTTACTTTTCTTTCTTTCTTTCTTTCTTTCTTTCTTTCTTTTTTTTTTTGAGACAGAGTCTTGCTCTGTCACCTAGGCTGGAGTGCAGTGGCATGATCTTGGCTCACTGCAACCTCTGCTTTCCAGGTTCAAGTTAGTCTCCTGCCTCAGCCTCCTGAATAGCTAGGATTACAGGCACCTGCCACTGCGCCCTACTAATTTTTTTGTGTTTTTAGTAGAGACAGGTTTCACCATGTTGGTCAGGCTGGTCTCGAACTCCTCACCTCGTGATCCACCCGCCTTGGCCTCCCAAAGTGCTGGGATTACAGGCATGAGCCACCACACCTGGCTCACTTATTCTTAAATGATTTTGAAAACAATAATGACAAAGCCTTGGACACATGTCAACTGTGCTCTTCATTATTTAGTTCGAATTTTTATTTCTGAAGATATTTGTTGCTGTCTTTGGTCCTCTTTTCTTTCTTTTGTAATACTCCTCCTGCTGCATTCAAATTCTTTAAAGAAGACCTATTTGTTACATGCTTTAACATCTAACTTTATCTTGATATGTAGCTTATGTTTTGTTTCTGCTTCTTTTTCTTTATTTATTATGCTTTAAGTTCTGGAGTACTTGTGAAGATCCTGCAGGTTTGTTACATAGGTATACACGTGCCATGGTGGTGGTTTGCTGCATCCATCGCCCCATCATCTACATTGTGTATTTCTCCTAACAGTATCCTTCCCCAATCTCCCCACCCCTGCTATTTTTCCCCTAGCTCACCACCCCTCAGACCCAGGTATGTGATGTTTTCCTCCCTGTGTCCATGTGTTCTCATTGTTCAACACCCGTTTAGGAGTGAGAACATTTTCTGTTCTTGTGTCAGTTTGCTGGCAATGATGATTTTTGTTAGATAGATTCTTTGGGATTTTTTACGTAATCATGTGTTTCATGAATAAAGACAGATTTGTTTTTCCTTTCAAAAGGAAACAAGAAAATACTGGAAAATATGAGATATATATAAACTCATAGTCACTATGCACAGAGATTTTAATCCAGTGAATTTGGATGTAGGCTAATATATGTCTTTTTAAAAATCCACTAAGAGATTCTATAAAGGAGATATGAGGACCAAAGTTAGAACATTGGCCAAGTGGAATATATTGCAGTATGTGGTTTCTGAAACTATATTTAATAACATAGTGTTTCTGTGCTAAATATCTTAACCCATTCCTGAAGTTCATATAAAGCATATGTGACATTATAAAAACATTACAACACTTCAGTGCAGCAACTACAAGTATCTTTTTGTGATTTCCTGTCTCTAATGTCTAAGGATACCTTAATTTGAAATAGCATGCAAATCTAGAATATAATCTAGAGCTTCATATGAAATCACATGAAGTAATCCTTGATGTATCTTTCCCTGCTATGTAAAATGGCACTGGGTGCGGAGGCTCATGCTTCCAATTTCAGCACTTTGGAAGGCGAGGCAGGCAGATCACCTGAGGTTGGGAGTTTGAGATCGGCCGATCAACATGGAGAAGGCCCATCTCTACGAAAAATACAAAATTAGCTGGGCGTGGTGGCGCGTGCCTGTAATCCCAGCTATTCAGGAGGCTAAGGCAGGAGAATCGCTTGAACCCAGGAGGCAGAGGTTGCAGTGAGCCAAGATCATGCCACTGCACGCCAGCCTGGGCAACAAGAGTGAAACGCTGTCTCAAAAATTTTATATTAATTAAAAAATAAAAATGTCAATAAAACATCATTAAGTGTTTGAAATAACTTCACCGGGAATGAAAAAGTGTGAGTCCCGCTTTTATTAATAATCAAGTAGTACAGACATATCAAGGCATCATTACCATGTATCTAAACAGCTAATTAAAATATGTTACTTTCATTAAATAGGCTATCACAACATCAAATAAGGAATTCACTACCTCCAGTCCTAAAATGGAATAGTTACTTTTTAAAATTTATTGAAATTTTAATTGTCATACTGATAGAGACCTCTATATTTGTGTGTCAATCTCTTAATATTGGTGAACTATTTTATCCCTAAAACATATTTAAAATTGTAGAAGTTTCATACATTATGAAAAAATTAAAAACAGTAGAAAATAGACATTTCTTATATAGTTTATGCTGTTGAAGATATTCTTACGGTGTCATAATTTAGATCAGAGTTAAGTAAACTACAGCTTGTGCACCAAAGCCACCTGTTTTTATAAGTAAAGATTTACTGAAACATAGCCACACTTAATTGATTACCTATTTTCTGTGACATTTTAATACTGCAGTCAAAGTTGAATAATTGCAACAGAGACCATCTGACCTGTGAAACCTAAAACAAATACTATCAGGCTCTTACAGAGAAATGTTTGCCAATGCTGACTTATAAGAGTCAGAAAAAGGGTTAAGTATATACTCCCTACATTAAAAAATACCAAGTTTAAAATAACAAACTCAAAAGTAGTGTAAAATACTGTTTTTAAAAATAATAATATATTGTATATGACATTATAATTGTTTTTTGAGTAAAATCCTAATCAATAAATAGGTAAATCAACAGCTATAAGCTATAATTTAAGTTGTCCATATTACATTGTTTGCAATGTTGTATATATTCTCAACATAATCAGAAAGCTTATTTTTGTTTTTTTTTTTTTTTTTTTGAGACAGAGTTTCACTCTTGTTACCCAGGCTGGAGTGCAATGGCACAATCTCGGCTCACCACAACCTCCGCCTCCTGGGTTCAGGCAATTCTCCTGCCTCAGCCTCCTGAGTAGCTGGGATTACAGGCACGCGCCACCATGCCCAGCTGACTTTTTGTAGTTTTTAGTAGAGACGGGGTTTTACCATGTTGACCAGGATGATCTCGATCTCTTGACCACGTGATCCACCCGCCTCGGCCTCCCAAAGTGCTGGGATTACAGGCATGAGCCACCGCACCCGGCCAGAAAGCTTATTTTATAATTAAGTACAAGGATATTCCCATTGAAGTATTTTAAAATAATTTACAGATATTTTAAAACAGATATAGTACTACTGAAGAAAAAATAGATGAAAAATAACTATATTGCATAAAGATATATTGTAGAGATAAACTTTCCCTCAAATATGTTTTTTTTTTACTTATAAAATACGAATAAATATTTTTCTTTTAAAAACTCTTGATGGAAATGTGTGGGTTCATAATACTGTCTTTATATAGTCTTTAAAGTATATAGATTTGATCTAACAAATCAGTAAGTCAGAGACAACTGTAGACTGTTTGCTTTGAAAGCTCATGCCTCTGCCTGTAGATTTAAGCAATAATTCTGAAGTAGGTAGGCACTAGGCATTACCTTTACCACCCCCCAGGCGGTGTTTAGCCATGGTGTGTGTGTGTGTGTGTGTGTGTGTGTGTGTGTGTGTGTGTGTGTGTGTGTGTAAGTGTGAGAGATGTTTTTGTTTTTATGACTGGGAAGTGTTTACTTCCCAAGAAGGAGAAATGTCAAAATTGTTGTGATATATGGCAAATCCCAAAGGGAAAAAATAGTTCTCCTGAAAATACCATCAATGCCTCTGTTGAGAAACTCTGTAAGTCTAGAGATTATTTATGAGAAACTACAGAAAGCTTTGAGATTGCAAATATAAATCTGCTCATGTTCACTCATCAATTTTTATTATTATCTCTTAGTTAATGGATCTTCACTTAATGATTTTTCTAATATGTTATTAAAAGTGTTTCTCATTACAATCCAAATAAATGGCAACTGATGTCAAATTTACATAATACTTATATTTGAAAATGTACTCAATTATGATAAATGCTCATATTTCAACTGATACCCAAAGCAACTGTACTTTCTGATACGTCCTTTAAAATATTCTTTTGTAATCCATAGGTCAGTTAGCTTCTTAGGCTGATCCTCTTAAAAATGAATTCCTCAGATTTAATTCCTTGGAGGATATTCTTTTGTAAAAGAAATATAAATGTTCTGATGATTTTTATGTTGTTCTTTTGCCAATCATTGTGGATTTCCCCTTCTCTTTAAAGTGTTTAGCTATCAAAATATACGAGACCATTTCTCAGTAGTTACGCTAATAAAATTCAAATCACTACCTAAGAATAAACAGGAGAGGCCTATTCCAGTCTCAGTTGCTTCAAAACTTGCACTAGTGAAGACTTACTCACCTTAAAGTATTTGAAGCTGAAAAAATACTTTTGAAAGGTTTGACATTCTATTGGAATCTTTTTCTTTGCCCATGACTCTTTTCTTACCTTGTGTTTAAAGCTTTGCAAAGTCTTTCATTTGCTTCAGCAAAGTAGAGACCCTGATGTCATGGAAATAGTCACATGTTAGGTATGTGTGTTTTAATAAGACTTTCACATTTTCACATGCTGTGCATGGTTGTGTGTGTTTAGGGAAGACTTCAGCCCCCTTTATTTGTAAACTAAACTTCCAAAGAGAAAATAAAAGATGAAAAAAGTTAATCTATCTCTGTAAACAAATGGATGGGCCCTAAGCTTTGTAGTCATTACGTTTGCAGCAGATGAACTGTGACAAACACACCCTTTAGCTACCCATCGTTCATGTTCTGAGTAAGTTTAGCTTATACCTACGTGCCATATAACCCCAAGACAGACAGACTTTCCATTATAAATGAAAAATGACTTTATTCATCACCTTTGTGATAGACTCAATTTTTAAGTTATTTATTGTAGCTATTAAAAATACCAAGTGTATAAATCGATGAGATTTTAAGGAACTGCATGCTATGAGTACTAAATTGAAATTTAGCTGCTACTAGCCCTTCATTTTACAATTTGAAAAAACAAAAACAATCACTCCTTCTTACCATTTTTCAAGACTATATTGTCGTTAACTGTAGTCACCATGTATATAATAGATCTCTTAAACATATTCCTCCTGTCTAACTGTAAATATCTTTGATCACCATTTTCCAAACTGTCTTCTCTAACCATCCCAAGTTCTGGTTATCACTGTTGCATTCTCTACTTCTTATTTTCATTATGCTGCACATGACAGTCTATATGTTAATTTGAAAAGTTACTTAAAAATTTAATCATTCTCTATAGCAGCAAAAATTTAAAAAAGAAAAGAAAAATTTATTACACATTCTATCAAACTATTCAAATACACCCAAGGTCTCAGGCTCTGATATATACATGCCTTGCCTCCATCTCTTTCCCCCCAATTTAAAATTACTTGGTAGAATTCTTCCCCCTTCCCACTGTTACCACCTAGGGTTTATTTTATATTTTATTTTCTGTTCCTTTTTTCTCTTACTGGTAACAACCAGAATTCCTGGTGTTATTGGCATGTATGTTTCTTCTTGAACTTTAACCCAATGCATCTTTTGAGTCAGGAACAAGTACTTCGAAGGAAAAATGACAATTTTAATTTTTATCATCTTACAGCCAGCCAAAGCCTCAAATTGCTTTGTAATTCACATCCCTTATCTGGATGAAATTTAGAAATATATACACATTGTTTGCACATTGTTTCAACCTATTGTGTACCTGAAGACTGTACTTTGCTTTTTTCTAGAAGTATTTTAAAGAAAAAAGAAAATAAAAGATTAGAGATCAAGACAGAAATTGAAACCCGTTTTGGCATTTTCTGTTCTTTTGTTCTTAGAGTTAAAAATCACAGAAACATCTCAAAAAGAAACAGAAGTGTCAAAAAAAACAGATATTTTATTCAAAAACGTTTATTACCATGTATATACCAGGTACTGGTCTGGCACTAGGGTTGCAATATTGAGAAAAAAATTAAGTCTCGAAATGCATATAATATGTAGTGTAATAAAAAAGATATTATTTAACTCATCCCCCAAATATGTGTGAAATGGTAACTGTTATGAATGTTCTTAGAAAGGCATGCAGTGTGAGGTGGGAGTACAGAGGGAATTTAAGGAACTCACTGAAAAAATCTCATGGAAAAAAAAGGTGGTGTGGAACTGCAATGCAAAGGGTAAGTGAAAGTTGATTAGGCAAATTTGGGAAGAAAACAGGTGTATCAGGAAAAGGCAAACTGTGGCAGGAGGGGACATTAAGTGCAAGTTAAAAATTGAATTACAAAAAATCTGATTAAAGCACAATGAGCTAAAGGCAAATTGTAGAGGCAATGAGTCCTGGGAGAGGTAGTAGAGACATCACACAGGGCCTTGAGGAGCCTTTAAAGGATGTTGGTTTCAATGTGCACATGGAGAAAACTGTGAAAACGTTTTAAGTATGAGGATTTACTATGATCTGAATTGCTTTCCACAATAAATCTGGGGCTGAGTGGAGAACAGATTAGAGAGAACCATAACAGAGGCAGAGACACCAGCCAGAAGGCTGTTGTGGGAGTTCATGGGAGAAATAATAGATACTAGCTTGGAGGTATAGAGGTGTGGGAGGACATGTGACATATTAAAAAATAAAAGGGTTGGGAGTGGTGGCTCGTGCTGGTAATCCCATGGCTTTGGGAGGCCAGGGAAAGGCAGGAGGAACAATTGAACCTGGGAGTTTGAGACCAGCCTGAGCAACACAGTGAAACCCCTTCTCTACCAAACAACAACAACAAACACACGGTGTGGTGGTGTGCACTTGTGGTCTTAGCTACTCAAAAAGCTGAGGCAGGAGAATTGCTTGAGTTCAAGGTTACAGTGAGCTACGATTATGTCATTGCATTCCGGTCTTGGCAATAGGGAGAGATCTTGCCTCTAATAAAAACTTCAAAACCTAAAAGGAACAGGCTAAAGGAAACAAGGTGGTAGCTACAGGAGGTAACTAAGCTTGAATAACCAAACTTCTGCTGTTTTTAACATGATAAGTGATCATGTTTAAAAGTCATTGGGAAGGATTTTAATGGTATTTCAAACTCCCTTTCTCTCTCAACTAGGTCCTTTTAATAACTTTTAAACATATTCAACTCTACAGTGTCACAACAACAGAAGAAGCTTATTCAGTACTAGTTATTCAGTTACTATTAACCATTGCATGAATTACATATAAACTTTCATATTTGCTACATATAAGTTTTATAGGAATTTGACATTTCATTATTAAAAGCAGAAATAATTCTATTAGAAATTTTTTTTTCTGTTTTCTATTTGCTTGTTAAATGTTCTTCCATCTTATTTTGAGTCTGTGGGTGTCATTGGATGTGAGATGGGTCTATGGGTCTCTTGAAGACAGCATACCAGTGACTCTTGTTTCTTTATCTAGCTTTCCACTCTGTGGCTTTTAAATGGCGGCATTTAACCCAATTTACATTTACAGTTAATTGGATTTACGGTATATTTATTTTTTATAAATTGTATTTGTGGTATATTACATTTATGGTTAATTGTATGGTATTATGTGTGGATTTATTCCTGTCATCATGACGCTAGCTGGTTACTTTGCAGACTTGTTTATGTGGTTGCTTTACAGTATCACTGGTCTGTGTACTTTAGTTGTGCAGCCATAAAAAAGAACAAGATCACATCTCTGGTTATAGTCTATATACTGATATTCTCCAAATGTATATATATCTCAGGCTTGAAGCACTCTCCTGAACTTTATACTCTTACTTCCTGCTGCCTACTCAACATATCTAATTGAGTGTCTGATGTCCAGATTTATCTTGTCCTGAACCAAACCCATGATCTAACACCCTTATCCAACTCTACTCCTACAAATTTTCTCAACATAGGTTATAATGAATCTCTCCTTTTATCAGACTGAAAGCTTTGAGTCTTTCTTGACTCTTTTCCTCTCTTATGTACTATAACCAGTACTTCTGTAAGTCCTTTTAACATTACCATAAACTAGTATTCAATATTATATCACTCAACCTCTCCATTGCTATTTCCCTGAACAAAACACAGTTATTTTTTTGCCTGGTTATGTTAACAGGCTCCTAAGTAATGCAACTCCTCTCTTGCCCACCCTCATGCTTCACCAAAATCTGTCTATGACCAGCAGATCGTAGGATCCTTTAAAATATATAGTGAGATCATTTCCCAATTATTTGGCCCAAAATGTTCCAATGCCTTTTCATCCTACTAGTAAAAGCCAACATCATTACAAGTGTCCACAGTGTTCTGAATCATTTGGTTTCTGTGCTAGATCTTCAAACTTCTCTACTTTTACTTTTCCTCTGTCTCACTGTGCCCTGGGTCTACTTTCTCTTCCTTGAGCAGAGAAAGTGCACACACCCTCAGGGATTTTGCATCTGCTGTCCATCAACACTTCCTCCCCTCCAGGCATGGATTGCTCTTCTTCTGAATGCCAGCGGGGACTGTTCCTTCACCTCTGTTATGTCTTTGTTCAAAAGTTATCTCTATAAGGCTTTCTCTGGCTATTTTATTTAAATATCCATTCCTTTCCTCCTTTATCCCTTTTCTTCCTAACTGTTCCTTTTGCTGATTAATTTTTCTTCATAGCATATCATCAGCACCTGCCCTAAAATAAATTTTACTTTATTACTTGTTTATTTACTATGCATGGAACATGATAAACACTCACTAAATACTCATTTTATGAATGAATGTGTAAATAGAAGAAATTAAAAGTAAATTTTAGTTTAGTGGCCTCTCAACTTATTTTATAATGAATTGGAGAAAAGAGGGCCATTTCTGTTTTCTAGCTTAGCCTTGGAACATGATGATAAGTAATAAAATATGTTACATCTTTTAGTTTTTAAACTAAATTTATAACTCATTACTTCCTGTTTAATCAAAAAGCTAAAATTACGTACAAAATACTTTGCTAATTTCTAAATTTTAGGACTTAGAAGCTTGAACGGAACTCTTCCAGCCATATGTA
The DNA here is from genome assembly GCF_009761245.1 of Sapajus apella. NCBI lineage: Eukaryota > Metazoa > Chordata > Mammalia > Primates > Cebidae > Sapajus > Sapajus apella. The sequence goes on along the minus strand of NW_022436964.1, from coordinate 25,911,813 downwards.
GTTGATATTTAGTAAGTTTTATGTGCCTATGTACATAAAGTCCAGACATACTATTCTTGAAACATCTCAATAATTCTCAACTTATAAATAGAAAATAGTGTATATTTGACCAGTGACCTGTGTTTGGAAGTCTGAAAATAAAATCCTGTTACTCTAAATAACTATCAAACTCTAATTGATGAAGTAGAACCGACTTGTATCAGCATTCAAAAATAGAGAAACCTGAAAATACTGTCAAAAAAATAAGCTCTTATGTATTCCTAAGTGTGAAAATATGCAGAGAAATATACATACCATTTATATGACAGAAAAAATAGTGACCTATGTATTAGTAATGGCTTCCTCTACATGCTGAATGGTGGATTGCTCACAGCCCCCACGGAATGATATCTCTGTGCTTGGAAAAAAAAAAAAAAGTGTGTGTTTTCTTGATCCCCTTTATTACTTGCAAACTTAGTATTGGTTTTCATTAATTGTTAGGATCAAAAATTCTAAAATAATTGGGAGTTTATCACCTATTTCACAGAAAGATTTGTCTCATCCCCATCCTCACACCACTGGGAAAGTTAAATCAGAGTTAGATTGGAGAAGAGAATAGGAGATGTATACATAACTGTGCATATACCGTTTGCTGGCTGACTATACTCCCTCTACACTTCCCTTTTTCCTAGTCATATTCCAATAGTTGCACAAGACATGATCATGTCATCCAGCTTTGGTCAATGAAAGATAATCGAAGCTTCCATGAAAGTTCCCATAGAGGGGAATAAATCAACTTGCATTTCCAGTTTTCATTTTTTTCTTTTCTACATCTTACTACCAGCAATGTAGAAATGATGACTTCAAATCCAGTGTAATTTAGATTCAACTACTCTGATGGTCTGATGCAAAATTAAATTTGGAATTAATTAGGACAAGAGAGAAGAGATTCAGGAGTATTTGAGGAATACAGTGTTTTATGGGACATCATTGAAGACATAGTGTATTTGGGAATAGGCATCTGTTTCCCTTTCCCATGGATGGAAATTAAACGTGTGTTTCTGGAAATGGTACCAGTAACTTCCTGATTACCCACCTTTTGGGCAGAGTCTCTGTGGATCAATTCTGCAACATGTTTTGGGAGTCATTCATTGAGTCCCATCCCAGAACCTATTCTTTACTGCTTCTGATGATACTGTAAAATAATTCTGGCATATTGCATAAATCAGGAGCCAATCAAGAGGCAGAAACCACACAGCAATTTTAATAAACAAGTTTAATATGAAGAATCATTGGCTGGTATCTGGCTCACACCTGTAATCCCAGCACTTTGGGAGGCCGAGGCAGGCAGATTTCTTGAGTCTAGGAGTTTAAAACTAGCTTGGGAAACATAGGAAGACCCCCATCTCTATAAAAAATTAAAACAAAAAAATATAGGCAGATATGGAAGGCATGCTTGTAGTTCCTGGAACTAGGGAGGCTGGGATGGAACAATTGCTTGAACCTGGGAAGTGGAGGCTACAGTGAGCCAGGATCGTATGAGTGCATTCCATCCTGGGCCACAAAGTGACACCCTGTCTCAAAAAAATTAAAGTATCAATTATAATAGGATATTTTAGTCATGTTGATTTACTAGTAAGGAGTAAAGTCATATTTAAAGAATTCAGAGATATTGTATAAAGGGAATCATTACTACTTTTAAGGCTAAGATAGAGTGCCCAAGAAACATACCAATTTAAGAGAGGAGCCCCTTTCTTAGAGATGAAATCCATGCCTCTTTGAGAGGGTGGGTTCATGGCTTACTGAATGGAGGAGAAGTTCGCTGAACTGCCCTGTGCTAGCTGGACTTGCTGATAATTCGCCCTCTGGGGTTCAGGAAAGTGCCCACGGGGAAGTACCAGGTACTGCTGGCCATGGTCACTGCAGAACCTGTGCACACTTCAGGAACTTGCCCCTGCAAAGACCCCCCTAGAGTCCTCCCACCACACACACACACACTCAGCAGTCACTTGCTGAGATGAGCACAACAGAGTCAGGAAGAGAGGGCCTTTATCCTGCTGTACCCCCCCGGGGCCCTCTATGGACAAAGCTCGCTTAATATAGGATAAGATAGCAAAGGAGAAATATTTACAGAGTCCAGCTCCTTTATCGCTGAATAGGAAATGCATTATGGAATTGGGGCTGAAAGGCAATACATCAATTACTAACACACATATGCAATGAAATTCTGACTAAAGCACCAATTTAGAGGCTTGGTATTCTCTGGGCTCAACATAGTCTTCATCCAAATCTATAAGTCCTTTTTTTGCATTCCTCATATCTCAGTATAGGAATTATCTCCTCAGTGAGAACTTCTATATTTATTTAAATACTTTTAAATTTTTATTTTTTAATTGAAAAATAAAATTGTATATATTATGTATACCATGAAGTTTTGAAGTATACATACATTGGGGAATGACAAAATCTACGTAATTATCACATGCATTACCTCACATCATTACCATTTTTTGGTGAGGATGATTGACATGGATTCTCTGAGCATTTTTCAAGAATAAAATATATTGCTATTATATGTACGTATGTTGTACAATAAATCTCTTGGACCTACTCCTCCTGTCTAAAATTTTAGTATGCTTTCACCTACATCTCCCTAATGCCCTCCATCACCCCTAACTATCCCAGCCCCTGGCAACCATCGTTCTATTCTCTACTTCTGTAAGATCAGCTCTTTACATTCCTTATGTGAGTGAGATCATGCAATGTTTGTCTTTCTGTGCCTAGCTTATTTTACTTACTATGATGTCCTAGAACTTGTGTACTTTCTAGTATGCTTTGTGGGTGCTAATATAAATTTTGCTAAACAATTAGGGTTTGTTTTTCTCATAAAAAAGAAGTACTGAAATAGGTGATCTAACATTTGCTGCTGGGCTCAATAAAATCAGGGTGTTAGGTCAGCTTTTCTACAATACCCTTTGCCTTCCCTATCTGTCTTAGTCCGTTTGTGTTGCTATAAAGGAACACCTGAGGCTGGGTAACTTACAAAGAAAAGAGGTTTATTTGGCTCATGGTTTAGCCATATGAGAAGCATGGTACAAGGATCTGCTTCTGGTGAGGGCTTCAGGAAGATTTCACTCATGCCATAAGGTAAAGGGAGCAGGCATCACATGGTGAGAGGAAGGAAGCAAGAAAAAGGAGCTGGAAGGGCCAGGCTCTTTTTAACAATTGGCTCTCCATGAGCTCGCTCATGGAGCTAGATCTCACTCATTACTCTAAGGACAGCACCAAGCCATTCATAAGGGATCCTCTCCCGGGACCCAAACACTTCCTATTAGGCCCCCAACTCCAACACTGAAGATCAGATTTTAACATAAGATCTGTAGAGGACAGATGACCAAACTACATACTCATCACATCACAAGATGATGGCAGTAGTCCTGTATATCTTGTCTTCAAAGGGCAATATTCGAAGTAAATAATGAATCAGGGGCTATCCCCATGAGAGTCTCACTTTTCACCTTAAAGGAGCACCTTTCTTAGAAATGTCCATATTCTACCTTCACTTCGCCAACAGATGTCTCCATAACATCTCAGAATTGTGTTTTACACTCTCCACCGTCTGCTATGTGTGAAGATGGGAAAGTGAAGAACTGGTAAGAAATTGGCTCTTCCCTTAGGACTGACGGAAGAGAAGTTCCTGCTGGACAGGCAGACAACCATGTGTGCGGGACCTTCTCTAGCCATCTTTGCTAACGGGCCAGTTTCCCCAGGTCACCGTCTTGCCCTTTGTCAGGTGTCATTTTCTATTGCAGCATTTACAGTTTTTTGAATTTATTTTGTAATTTTCATGTGAGTGTGTTATCTCCCTCCATTAGACTTAAGCCTCCATGTATACTGGTACACTTGTCTTTTTTGTTTTTCAGATAATGGAATATATATTCATAAATACTTGTGAGCTGAATGAGTGTACCAAAGAGTATTTTTAAAATATTGCCCCCTCCATATTTTCCTACTAGTAAAACTTACTATGCCTGAAAAGTGCATTTAGCTTTCTCTCAATTTCCTACCTCCTATTAAATACTTTTAAGGAAGTGCAAGTTAGGTCTTTCTCTAGAAATTGTTCTTCTCCTACCCCACCTACAACCAGCTGGCTCTCCAGGTTTGTGTGAGTACACAGCACACTGATGTTGTCACTAAAGATTCCTAAATTCAACACAGAGGGAAGCTTAACATCTACTGTTGTTCTGCCCCTTGACCAGGGGCTTTACTATGAGATCAGCTGATGCTTGCTCCTTCCAAATGTATGGTCCTACACAAGTATTATGCTTCATATTTTTCATATGTATTGCACCCTCTTAAGCCACACATGACTATATGTATCCTTTGCACTTTCATTGCAGGAGACAAAACCTGATAGCTCTTCCTCTGGAGGATTCATATCTCAGTAAGAAAAACATAGAGGTATAGAAATAACAAATATTCTGTACCGTGAACAATGTCAAGGAAAAATGTCATGGTTTATATGCAGTAAATAAGATGAAGTGAACCAACAGTTCTGCTATGATATTGACAGAAGGCTTTCTAGTTGAGAAAAGTAGGAAAGTTGAGGTGTAACTATGAGAAACTATAACTTGCTACCAATGTGTAAATAAGTTCCCAAAGTACGGGAGAAGGAACTTAGTTATATATTGTTGCAAAACAAACTTCCTCATAACTTAGTGGCTGAAAAAACCAAGATCATTGTCTCTCAGGTTTGTTTTGGATCAGGAATTTGGGAGGTATTTGGGGACAGTGGTGTGATGTCAGTCAGGCAGGAACTGGAGTATCTGGATGCTGGACAGGCCTTTACTGTCCAGGTAGTTTAAGGGCTTTCCCGGGGGTCCCTCAACATGGGTTAATTTGAATTTCATTAAAGCATGGCATCCATAAGGCAACTGGACAACATATACAGTAACTCAGGGTACTGGCAAGTGTTCTAGCAAACAAGATGGAGGCTGCATTGTCTTTTTTAACTGAGCCATGGAAGTCATGGAGTGTTAGTTCTTCCTCATTCTACTAGTACAGTGAAGTCCCATTCCTGCCAGATTCAAAGATCAGAGATGACAGACCCCTCTTTTCTTTCCTTCCTTCCTTCCTTCCTTCCTTCCTTCCTTCCCTTTTCCTTCTGTTTTCCTTTCCTTTTCCTTTCCTTTCCTTTTCCTTTTCCTTTCCTTTTCCTTTCCTTTCTCCTTTCCTTTTTCCTTCCCTTTCCCTTTCTCTTCCTTTCCTTTCCTTTCTCCTTTCCCCTTTCCTTTCCCTTCCTTTCCCTCTCCTTTCCCTCTCCTTTCCCTTTCCTTTCCTTTCCTTTTTTGAGACAGAGTCTCACTCTGTTACCAGGCTGGAGTGAAGTGGCACAATCTTAACTTATTGCAACCTCTGCCTCCCAGGTTCAAGCAGTTCTCCATGTAGCTGGGATTATTGGCACGTCCCAAACTAATTTTTGTTTTTAGTAGAGATGAGGTTTCACCATGTTAGCCAGGGATGGTCTTGATCTCTTGACTTTGTGATCTGCCTGCCTTGGCCTCACAAGGTACTGGGATTACAGGTGTGAGCCACAATGCCCGGCCTATAGACCCCTCTTTTCAATGAGAGAACTGTCAAGATCACATTGTAGAATTTCTTCTGATGTAGAAGATGTTAGTAGAGTAATTTTGGAAAATACTGTATGGCACGGTCTGCCCTCTGGCCACAATTTATATCCTTCCCATGGGCAGAATACACACAATCCCTTCCCCAGGACTCCCCTTCTAAGTCTCTCTTTTTTATGGCAACAGTCTCAAGCTCAAGGTCTAAAATCATTTATTTATGTCATGTCCACATGTGAATAAAGCTATTTGCAGTTCCTCACATGTCACTCTTGATCATCTAAATGCTTGAGAATTAAAGAAACATAAGATAACCAGTAGAGATATTCCCACTCAAACAGCTGAAACAGGAGACCCACAGTAGTCACTGGCACATAGCAGTTCCGATACACAGCCAGGAATGTATTGACAGTTCTTTGGTTAGGGCTCAATCCTGCTCTCTGGAGTTGTCCTCCAATGTCTCTTGGCTGTATCTCTTGGGTATCATTCTTTTTCCAGAAGTGGTGGGTGTGTATAAATGAGAAACATTCTCAGTCTGTTTTCTATCCATAGTAGTTCAGATGTCCAAAGGCTTCTTTTCATTTGGCACTGTTTATCCTTTTCATTTTAACTTTGAATCCCTTTTTTTTTTTTTTTTACATGTGGGGTTTTATAAGATATCAATTGCTAATCCACTGCGTTAGACAAAATCTACACTCTCGGATCTCTTTCAGATAGACCCTTCTTTTTGGCCATGCTATTCCCTCCCCCTCCCCTCCCCCATTGTGGCTGTAACAAATTACCACAAATTTAATGTCATAAACAACACAAAGTTACTATCTTACAGTTCTGGACATCAGAAGTATAAAACGGGTCAGCAGACTATTTTCCTTCTAGAGGATCTGGGGGATAAGCTATTTCTTTGCGTTTTCTGGAGGCTTCCCACATTCTTTGACTTGTGGCCCCATAGCATGCCCAACTCTTCTTCCATGGCCATATCTCATTTTCTACCCTCCCTTCTCCTCCCCTGATAAGGACTCTTGGGTCTAACTAGATAATTCAGAATAGTCTCCCCATTTCAGAATCCTTAATATATTCAAATCAGCACAGTTCGTTTTGCCATGTAAGAAATATATCCATCTATAGGACCCCTCTGAGGCTGCTGAGGGAAACTCCTAAGATCTTTAGAAGTCCTGTTGTATAATGAAGGAGATCTGAGATGCATGCCCTTGAAATCTTCAGTGAAACTTTTGTATATGTTAAAGATTCAGTGAGGCACCATCTTAAATCTTTCTTATGTCTTAACAAAGGAATTTATCTCACTTTGGCCCTTGCTTACTTTGAGAAACTTCTGGCTTAGAGGACTCTTCTGGGCCCCTCCTTTATAATTTAGTGATTTCTAATTTTTATTCAATAGATTAATAATTCTTTAATTCCTTTTTTCTTATATTTTATTAGAAGTAGCTAGATGAAACTATGTCATACCTTAAGCTCTCTGCCTGGTAATCTACTTAGCCATATCATTGAATTTTTAAGAAATATATTTTATTTTTTTGTGCTATTACAGGAAACAGTTTAACCTTTATGCCACTATAAATGTCTCCTTTCTTCTAGACGCCAACAGCATTTTCGTTGCTTTCTTGAAAGCCCTCCTTGTATTAGTCCATTCTCACACTGCTAATAAGGACATACCTGAGACTGGGTAATTTATAAAGGAAAGAGGTTTGATTGACTCATAGTTTTATAGGGTTGAGGTGACCTCAGAAAACTTATAATCATGGTGGAAGGGGAAACAAACACATCCCTCTTCACATGGCAGCAGCAAAAAGAAGTTCCAAGCAAGTGGGGAAAAGCCCCTTATAAAACCGTCAGATCTAATGAGAACTTAATATCTTGAGAATAGCATGTAGGTAACTCCCATGATTCAATTATCTTTCACCAGGTCCCTCCCATGACACATGAGGATTATGGAAACTACAACTGAAAATGAGATTTGCATGGGGACATAGACAAACCATATCACTCCTCAAGGTTTATCAGACTTCTACAAATAGTGTTTTCAAGGCCTTTCCAGCTTCCACTTGCCATTGATTTCCAGAGCTTATGCTGTATGTTTTAGAAGATTGGTGGTGGTAAATGTTTGTAAGCAATGAAATATGCTGCAGTATTGAGGAAGGGCTTTCTTGCAGAGATAGAATCTGAGAAGAGGTAAAGTCCTCACTTACATGTACACTGAAGATGAAAGAATTGATGCTGTTGCTTTCTTTAAGGCTAGGAATAATTTTATAAATAAGAGCAAAATGGAACAACTTAAAGGTCTGAAGTTGGAAGGACTGAACTCTTTGTCTTATCCCTCATTCCGTTCTTTATGGTGTCAAATGTTGGTGCCCCGAGCAGAGTCCATAGTCAGTGTTTGATGGATGATTTGTAGGCTGAGAGAGACCAAAATAAACTTCACCTGCTACATAGTTTGGAACACCATCAGCCATATTCTCAGCTGTGTTTCCTGCATATCCTTTAATTCATTGTATCTAGGTAAATATTTGGAAATAAGTCTAGATAATGTATAGCTTGCAAATAAATATGTACTCAGGAATAAAACAAATAATGGAAATTCCAGGTCTTAAAAACAATTAAAGGAACAAATGTCAAATGCCCACTGACAGTATAGAGTATCCGGCTTGTCTTTCCAGGCGCTACTAACAGAATAATTTCATTGAACGTTATTTCTGCTTCATGACATTGGAAATGCACTTTGGTACAGTTCTACTTCAATTGCTTTCCCTTGGGGATTGAAAAGTTTGCCCTGGAAAATGAGAAAACCAAGTGATGGGAAAATTTCACAGTATATGACTAAATGATAAATATGTTTATTTTAATGCTGGTAATAAAAACTGGCTAAGGGGTTAGATAGAGTACATGTGAGGCAGTAGTTGTATGTCACCAAAATATTTTTAGAATTGTTGTGATTGTTTCACTTTTAAAACAGCAGAGATATGATTGGCTGACTTTGGTAAAAGATGATCTATTCTTAAAATTCATAACGGATTGAGAGACCAGGTAACACTGATTATGAAAACCGGAAAGTACCTGAAACGTCTTTGCACATTTAGTATTCCCTGATTACCAGACATTATTTATTATCATTTTCTTTTCAAACCTTGTTCTCTATGCTTTGAATGCTGGTTTCTAGACATTTTTGTTTTTCTTTTTCTTACAGCCTTTTCTGTTTATAAAAAAATCGCCAGCTTTTCTCTTATAATAAAGAAATGTCAGTGACCATCAATGAATAGGAAATAAGAAACCTGTGTTTAGATGTTTGCAGAAAAAAGAGAAGCTTGAAAAATAAACTTATCCGGAGCCTATCTTTCCTGTGTATTATCTTTTATAAGTATAAACACTTTCAAGGATGGGACTTCGTCTCCTGGGGGATTGGTTCATTTTGTGTTGCTGTAATGGAGTATCTAAGACTGGGTAATTTATAACTAAAAGAGGCTTATATGGCTCATAGTTCTGTAGGCTGCACAGCCATTATGACAGCATCATCTTGGCTTCAGGTGAGGCCTCAGGTAGCTTACAATCATGACAGAATGCAAAGGGACAGCCAGATCATCACATGGCCAGTGACGGAGCAAGAGAGAGAGAAGGGAGGTCCCAGACTCTTCTCAACAACCAGAACCATGTGATCTCATTACCACAGGGAAGGCATCAAGCCATTCACAAGCGATTCACCCCTATGGGCCAAACACCTCTCATTAGGCCCCTACCTCCAACTTTAGGGATCACATTTCAGTATGAAATTTGGAGGGAACAAATATCCAAATCATATTAGGGTGTGTCTTGGAGTGTGTAGTGGGGTTGGGGAGTCATGTGCACAGGACTCTTTATTTAACAATAGGAACATAAAGACATTTAATGTACAACCTACGTGGAGAATTGGATGGTTGCTATCCACCTTACAGTGGGCTTACAGATGATTCTCAGACTCCGAAATGCCACCAAGAAAAACCTCATTCCTGTTTATTAGAAAAGTTAATTTAGATCGGATATAAATTCTGTGCCTAGCACTTCTACAGTAGAGCCCTTTTTATAAGATAAAAATGTGTCAGTACCTTTCCTCCTCAAGCCTAGAATGGTGGGAGTATTTATTTCTCAGCAAAAGAAACAAATTGCCGTTTTGGATCACAATATTGACCACGCATTGACCAAATATAAATGGTATATAAAACAGATACAAGCAAAAATCGTGGGGAAACCTCTTCAGGATTTCTCTGAGTTTCAGCTCAGTGCTTACTGAGCCTCTGGAAAATGTTCTAATTTCAATCCTTCTGCTGACCATCAAGAAAAATGAGGGGCATGATAATGGTGGGGAGAGAGGTTATAATTCAGAGATTGAAGGGCATGTTGGAGGACAGAAACGATGTTCATATTTGATATATGTTTTATACCAATAGATATTAAAGCTGTGTGTGCAATATTAAATATAGGTCATTGGAAACCTTAATCTACATTAGTCTGTCTATATTCGTTTTTCAACTACATAGATGTTTAAGAACTTGAAGTGTCACACTATGCAATCCATGGTGGAGATGGAGAAGAACAATGGTAGCTGGATGGGGTTTTACAGGCCCAGGGGGTTGACTGGGTGACTTAACTATGCCCCTATGGTCTCTCACATTTCTCCAGCAAGCTAGCCCAGGCATGTTCTTGTGGCAAATGCAGAGATGTAAGAAGATGCAAATCTAGCCATCCTGGCAAGCTTCTACTTCTACTAACATCCTATTGGCTAAAGCAAGTGATACGGTTACTCTGAAAATCCAGCTGCAGAGCCCTGGAACATCACAGAGTGAGATATGGGGGTATTGGGGAAAGAGGGTTGCAGTAAAATGACACCTTAACACAACCGCTCTATCATGCCTGGGTACATAAATGCCTCCAGCTCTTTGCTGTGCCCTCAAAACTAACTGAAAGCTCTGAAAGTTCCATGCATAATTGGGAGTTCTTTATATGATCATCCCAGTTTATTTTCACAACAGCCTGTAGGATGATATTTTCTGTTTATAAAAGATGAAGATGCTTGAGGAGCAGTGATAACGTAACTTGCCTTAATAGACTTGGACTCAAACCCAAGTGAGACTGCAAAGCTCTTGATCTTGTTCCAAAAGCAGAGAACTAGGAAAGTGGGAATTATTCATAGTTTGAGATAGGCAAAATAGTAATCATGGAAATATCAATGATGAGAGAAATAAGTTGATGATAGAGAATCGGGTATTAAATAGCTGATCATCAAGTTGTAGCTATGTATCCAAAAGATGATTGAATGTCCCAGAGTAGCTGTTTAGTCTTATTTTTCTATGAATGTCAAAATTTTGCAGTGTTAGCCAATTAAAAAATATCTACTACTTTTTATAATATAGAACTTATTTTTAAAAAACATTATGGAGTGAAGTTTCACTTCACTGCTCAAGGGTTTCCAAAATATATCCTTCCAAAGTGGCTAAGGAGAATTTTCCTAACATTCTCATATTTTAACTAGAAATGTTTTTCATATGGTTTTCCTCTGTGTCCCCACCGAAACCCCATCTCTAAATGTAATGCATGTATGTTGAGGGAGGGACCTGTAATCCTCAAGTCCCAGGGATGGAGGTGATTGGATCATGGGGGCAGTTGCCTGAATGCTGTTCTTGTAATAATTAGTGAACTCACAAGATCTGGTTAAGTGTAAGTGACTATGTAAGATGTGACTATGTGAGATGATTTTTGACTACCCATAGGTACTAGTAAAATGAAGGATTTTTGTTCACTTATTTAGAAGACCTACAAATTTCTAATTATTTTCCCAAATAAAACAACCAATACTTAGTTTTAGAGAGCAGAAAAAAAAGTGAATGACCAGCAAAGGCCAAAGCAGCATCAGTCTAAGGAACCCTGTGAGGGCTAATACATCAATAGAAATACATGCTTGGCTGACTTTAATAGCCTCAGCACTAAATAGCATCTGCTTAAAAAGATATTTTACTATAGTTACAAAATATGAATTGTAATAATAATTAGTGCTCAGTGTACACAAAATGCTATTTATCATCCACAAGCATGCAACATACAAAGAGTCACAAAGAAACAAATTAAATTCTCTTCTAGTGCATTGAAGTCAAGGTAAACTATGCTTGAGACTCAAACCTGATACAAAAAAAGTAAATATTAGAAGATTATATATAATTTTAGTTTGCATATAAATTCTCTACTATTTACAATTATACTCAGGGTTAATGGTGAAATCTGACTTTTGAAATTCTAAAAAAGTAAACAACATCTGAGGAGTACATTAACATTTTCACTTAAACGGTAGCCGTTAATCATATAGTTATCTTTTAGACATCCTGTTTTAGTCTATTCTCACCCTGCTATAAAGATACTACCTGAGACTGGGTAATTTACAAAGAAAAGAGGTTTAATTAACTCACAGTTCCACATGACTGAGGAGGCCTCAGGAAACTTACCATCATGGCAGAACAGGAAGCAGGCATGTCTTACATGGCAGCAGGCAATAGAGAAAGAATGCACAAAGTGGGAATAGCCTTTCGCTTAACCAGATCTTGTGAGTTCACTAATTATTACAAGAACAGCATTCAGGCAACTGCCCCCATGATCCAATTACCTCCATCCCTGAGACTTGGGGATTACAGGTCCCTCCCTCGACATACACGCGTTACATTTAGAGATGAGGTTTTGGTGGGGACACAGAGGCAAACCATATCACACTTGAAGAGAGAAATTCAGGTATGTTTTTACTTCAGACATAAAGCATATAGACAGCTTCAAACTTCCAATATAATTTTCTTGTAAAAACTGACCCAGCTGGCAGTGATTATTCTTTGTCTCTGAAATAAGATGAACTGGAAACTCAAGCTGCTCAATATTAAGCTGATCAGAAAAAACAAGAATCAAGAAGTGTTCCATTCTTTCAAGCTTCTTATCTCTGGAGATGATCTGATCTTGTTTCAGAGACATCTTATCTCTTGATCTTGAAGCTTCTGTTCTCTAAATCAGAAAACCTAAACTTTCACTTAGGTTACCTGTCAATTTCAATCAATATGTTCCTGGTTTGACAGATATCAGTAGAGTGTTGGTTGTATTGGAAAAAATGTATAATTTTTGCAGTATCAAATACTCACAAGCCTAAATTTTAACTTTTCTTCAATCCTCAGAATTTAACTCCTATTTAATTTTCCAAATAAAATAAATTGATCGCTTCCTCTATGATGCAAGCTATTTTAAATGCAATGTTGTTTATAGTATAGTTCTGTTTCTCACTGGGGTAGGAGATTGCCCTTAGGCAGATTTGATTCTACCGAGAGGCATTTGTTTCCTCATCACAAGTGGGAATGAAGTAATATAAACATCTCATAGATAAAGACCAGGGATGTTGCTAAACTACCATTACTCAAGATAGCCCCTCATGATACAAAATTATCTATCTCAAATGTTAATACTAAGGAGGTTGAAAACTTTTAGAATAAACAACCAGAAAAGCACAAATACTACTGATTTCAATTACTCTAGTCCTTTACTCTTTGTCTCTATGGAGAATGGAGCCTAAGGCTAACTTATAGGTTCACATTTAGAAAGAAGACCTAATTGTCATCATAGAATTATAAAACACCATAGAAAATAATGAAAAAGTTTGGGGGTAGATAAAATAATCTATTTTGAGGGCAGGTAGAATAACAAATCTTGTCCCATTTATTCATTCATTCATTCATTCAAAACCTATGATGTGACGGGAGCCTATAATAGAGTCCAGACTGATAAGGATAGAGTAGATATACTGTGAATCAGTTATACACAGTCTCTATTACCAACAATGCTTATGGTTGATTGTGGAGGGAAGGAAGAATGTAAAAGGAGAAATGCTTCTTCCTCTTCACGTTTTGTAGTTGTGGATATTCTAATAATACATGCAATAAAAGTCATGAAGACAGAAGAATGTAGATGGAGAAAATTTAGGGCAAGAATTATCTAACAATTATGAGAAACCCACCTGCACTCTATTTGATAGGTTATGTGTAAAGACAGTTTATTCTAACAATACTATTTGAAAATGAAGAAACAAGCCAAGAGTTCTATAATTCATCCAGCAATGTAGCCAGGACTTAGGTTGACAGACCTTAATCTCATAGGTTTATTTATTTTCTCACTTACCAAGTCTCTTAAATTCAGATTAATTTGTCTGTTACCTTCATTTGCCCCTCCTGGATAATCCCTATTCATCCTTTTTAAGTCTTTACTTAGATGACTCTCCTTAGCCTTCTCTGTAAGTTTGCAGGTGCCCCCTAATTGTGCTATCCCTGTGCTTCTCCCACCATAACTAACATTCCCAGTGATTGTGTTGGCCTATGTCCATTCACATTTTCACTACAATGTAAGCTCCTATTCACTTGAACTCTAAGTAACTAGCATAACATATAATAACTAGCTTAACACATTATAACTAGTACATGACATATGATATATGTTCCTATGTGACTAAATAAATGGCTTTCTGCATGACACTTTTCCAGGTATTTTGTATAGTTTTTAAGTATATTTCAATAAAATAAAGCATATAAAAAAAAGAATTTCTATACATAAAGCCACTATTGTTCTCTAGCTGGATGTCCTAAGAAGAGGTTGAATTCTTTCCTCTCTACCTCAATTAGCAGGTTCTTTATCTGATCAAAGCACCAATGAGATTATACTTGAATTTTAGAGGGCAACTGATGGATATAGCGAGAGGGCAAACATGCATTTCTTCAACAGTTCTTGCACTTAATCAAAACCTGTTTTCCTCTCTTGGTGATCTAGAATGTACCCAACAGAATAATTAAGAATTCCTTTTATCTTCAACTATGAAGTTTTACAGGAGAAAACATTCTCATTCTTCCTTTCCCCTAAGATACACTCTCACTTTGATCATGTGAGTCATAAAGAATCTCCAGCTCATACAGTGGTTTTAACATATCATTCAGGAGTCCCTGATTCATTACTGATCCATATCACTAAAGTTTCTCTTCTTGGACTAAAGAGTGAAGGGAAAGTAGCTTGAAGTCTTTGCCTCAAATATTCCTCCCTTATACTCCCAATAACATTGGACTGTGGAAGAACAGAGTATATTTATCAAGCTAATATTTATTTATTTTGTCCCAAGACAATTGTTCTTGGGTCAGTATCTGTTTTACAAAAGAAATGTAGAATTACTTGAATTACCTGTTACTTGGGAGATGCATGACTCACTAGTTAACCAAGTTCATGTTGAAGTGCTACTGCTATATCCCAAGAATTACTATGATAGATTTCAAATGACAGCTAAAATAATTCTCTGTCATTTCATCTATCTGGTGCCTGGATGCATGAATTCTGTCGCATCCAGGCATCTAAAAGTTTAAATAAGTTGCTTGAGCAATGTAACTGAACCCAAAGCTTTAGCAAGGGTAAATAATTCAGCTTATTCATACATGCAACTTAGGTTTTCTTGTCTCTTAAAATTAGTGTATTTAAATAATGTATTTGATGTGACACAAATGAGTAAAAAACCTATAATTTGTCTTTTAAGATGACAATTTGTCACAAAAACATGACTTAAAGTCATCCTTAATGGATGGCATGCCATCATTTATTTTGAATTTCTTGACGAGTATGTTTGTGTCACCACAGTAACATAACAAGGTGTTATTTTGTGATGTTTTCTGAGATAGGATTTGTATAAAGCAAATTTGAGAAAGAGCTTCCCAAATGACAAATTTATATGAAAAGAAGATGTCACCAAGGGTGAATGTTTTCCAAAAATAGTGCCACTGCACTAATTCTCATATAATGAGCATTAAGAAATCCAATGATCTCATATTTGTCTTATTGTTAAAACTGTGGAGATGGTTTAACAAGTGTTTTCACGTTATGTGTGCTTTGTTAGTTGTTAAAACAGTTTTTTTTTTTGAGGTGGTATAATTAAAATAGAATTGTAGGTGCCCTGAAGAGATGTTCACAGCTCTGTTTAAATATAAGTGAAACTTCACAGATGTTAGCCAGAATTTCTAAATGTATACCTGCTACTGAAGTCCTACTTTAAAAAGAGCGTTTCAAAGTATTTTTCCCAACACCGTTTCAGTAATTGTTTTGTTTAGTAGGATTCTTTATTAAAATAAAACCATATATTCCTTTTTATAAAGCAAGAAAAATTTGATTGTGTACGACTACATTTCCTAAATATTTATAGCAAATGTGAAATCTAACTCTATGTCTTCCCCGACTCACTTTTGGAACTCAGGTACCCATAATCTTCTGAATCATAACCCTTGGTTCAAAACACAATCATTATTGGCCTATCCATGGCCCATCTTCCTGCCTTCCTTCTAGCTATCTTTCATTCCTCCTCCTTTGCTTCTTTTTCTTAGAATAATGAATTAAGCACATGCAAGCTCACTAGGCAAAACAGAGCCAGGGTCTCCAGATTATCCTACATTTAGTCATATGTTTCTCTCATCCATCTTTCTGCTTCCATCCACTAGAGAAAACGGTTATCTTGGACCTTTTATTTATCAATCTCTTTGCTTCCTCTTTTGTAGTATTTCGACTTTTATCAGTTACATAAATTAATACTTATCACATTTACTGATGTTGTAGATTGTTATTTTGTCTTAAACCTGGATGTTTTTGATTTATAAAAGGTTGATATTCCAAAAATTCTGCTTTTAGGTCAGCTGTCTAGAGCGTGGATCCATAGAAACTATGTTTTTATTATGCACCAGGTTTCAGGTTATGTTTCCAAATTGATGAGACATTGTTAACCTACAATAATTCTAATGATAGTTATCTAATGTGGTGGTCTTGAGAGTAAAGCATCTCCAAAGTAAAATAAGACAATGTGGATTGGTCAAATACTCTGTGGTTTGCATCCTATTTAGGTTATTAACAGATATTCAATGTTCTTGAAATTATCCAGCCTTTTAATTTTTAATGTTTATTTTTTTATTTTTATTTTTGAACCAGGGTCTGATGCTGTCATCCATGCTACAGTGCAGTATAGACTTTATAAAACTCATTTTTCCTCAGCAATTTAAGAATATCAGTACTTAACTCTGCATTTATAGTGACACACAATTTTGTTCCTCTGCAAGTTAAATGCAAACGATCTCAAAATATACATAATTTTAAGAAATTATTTAGGACCCCCAAGTTAATAGTGTTCTAGCAAAGGTGGAGAGAACATTGGGGAAAATGGGCTAGAGAATGCGGGATCTGTGTAAGAACTAAATATTTAAGAATTAAAAAGGCGTTTTGATGTATAAGTTAAACATGTATCCATTTTGCTCACTTGAGTTACCTAATCATTCTCAGAATCCTTTGTTGCAGGAAACAACTGGTTGTGCTCTTTAGTCAAATGATTGAACAAAAGCTCAGAAATTTTAAGGTAATCTATTATAAAACTTGGAATCATAAAATTGTATTCTTGAAAGTATTTTATTTTCTAGCCTATAGACTACACCACAAGATAATTCCTGACTAATCTCAAATTCCCTGGACACAAAATATTAAGGTTTAGATCTATCCTGAATACTTTTTCAAATTTATAGGAATTTCACAAGTATATGTGAATAAGCATGAGTTCCATGATTTAGGAAGACTGTCTTGTGCTGAGTAATTAATAAAAGTCATTTAATGTTTTACTGGAGGACTGTGAACACAGTTGTTGATAGAAAGCAAAAACATATTTTGAGGTTTATTGTTTAAGATAAGAGAGAATGAGGAATTATGTTGATGTAAGTTGAGTTCTTTTTCTTTACTTTCAAATTCAAATTAATTTCGCTAAATCCAGCACATGTTTTAATATCTCTTTGGATTTGGTGAAAGGCACCCTTACACTTTAATATTTGGAGATAACTTCCTGTTCCCACCAGTTCTGCATTTCATCTGTTGTGACTATCCCTTTCTTTCTGACCCAAATGTATCTAATATTGATATCTGGTATGAAACCACTCATGTAAGATAGATGAATGTTTTTAAGACACTTTGTTAAGATTTGGAGGTTGTGGCTAGGGATTATGTAATGAAAAATTAGATCATTTAAAAATGAATAATAGCCAGCTTTGCTAGTGGAGCTCCCCTGTATAAGCCCTCTCCCTGATCTTCAGCCTCCTATCTCCCTCCACAGCCCACTGGCATGTCCCTTTGACAGGTGCCTGTTGATTTATTATGCATAGTCATTTACCCATCTTTTTGTTTTGCTCATCCAGACCACTCTCTATTCCACAATTGCAAGGTCCTTTGAAATGCTTGTTTCCTGAAAACATTTTAAAATCCTAAAATCTGCTTTAAGAAGAAATTTGTCTCTTGCTCATATTTGTTTCTTTCCTTTATATATAATAATGTACACTATTACTACTTCAATACACGTCAGCTATTGTTTTACTTTAGTAAATAGAAAACCCATTAAAAGGATTTACTAAGCTCAAGCATGTCTTCATTTCTTTTTTCATCACACTAATTCCCAACAGGTCTTGAGATGTGCTTTTGTAACTTACTTTCCTATGGGGATACTCAGAAATATGAGCCTCAGGATGTAGAAAAAATATTGTAGTTAAAATAATTAAGAATGTTCATTTATTATCTCAGTTTGGAACATTTACATAATTTATGTTATTTAAACAGCAGACTACATTCTAATTTGCTTTTACATTTTAGATGTTTAGATAAGCATAGGCATGGCATTAATGGAGATGTAGAATGCAAGAAGGGAGCAGTATTTCCTTTAACGAATTTTGTGCCCTCCTCTATGGACTCTGTGGTAAATTACCCAGAGAGTCATTGCTACTTTATCTCTTATTAACTTACTTATAGAAGAAAAAAGTAAGAAAGATCCAGGTTTTAGTGAGAGGTTATGACTTTCTGGATAATTACTCTTTTTGTAAATGGATGGGAAATATATTAACCATGCTTGTACTATAAAGATTATTTCATTCTTTAATTACTCTTTTGATAAAATAGGAAGGAGGGGAACAGATCAGCCACCCAAAGCTAATGCTTCCACCATTGAAACCAGAGAGCACAAAGAAAATCTTTATTTATGTGAAAGGTTAGAACAGTTTTTCTTTCCATGTAAAAAAACAGTGATGAATGCTCCATATATGTTGATGATGAATCTTTCTTTGATGATATTTTTTCCTTCTGCTCTTCCTTCACTATGGTAGGAGATTCAGTGAAATACACTCACTTCATGGAATAATCATTAAACACTTCCCATTTCATATCCAATCCTATTATATGGATTATTTGTTATTTTCAAAAGGATTATCAAAATAATGTTGATCTAACTCCTCTCAATTCTAAAGTGCTTAGACATTGATTGTTCAGTTATTTGGCAAATGCTTACCAAGCTAATACTTACTATTAAGCAGGCCCCCTGCTTGGGGATATAATTGAATACAGGCTGTCTTCTACTTAGCTGATTAATATTGCTACTTTCAGTTTCTGCCCTTCCTCCTTCTTCTCTTGAAGATTTCTTATTTGGGAACATAATTAACTCTTTACAAACCACTTGAAGCTGCTTCACTAAGTAATGTACTATCATGATGATATCTAGCATTTAATGTGTACATTCAATGTACCAGTCACTGTGCTGTGTCCTGTAAGTATACCTATCTCATGTAATTCTATCTTTTTGTAAAGCTGTGTTATCTCCATTTTATTGGTACTGGTGGTGGTGGTGTTTTGACACAGGGCCTTGCTCTGTTGCCCAGGCTGGAGTGCGGCTCACTGTATCCTCAATATCCTCAGCGCAAGCAATCCTCCTACCTCAGTCTCCCGAGTAGCTGGGACTAGAGATTGCACCACCATGCCCAGCTAATTTAAAAAAAAAAAAAAACAACAACTTTTGTAGAGACAGGGTCTCACTATGTTGCTCAGGCTGGTCTGAAACACCTGGACTCAAGCAATTCTCCTGCCTTGGCCTCCCAAAGTGTTGGGATTACAGCCATGAGTCTCCTTTATATTGCTGAGGAAACTGAGGGACTGTGAGGTCAAATCACTTGCCCAAGGTGACACGGATAGTATGTATTTTAGCTGGAATTCAATTTGCAAGCTGGCTGCCTTCAGAGCCTACACTCTTAATCGTTATGCTGAGTGAGACACAGGAAATGATATCTTTCATGTATGGGAACATGGTGATTGCCAGCTCTGATGGGTAAGGGTAAGATGAAACTGATGAGTGATTATACTGTGAATAATTAGACAAGGGAGCCGTCATGACCCCACCAGTTACTGTCTATGGGACTGTTGTCAAGTCAGGAGGATGCTAATGCTTACTCTTGAATTCGTAGTGAGGGTTAAATGAGGCAATAAATGTAGAGTGTTTAGTTCTTTGTCTGCCGATCGTAAAATAGGCAATAAACTTGAGCTTTTGTTATCATTACGACTGATTTAGAATAGTCAGACTTATGTATTCCTATTGTTAAAGGAAATGATCAAGCCAAGCCCTCCCTCTAGGCCCCTTTCCAGAAGATAATCTTAGGGTCCAAGAAGGCTAGGTTGCTTACCCTCTGCTCCTAAGCTTCTCTGAAAAGCTAGAGTTAAAACTACAGCAGCTCCCCTGAATCCAGTCTCTTTTGGTTTTCACTCATCATTTCATATACTAAACCCAAGAGGATATTGCAATAAAATACCAGAAAATATTCAAAATGGAAAATAGACAAGGCTCCATTAAGGATACAAGACTACATGAAATTAAACTTCTCAGAAAGATTTAGGGCCAATGGATCTCTCTTGTGAAATGGTCATTACCTACAATTTTGCCCTTATTGTTATTTTTGCTATTTCATTAAGCTAAAATTATATCCATATTTACTCTCTTGTTTGACTTGTAATTGATAGATTCTATTGTTTTTTATTGTAATTTCTAAATATAAGGACTAAATTATTTTCTTTCTAATTTTTGTAGGCTTCAAGTTTTCGTATAACAGCTTTTGTTGAATGGATTAATATTTGTATAAAATGTATATTAGCCTAGAGATGATGTGAATTTATAATTTTATCCTTTGCTGATTCAAGGGATCAATTGAATACATTTCTTAATTTTCAGAGTAATAATTTGTTCATTAAATGTTTTAGTATTAATATGTCTTAGTTTCTCTCCCCAACTTTTTACCACACAAGCTTCACATGTATGGAAAGCTAAATGTATGTGATACTAACATGTATATACCCCTTATCACTGCATCCAGATGCAACAATTGTTGACATACTTCAACACTGAGTTTCTCTTCCACATTATCTCTCTCTCCATTTATCTGAAATCTCTCCTGGGGTGTGTGTATACGATTACTTGGCTAAATTATTTGACATTAGATTGCACACATCAGTACAATTCATCCCCAAATCTTTCAGAAGACATGTCTTAAGAACAAAGTCATTCTTGTACATGACCAAAATAGTATCAAATCTAAGAAATTTAATATCAGTGAAATAGAAATAATATAAATAATATTATATAAGTAATTCTTATGCAAATTACAACAATTAACATTTTATAAGTGTATAATTTTTATTTCAAATGAAATGCACTGTGGCCAAAGAAGGTGCTATAAAATCTCAACTTTTTGAGCATGTTAAAGGGTACGGGCAACTTACAATTTATTTCGAATGTTCTGTGGATATATGAAAATCTATATTAAAGTAACAAAGTTGTCTGTCTATAGTAAATATAGATTGTAGACTGCCTTATTTAACTTCACTATTACTACTTCTTTGTCTAATATATGCATTGAGATTTTGGAGAAGCATGATATATTGAAATCTATTATAATAGTTTTTGTATCAAGATACTTTGACTTTAAAAAAAAAACTTTTTATTAGGGAATTTTCAAGCATATTCCAAAATAGAGATTATTGTATAAGTTGTCTCCACAAATGCATCCATCCATCTTCAATGATTTCAACATTTTACCAGTCTTAGAGATAACCTTTTCCATTCGTTATGTAATATTTTAAAACAAATCTAAGATATAATCATGTTATTTTACCTGTAGATAATTCATTACGACCTAGCTAACAAATATTTGATGTGTGTATACATATACATACATACTGCAGTGCTATGGCCAAACTTTACAAAATTAACCACCATTGATTAATGTCATTCTGTAATTGTTGTCCCTGTTGTCTAAATCTATGTATTGTTACAGTTAGTTTGTTCACATAGTATCCAAACAAGGTCTACATGTTACATACTCCTTTCTTTTAATTTGTATTTTTTTTCCATGAAGTTTTTCTTGTTGAAACCCATTTTTGTGATCAATTTGTAGAATTTTCCACATTCTAGATTTTCAGCAGGCTGGCTCTTGATGACGTTTAAAGCATCCTCATTCACTCAGGTTTATGTTTGATCATTATATCTAGACGTTTGGTTAGATTTAAATACTTGTCTTTTACTTTTTCCAAGAATACTTCATTGATGACATTATATAGTTGCTATTCCATCCTATCAAGAGACATACAATGTCAGATACAGTCTGAATGTGGGCCAAATCCAGATTATGGAACATTCTACAATAACAGAGAAGTTATACGTGACTCCAGGTGGTGACAACAGAAGAAGATAAAGTTAATTCAGCTGGTGTCAACCTAGACCATTCTTTAATAAGTATCCCATGAACTTTCACCTGATAATTTTGAAATCCATTAATAATCATTGTCTAACCACATTGTTTTATTAGTGGTTGTAAAATGGTTATTTTCTTTCTTTTATTATACTTAAAGTCCTGGGGTGCACGTGCAGAACGTACAGGTTAGTTACATAGGTATACACATGCCATACACACATGTTGCTGTACCCATCAACCAATCATCTACATTAGGTATTTTTTCTAATGCTATTCCTCCTCTAGTCCCCCACCCCATGACAGGCCCCAGTGTGTGAAGCTCCCCCCCCTGTGTCCCTGTGTTCTCATTGTCCAACTCCCACTTAGGAATGAGAATATGTGGTATTTGGTTTTCTGTTTTTGTGTTAGTTTACTGAGAATGATGGTTTCCAGCTTCATCCATGTCCCTGCAAAGAACATGACCTCATCCTTTTTTATGGCTGCATAGTATTCTGTGGTATGTATGCACCACATATTCTTTATCCAGTCTACCATTGATGAGCATTTGGGTTGATTTCAAGTCTTTGCTATTGTGAACAGTGCCACAATAAACATACATGTGCCTGTGTCTTTATAATAGAAGATTTATAATCCTTTGGATATATACCCAGTAATGGGATTGCTGAGTAAATGGTATTTCTAGTTCTAGATCCTTGAGGAATTGCCACACTGTCTTCCACAATGATTGAACTAATTTACACTCTTACCAAGTGTAAAAGTGTTCCTATTTTCCCACATCCTCTCCAGCATCTCTTGTTTCCAGACTTCTTAATGATCGCCATTCTAACTGTCATGAGATGATATCTCATTGTGCTTTTGATTTCCATTTCTTCAGTGACCATTGATGATGAGTGATGAGCTTTTTTTCATATGTTTGTTGGCTGCATAAATGTCTTCTTTTGAAGTGTCTGTTCATATACTTCACCCATTTTTTGATGTGGTTGTTTGCTTTTTTTCTTGAAAATTTGTTTAAGTTCTCTGTAGATTCTGGGTATTAGTCCTTTGTCAGATGGATAGATTGAAAAAATTTTCTCCCATTTTGTAGGTTGCCTGTTCACTCTGATATTTTCTTAGGCTGTGCAGAAGCTCTTGAATTTAGCTAGATTCTATTTGTCAATTTTGGCTTTTGTTGCCATTGCTTTTGGTGTTTTAGTCATGAAGTCTTTGTCCATGATTATGTCCTGAATGGTATAGATTTTCTTCTACGGTTTTTATGGTTTTTGGTCTTACATTTAAATCTTTAATCTACCTTGAGTTAATCTTTGTATAAGGTGTAAGGAATTTTCAATTTTCTGCCTATGGCTAGCCAGTTTTTCCAACACCATTTACTAAATAGGAAATCCTTTCCCCATTGCTTGTTTTGTCAGGTTTGTCAAAGATCAGATGGTTGTAGATCAGTGGTGTTATTTCTGAGGACTCTGTTATGTTCCATTGGTCTATATATCTGTTTTGGTACTAGAACCATGCTGTTTTGGTTACCGTAGCCTTGTAGTATAGTTTGAGGTCAGGTAGCATGATGCCTCCAGCTTTGCTTTTTTTGCTTAGGATTGTCGTGGCTATACAGGCTCTTTTTTTTGGTTCCATATGAAATTTAAAGTACTTTTTTTTCTAATTCTGTGAAGAAAGTTAATGGTAGCCTGATGGGAATAGCTTTGATTCTATAAATTACTTTAGGCAGTATGGCCATTTTCATGATACTGCTTGTTCCTATCCATTAGCATAGAATGTTTTTCTCTTTGTGTCCTCTCTTATTTTTTTTTTTTTTTGAGCAGTGGTTTGTAATTCTACTTGAAGATGTCCTTCACATTCTTTGTAAGTTCTATTCCTAGGTATTTTATTCTCTTTGTAGCAATTGTGAATGGGAGTTTACTCATGATTTGACTCCTATTACTGGTGTATAGGAATTCTTGTGATTTTTGCACAATTAATTTTGTATCCTGAGACTTTGCTGGAGTTGGTTATCGGCTTAAGGAGATGTTGGACTAAGACGGTGGGATTTTCTCAATATACAATCCTATCACTTGCAAATAGAGACATTTTGACTTCCTCTCTTCACATTTGAATACCCTTTCTTTCTTTCTCTTGCCTGATTGCCTTGGCCAGAACTTCTGAATTCCTGAATAGGAGTGGTGAGAGAGGGTATCCTTGTCTTGTGCCAGTTTTCAAAAGGAATGCTTCCAGTTTTTGTCCATTCAGTATGATATTGGCTGTGGGTTTGACATAAATAGCTCTTATAATTTGGAGATACATTCCATCAATACTTATTTTACTAAGAGATTTTTTAGCATGAAGGGATGTTGAATTTTATTGAAGGCCTTTTCTGGATCTATTGAGATAATCATGTGTTTTTTGTTGTTGGTTCTGTTTACATGACGGATTACATTTATTGATTTGCATATGTAAAACTAGCCTTGCAACCCAGGGATGATTGTTGTGTATAAGCTTTTTGTTGTACTGCTGGATTTGGTTTGTCAGTATTTTATTGAGGGTTTAAAATGGTGATATTCTAAAAGCACATTTCTTCTGCATTTTTTAGTAAGACTTCCATAGAGAAGACCTTTCCTTTGTCAACCGTTTGATCACATGAATATTTGCAGACTTTATGGTTTGTTCAGAAAAGTCAAGATAATGCTTGATTCATTCCCTTTATCAATTTATTGAAAAAGTATTTATCCTCATTTTACCTCCAATGGTGAATTTCTTACATTTTTCATAGTTTTGGTTTTATGTTATTAGTTGATATATGGCTGCTGCATGCAGGCTTTTAACTATCATACCATATTCTCAAATTATGCCTTTTAATTAGATGCATTTGTTAGATGAAAGATACAGTCGCTGAATCCTTGTATAACTGCAAATATTATTTTTTTTTTCTTGCCAGTGGTTGAAGGCTATCTTTCCTACCTAAAGAAATATTTTATTTCAGACATTTTCTCTTAGGAGTTTTTAGCAGTTTGTCTATCAACTTTTAGAATCTGGTATTGTAGATGAACAATTGAGTAACAGCTAAATTCTTTATTGTTTATAAGTCTCTTGTGCTTTCTATTGGAAAGTTTTTAAGATTTCTTTTTTTCCTTTGTTCCAGGAGTTTTCATATCTTATCAGAACATTCCTAGGTGTGTATCTTTCCTCATAAACCCTGTTTGAAACTAGCCTAACTCTGTTAAACTGCACATTAGAGTATTCCGCTACTTAGGGATTTTTAAAAAAGTAATTTGTTTTACTGTCATCTTTCTATACCTACTTTTTCTTATTATAGAAAGCTTTTATTCTCAAATTTTATTTCCTGAATCTACCTCCAAATCTCTTATCTTTCTCTCCTGACTACAATCTCTTTAAATTTTTCTTTGACATTTGACTTGATCTTTCAGACTGATAACTAGAGTTATGACAGGAACTGTGTTCTTTTTCAGTATATATAGCAAATTTTAGTTAAAATATTTTTATTCCAGAAAAGCATTTTGGACTATATTTCATTTAATCTACTCATATTATTTCAATAATATAATAATTGTAATATCAAGTTATTTTCTGTCCTCTTCAGTATTTCACATTAGAGGCTTGTTTTGATTATTCTCTTTGATGTTTCTCTGTCTGCTGAACTTTTAACATAGCTGAAACTATTTTTGTTCTGCTCACCAAGACTCAGCTGCTTGGAATCCTGAAGCAGCAGTATAGACTGCCAGAAGCATTGTGGTCTATCTGCACTTGTGGGCTGTAGGCACAGGATCAATAAGGCTGGAGCACAAAAGGCCATTTTGCTACCAAGTCCTTTTATACTCCCCTGACCTTGTGAGGGGAAAGAAACTAGTCTGTCTCTTCAGCTCATGTGCAGCTCTTGGTAGAGTGAGAAAAGCATTCTTACTCATGCTTGACTAGTTCCAGATTTCTTTTTGGGCATCAGAAGACTCACCATCCCAACCCTGGGGCCAAGATCTCCTCAGTTTCTGTCGCGTTTTGAATCTTTTTCATTGGTTGCCATTCTTTTATACCAGAGAGGAGGAAGTTCCTTATTAATGTTTGAGCTTAAACCTACTTACCTGCCAACTCCTTAATTTCTTGACCTAAGTGAAAACAGTAAGCTTGAGTTGAGAATTGAAGGGACTCTGGATGCTTTCTCCACCTAGATTTTGGGGAGATTGTATCTTTCTTGAAGTATCAATTAGGTTTATTTTTCATGTGAGCCAAGAGTTTTTCATTTTTTATTTTCCTGTGAAATAGCAGCTGGTCACATTTATGAGAAAATTATTTTGAATCTCAGTTCCTCTGAAATTTATCCTTTATTAATATTATTTATAGAAGAAATATTTTGAGGAAAATATGCTTATTATGTATCATATTTAATCATGCAGAATATCTTGAATCTATTGGGAAGTCAGTATCATAAATTAGTAAAGGAATTTTTAATCCCACCCAAAATTGAATAGGAAGAAAATTTGAGATTGTGTATAATGATTTGATTATTCATAGCTACCTGAAACCTCCCATTTAAAAAACAGAATGAATTGTGTCTTTGAGTAAGCCAACTATGTGATCAGGAAAATAAGCAATTCAACTTACCGAGAGACTTGGGTTCTAATCCTTAATCCTTACCAGTTAAACTTTAGGGGAAAAATTAAAATAATATTGATATCTCCTCTGTTAACTGGAACAATAGCATAGGTGAACCTTTACTCTTCTGTATAGAAATCTTTTGTTTCTAAACTTCGAGCCTATATACCGAAAACCCTGAGTCTGCATACTAAGTTTGAAAATTATGAAAACTATAAAGGCAAAAGAAATAACAGGACTATACTCAAACAAAATATAAAAAAACAAATTAGTATAAGCTTTACTTACCCCCACCACAAAAACAAAGCAAAAACTATTGCTGTTTAATAGGAACTTTGTTGTTCTAAATACATTTGAAACACTGTTTTCCTGTTAGGTTGAGTACCATTACTGAAGTTCTTTTTAGGCATTAAACTTAGATGCTACTTAAAGACTTGTTTCATGGTATTTTATAAATGTAAAATATTTTATATTTTTGTATAAATGCTGTCATAAAATATAAAAGATGTTTTCCACAGGGGCATATTCATAATTATCTAAGAAACATAGAAATCAACCCAGAAATCTCAATAGAAGCTTATGCTAATTTCAAGAAGAAAATTTCAAACATATTCTCCTTCTACTTTTAGTTTTGTTTTATTTTCACTATTATTCCCCTCTTTAAATTTTTGAACGGATAGTAACTCTATATAACTAATCTTATTACCTGTTTCTTTTTTATGTAAATAGCACCAAAAGAGCCTCCAAAACTAGTAAGAATAAGAGCTTTATCTAGAATATTTGCTTAAGAGACCAAAGTTTCTAGTCATACTAAAAACATATTTATGGTCACCACATTACATGTGTTGGGAGTTTGTGGCTACTTACTTAAAATTTTTTAAGCAGTCAAATTATTCCTAAAACTATAATACCATAATAAGTGCTATGAAATACTTTTCTAAGTATGTAATTCACTTTCAAGAAAATGACATTAACAAAACTAGAACTGATTAAGGCTAGGACATATATAGTAGATTTTGGAGTGTGTGGTACAAATTGCTAACATTAAAAACAGTCTAGGGAATAAAAGCCACTTTAGGCACATTTTAGAAAATGGATGTAACTAACTAGATACTAAATGATAGATAAATTTTAAATGAGAAAGAAGTAGGTTTCAGGGGCACAGAGCCACATGTGAAAGTGCGTATGTACAGAGGAAGGCAAGCGTAGGAGCATAGCAGAAGAAGGGAACAAAGAGGTTAGAAGGGAGCGGTGTCTGGGGCTCTTGGTTGGATTGTTCTGTTGGGAGGAACACACTGAGGGCTGCTGTCTTCAGTCCACAGACAATGGGAAGTCATTATAGATTCTTACAGGCAAAAACAACATGAGGAAATTGATGTTTTGATACTTGCTTTGAAAAGAGCTAAATTATCTAAAATTTACTAAAATGGAATGTTACTTTTGTTATAACATGTTATAATCAATACTCAAGATAGCTTAGATTTCTTAGTAAGGAAACTGTTCTTTTAGCAGAAAATTACAGAGTATTGACCAAGAACCAACTGATGATCTTGGTGCTAATTACAGAGAGCTTTCTTATTTCTTACATTATTGTCTTAGTCCATTTTCTGTTGTTTATAACAGAACATCTGAAACTGAGTGACTTACAAAGAAAATGAATTTCTTGGTAATGGAGGCTGGGAAATTGAAGGTTGAGGGGGCACATCTGATGAGAGTCTTCTTGATGAGAGTCTTCTTACTGGTGGGGACTCTGGTGTCCCTAAGTGACATGGAGCATCACATGGCAAAGGGCTAGGGGCTGAGCATCCTCATGAGTTAGCAAAGATTTCTGTCTGTCCTTATAAAGTTACTCATCCCCCTCCTGCGATAATGCATTAATCCATTAATCCATGAATAGATTAATCCATCCATGAAGGCGGAGCTCTCATTGTTTAATCATTTCTTAAAGGCTCCACTTTTCAATACTGCCACATTGGGTACTAAGTTTCGACATGATTTTCGGAGGAGACATGGAAACCGTATCAATAACCTGATTTTCAAATGTAAATAGATTTATTGTTTGTGACACACAGGCTCGAAATAAGAATACGTTTTTGTCATTCATCTCAATGCATACATTAACTTTTACAAATAATATTTTCTATGATATTTTATAAACAGTAGATTTGAGGAAAAACTTGAACATAATAAAATACATCACACTTCAAGTACACAAGAATATAGAGGTATTTTTGTGACATAATCTGTCTAATAGATTAATATTTTTATATATCTAATAGATTATTATTCTATTAGAGATTATCTAATAGAATCTAATATATCCATTTTGTACCATAATATCAGAAACACATTAAAAAGCATTATTTTATAATTTATCCTAAAATAATCTAACTTTAAAAGACTACATCTTCTAGAAAGTATAAAATGTGTAATACATTTTAATTTGAATAATGCATCCTTTACTATGAAGTGCACAGAAACTGGGTAGAAAGTGGTGGTTCATGCTTATAATCCTAGTGCTCTGGGAGGCTAAGGTGGGAGAACTGTCTGAGCCCAGGAGTTCAAACCTAGGCAACAAAGTGACACCCTGTCTGTACAGAAAATTAAAAAATTAGCTGGGCTTGGTGGTGTGTGCCTGTGGTCCCAGGTACACAGGAGGGTAAGACAGGAGGATCACTTGAGATCGAGGCTGCAGTGAGCTATGTTCATGCCAGTACATACCAGCCAGGGTAACAGGAAAAACAAAAGCAAAAAGGAAAAATAAAAACAATAACCACCAAAAAACCTAAAACAGTAACTGTATAATAGCACTTTCTGTATTTCTGATCATACTTTGCAGACCACAGGGTCTATGTCACACAACCCACGTATTTCCTTCAGTTCTAGACCTCTATTCCCAACTGCTTGCTTCATAGCTATATCTGTATATCGCACAAACTTTTTCTTTCTTTCTTTCTTTTCTTTTCTTTTTTTTTTTTTTTTGAGACAGAGTCTTGCTCTGTCACCCAGACTGGAATGCAGTGGTGCCATCTTGACTCACTGCAACCTCCATCTCCCAGGTTCAAGCAATTCTCCTGCCTCAGCCTCCCAAGTAGCTAGGAATACAGGCACTCACTACCATGTTCAGCTAATTTTTGTATTTTTTATTAGAGGTAGGGTTTCACCATGTTGGCCAGGTTGGTCTTGAACTCCTGACCTCAAATGATCCACCCACCTTGGCCTCCCAAAATGTTGGGATTATAGGCATGAGCCACCGTGCCCGGCCAAACCTTTCAAACTTACCAGGCCCCACATGGAGCTTTCTTTTGAATATTTTTAGTAAGTAAGAAATGAGAAATGAACCAACTGAAAATAATGCACGTAACTGTAAAATTCAGAGACTGGACAGGGATCAGGTATAGTTCAATCAAGCCTCTGAATCCATTTTCTTATTACAGCTTTGTCTGGTTTCCATCTTACATGTATGTTGGCTGTTGGAATAACAATTCTTGTACCTTGTTCACTGACAGAAGAGAGTGTGTCTTTCTGGTTTGTTTATGGTAGCTAGGATAATTCTGTCTTACGTATCTTTTCATCTTCAACATACCTCTTGCAAATATTTCAGTGACGTAAAAGGGTCACATGTTCCTTCTTAATAAATCTCTGGGGAAAAGGAAAAGAATGCCTTGCTCATTGGGCTCAAGTTTGCCTCCTCTGAAGCCATTACTTTGGCAGGGAAGATGCCATCATCTTGATTAGCTTAGATTAATCAAGGTTGTCTCTGGACCTGGGACCAGTACCCCGAAATTGTTTAGTTGCCAAACAGATGAGGTGAAAACAGACCAGACACACTCAATGTTCACTACACCATGCTCACTTACATTCTTGATTTTACATTTAAAAATGTGACCGTAGTGTGTCGAGGTAGAAAACTTAGAGTAAGAGAAAGAATCAAGAATGAATTTATCTAGCACCAACTTGTTTAGAATGTATCTCAGATACGTATTAATCCTGCTTCCCTGCACCCCTTCCATTCTGTCTTTGTCTTAGTCTGGGCACCATGAATCTGCTTTAGAATTTGCCGTGGCTCTTCTCTCATCTCTTCTGTGGATTGCTGTCAGTTTTTCAAGTGAACAGACTGTGTCTAATTTATCTTTGTATTTCCTAATTCAGCAGCATTTTCTAGACTCAAGTATGTGACTTCAGGCACTAAAATATTTTTGTTGAGTGACTAAAATTAAAAAACCTCAAAGAACTATAAAATGCTTTTTTGTCTTCTATTATCATTTGTTCTTAAGTCTCCTATATTAGTGAAGAAATAGTTGTTGAAAAGCTTACAAATTATTTTAGGAAATAAGGTAAATTTCGATGCCCCAAATATTTTGTTGTGTTTTCTACTAAAACAACAGAAAAGACCCAAGAAAACTTGAAATAGAATGTATACAGAAGACTTAAATAGAGGCATCTTAGAAAATTGTAGATACTTTTCTTAAAAATCCAAAACATACTTCGGTGAAGTGTTAGCGTTGGTATTTGAGGGACCACCTCTTTAGTTTTGGTGGGAGCTGCTTTGTTTTATTTTTTAATATAGCACCTGCTGCAAAATGTCTTCAGAGACAGACAGAACTTGGGAAACTCAGTTCAACACACCATAACAAATATTTCTACATACAAATAATTTTTCCTCTGAGTTGTATTTCTTATCTCTCTTTTGATCAGAAGCGGGTGTTGCCGATTCTCACAGTTTCTGAAACTTTTGCCATGTCAGAGAATTAAAACAGGAGTGAGAAGATACGGGAAAAGCTTTAAGAAACTTTTCCCTAAGCCCAGGGAGAAAGCTTTCTGTTTCATTTGGATTTCACTTCATGTCTTGAATTAGTGGCACTTACCAGGCAGATTTGGATATATGGCAGTTAGTTATAGCAGTTAGTTTCCGTGTTTGCATAGATGGGGGCAGATTTTTCATTAACCCAATTTGTGTTGCCCTTCTTTTTGCAGAATGCAACAAAACTTTTAAATGGATATATGGCAATTTGTTTCGTGTAAATGTGTCTTTGCTTTTCAAAATGGTAAACATTTTTTTTTTGATGGCACTCAATACAAACAGGGTTGGCAAGAGGTGCCTTTATATATGGCTTGTGGGAATAAATTGGTGAGAAAAAACTTTTGAAGGAAACTATCTTGTAATATGTAGGGAGAATTAACAAACGTATGTATCATTTAGCCTGTAATTTTATTCTTTCAAATTTATTCTTAAGCAAGAATCAGTGAATTTCTTGAACATACATGCAGACAAGGATGGCCATCACATTGTTACTTATAATTATAAAAAAAATGGAAATAACAAAATATTCCTGAGTCTCACATGGCAAATTCTTTCACCAGAGGATGCACTACTATTATAATCAAAATAGGTAATGTAAATATGATGCAGGGAGGGGTAAGGAATACACCTCTACATGTACACAAGATAGACGTATTTGTGAAAATTCTTACTTGTTTTTCTTGATTGTCATTTCCAACTTAGTCTTTTGAAAATAATTTTAGAAATTTATTTACTCTTTTTAAACTAGTGCCTCTATATATAAGCTCAATATATTCTACAAAGATATAAATTAAATCATTACTAATAAAATACACTGTGTGTCAATAGTTAATAAACATCTAAATATTCTTTCCAAGAGTTTTGATGAAAAATAACTTTCAATCTTAATTACTTTCACGCCATGAGAGTCTCACTGGAGTAACTGAGTCTCGCTGGAGTAATAGAATATTTATTTCTCCCCATACACTCAGGTGATTGAAATGTGGTCAGAATGCAGTTATGAAGCAATATTAATTCATTATAGATGCTAGAATAGGATAGCAAAAAGCCAATTGGGATTCATTTTACTGTTGAAAGAAATAATGATTTCTCTTTTTAAAAAAAATTGCATAATTCAAAAAATATTTCAACTATAATGTGTATTTTACCAACAGTTCTGTTATTTTTCAATAAACCAATACATAATTTTAGCTTTGTCCCAAAACAGCATTTTTCTTAAAGAAGAGATGCTAGTTTTCTAATTCACATACTGAGTATAGCAGTTTTGTGATGCTAAAGAAAGCAACAAAACTAACATCTCTCTTTTGTGCCTTGGTAATAAAAGCCACAGAGAAATCTTTGACCGAGGAATACCACTGGATACAAAACCACTGTGGTGGGGATCAGTAATGAACTACAATTGTTAGTGGTCCTAGAAAAGCCTCGCATATATATTTACAAAATGGGATAGTCCAAGTGACATTGATATTCTGCCTCACCATTCAGTCTAGTTTTTGCCTATTTTCCTTCAGAGTGTGAAATGTAAGTGTATTTGTCATGGTCAGAGGCTGGCATTCTTGGAAGCTAGGCGTAAGGAAGGCAGTCAAAGGTAGTGCCAGCAGGGAATGAATGGGCAACAGCAACTATCTGTAAAGATCAGTAAAATATGGCTCAATATCTTTATCTTCTTGTAAACACACGTGAACAATAAACAAGAAACCAGGAAAAGTGATGTTTTGTCTCTCCTCATCCCACATAAGGCAAATGCGCCTACTTTATATACAGACAACCAACCATTTGTTCAAGAAAGAAACAGAATTCCTCCAAACTTAGCTCAGATTGTCTTTTGATTGAGTTTTCCCGTACAAGGAGTTAACAGTGATGGTTTTTGTAGCTGAATTTGTAATTCTTTTCCATCACTGTGTTGTCTTTAGTGACTCCACAGTAAAACATAAGACACTCTTCAAAAGCAGGTCTTGTGAAATACCATATACCATCTCACTCTAAAATAAGGAACAGTGTTACATTAGCAATTATTTGACTTTTGTTTTATAATAGATACTCTTGATGGCCATGCAAATTTTACTTGATGCAGTGTGTGTATATATGTTACTAAAAAGTTATTTTTAAACAATTCAGGAGAATCAAATCTTATTTTAATTGTTCCAGAGGAGTTTGTTATTATTAGAGATCTTGTGATAAACGCCTTTTTAAATGTAAAATACGCTATTTTCTAGGTTGTGATTTTTCTATACTGTTGACTAAAATTAGGTGTAAATATACTGGAAAAAGTTTGAAGAAAATGGTACATGGTACAGGAAGAAACAGAGGCATGTTATAAGGAAAAAATCAGCTGGCTTTCCCCCAGAACAAATTACTTTGGTAAGGATACCATATTCCAGAGTCCGACCTTGAAATTGCAGACTCAGAAGTTTAAATTTGTCAGCAGTATGAGACTAGAACTCAGGAGCATTCACTAAGATGACAGAATTGTTGTATTAAATCAGAACACCAGCTTATTTGCAGCTATTGAAAAATACTATTTTTCTATGAACTAGAATATTTATACTAACATGATAAGAACATTCTCTCCTTGAAGGTAGAGGGAGTTATGTGGGAATCGAAATCATTATTATAAACTTATTTTGGTGCAGTTGGGCTCAGGATAAGGATGTTAAATAAGGCATAACATATAGCTTATTTTTTTCTGCCCTTCCTTACCCACAAAGCTAAGACAAATTATTGGTTGATCAAGGCACTCTTTTTTATTAAGTTCAGACTCAACTTTAGAATCTTTCTCAATGCCAGTAGTCCAGGAAGCCATGCAATTTATTGGGATTGGTATGTGTATTAGCCTGTTTTCACATTGCTATAAAGATACTATCTGAGACTGGGAAATTTATAAACAAAAGAAATTTCATTAACTCCTAGTTCTGCAAGGCTGGGGAGGCATAAGGAAACTTAGAATCATGGTGGAAGGCAGAGGGGAAGCAGGTATCTTCACAAGGAAGTCGGAGAGAGTGCGTGCCAGCAAAGGGGAAATGCCACACTTTAAAACCATCAGCTCTTGTGAAAACTCACTGAGGAGCACTAGAACAGCATGGGAAAAACTTTCCTCATCATCCAATCGCTTCCCACCAGGTTCCTCCCTAGACAGGTGGGGATTACCTATTTGAGATGAGATTTGAGTGGGGGCACAGAGCCAAATCATATCAGTATGATAGTTGACACCTATTGTTAGGCAAAGTTTTCTGCTCTGAGTTCTAATTTCCATATCTGTGAAATTAATGGGTTGAATTAATTTTTCCCCAGGGACCTTTTCCTCCACTACAAGTAACTCTTGATTTGGATCTACAAATAACTGTTGATTTTGGTAAATCACTTACCTGTTTTGGCCTTATTTTCTGTATCTGTAAAATAAGATTATATTAATCAGGTTTTTAAAATTAAGTTTTCATTATATCATACTTAATTTTATATGCAACCCTCTAAGACAGAAAGTTTGGTTACCTATACAAATAATTTAGAAACGGAGACACAGATTAATGGCTAGCTGCTGCTTTGTGTTCTCTTCTGAGTCATCTGGGTGCAAATATTAGCTTGGTGGAAAAGGTGCCATAATGAATTAGCTGTGTCTCTTCTGAGAGTAGAATGTGAGAGTGTTGGCACATTTGCCAGGTGTTTGTCATTCTTCATTGATAGATTGCTGTCCTAATTATGTGTTTAACTAGAACTGTCATTATGTGCCAAGTCTGAGAGCAGAGAAAGTTGAAGCAGGTTTGAAGTCAGAGGTACTATTTTCTGGAAAGGTGTTTCTCTCTGTAAAATCAGGCATATTTCCATTATGCTTGCTAAATACAAACCATCATTATTTTATGCCATCAGGTTTATTGTAGATAGTTATGTGCTACTAGCAAATGCCTTTTAGTTAGAGGGCCTTCAGAGAATCATGAAATAGTCCATCTTTTAATGATGAAAAAGATTTCTCATTACTAAAATGTATTTTTATAATCCAGGGCCTGTGGCTCTCTATTTGCTAAAACAATTGCACAGACTATATCATAGTTCCTGTGTGTCTGGTTAAAGAAAAAAAGTATAAAGTTCTGATTGGTGTTAAGGAGTGAATCTTTTGACATAGACAATGGTTTATTATAGCATGATAATGCTTTCTTCATATCTTCACTTTTCACTCACTTAAAATTATTTCTTTCCGTTTGAATTTTTTCATTTACTTTGAGTATTAATCAACTATGCTCATTTAAAAGATATTAATGTTCTGTTTCTTCAATAAGACTTTTACTTTCAGAAGACAGATACTAAATGTGATTAGAATGAACACAGCCATATTAGCTTCTTAATAAATAACTGTCTGGAGTGTTAGCCCTGAAATAGACATTTAAGACATCTCTGCTCAAAAAGTAGCCAACTTCTGTCTGCTGCCTGACTGAACTACCATTTACATTTTGTACAATATGGGCAGAAAGCAATTTTAACTTAATATATAAGTGTAAAACTTCAGCTTCCACTAGCTATAATATGAACTCCATGATTTTATTTATTTATTTATTATCAGAGCTTGCATCCTGTGAGCTTCTGTGATGGAAATGCACTATGTGCAGAGAGTGACTATTAGGCTATAGGAGAGGATGAAAATGGTTTGAGATAAATAAAAAAGCAATTACCTAGGCCTGGGAAAGAGATACTGCACATGTATTCAGGAAGCATTTAACTTACTCAGGGCTCCATTCCAATGAATTGTTCTCTTCTCCATTCTCCCTAATATATGCCAAGTCAAATTGGAAGAAGCAGAATGAAGCTTCATACCCTGGCAACAAGAACTCAGAGAATTTTGAGGACTTGAGAAAGCTACCATTAGGGGAAAGACAAAAACATGAAGATGGCCCTCATTCCATTTTCAATGCGAGACACTGAGGGCAAACCATTTGAAATTGTGACATAAACAAGTGTAATAACCACTAGGCAAATGGCTTGGAACTAAGTACATTTTCACAAAGCTGAGGATTAATGTGCTATGGCCTTGAGGGCTGCAACCAAAGTTCCTGCTTCCAAGGCTCACAACTGACCTTGAGAGGTCAAAATGAGGGAAAAGAATGTATTGTTCCATTAACAGTAGCCACTATTTTCATTTCTCATTTTTGAGTAACCTATTTCACATTTTATTGTAGCTCATTTTTCTAAAGATCTCTTTTCTTACACATTTCATCCTTGTACATTCCTTTCTCCTTCTCAGCTCATTTATCAATAGAGCTCTTCCAGTTCCAATAAGCAATATCATTTTAAATGGGGGCATCCATTCAAGAGAGAATGGGGGATACAGAGAGTTCAACTCAGCGGAGAAAGGTATCCCTTCTGCTACAGGGTCCATCAGAAAATTGGGACAGCTTTAACAGATTGTATAACAAATTCCCACTAAAGGTTTTGACTATAACCATTTTGTAAATTTTCTTTCTTTACAATTCATTTCCTCTTTGATTGCTGGGAATTGTCACTGATCCCATTTTATACCTTGAGATCCTGTCTTATGGCTTTACCCCTCTTGCCATTCTCTCTCTAATCTTGAAGAACGAAGATTCTGTTATTTTGCTTTATAAACTAGATTTTTTTTTTTTTTTGGCTATTGTACTTTTGATATAGACAGGAGGCAGAGAAATTCTAGGCAGAAAAGAATGGGTCCCTGGTGAATCCCCACCCTCAAGCCCAAAACTGTGAGACTATGGCCCAAAACCCTGAGACTGGGGCCCAAAGTGAGAACTCATATCCCTTTTCCACATTCTAAATGTTGCCTTTTCCTAAATCACCCATGGCCCCAGCCTGCGCCATCCTGTGCCTATGAAAACCCCAGGCTCAGCTCGCAGAGAGGAGGAGTAGCTGAATGTCAGGGACTACAGCTGGACATCAGAAGCTGCTTGACTTCAGAAGGACAGACTGACAGTATAACTTCAGAGAAGAGTCTTGCTGGAGATGGCTGGACTTCAGGGGAAGATTACCTACCCACCCCGTCCCTCTCCCAGTTCCCCTTCCAGCTGAGAGCCACTTTCATCAGCAGTAAAACCCCCTGCATTTACCATTCTTCAATTCATTCTTGCAATCTCATTTTTCCTGGATGCTGGACAAGGGTTCAGGAGCCACCAGTGAGGATACCAAAGGCTGTCACACTGGCCCTTTACCCTCACTGGCAGAGAGCAGCTGCCTCCATGAAAAGGCAGAGAGTCCACTGAGCTGCTAACACAAGCTGTCTGTGGATGGTAGAGCTTAACGAGCACTGTAACATGCCCTCTGGGGTTTCAGGAGTTGAAGGCAGCCCTCCTGGATGCTGCCACAGGACCCACACAAAGTTTGCTCCTCCCAGCACCCAAAAGTGCTCCCCACCCCTCCTGTACTCACTCACCTGCGTGTTTTCTCCTGGAGGCGTGGAGTTGACTCCTGCTGGTGCAGAAGTGGTGGGCTGGTTCCAGTGCTGTGCACTCCAGTTCCCGCCTTGTTTACTTGTCTGCTCCGTCCTGCAAGGAGTTGAGAGCAGGAGGCACCCTCACAAGTCCCACGAAAGGGATCAGGGAAAATATCCTGCTTCACTTTTCAAGTAGGTTTTTGTTTCCTAGGATTTCAAGTAGTATTTTCTTTGTGTAATTCTAACTTCTCTTTTTGTTTCTTATGATCAGCTATGATGTGGCAAAGTAAAGAAAGCCTCTGCTGTTTTAGAAAGTGTTCCTCTCCTTTATTTTACTCAGCATTGCTATGAAGTTCAGCTGAGGAGAAGTTTGTTACAATATACTGAACACGTCAAAGCTTTGTATAAATGACAGTCATAGATCCTTTGGCTTTAGTTGTTTTTTGTTTGTTTGTTTGAGATGGAGTCTCACTCTTGTTGCCCAGGCTGAAGTGCAATGGTGTGATCTTGGCCCACCGCCACCTCTGCCCCCTGGGTTCAAGCCTCAGCCTCCCGAGTAGCTGGGATTATAGGCATGCGCCTCCAAGCCCAGCTAATTTTGTATTTTTACTAGAGACAGGTTTCTCCATGTCGGTTAGGCTTGTGTGAAACTCCCAGCTTCAGGTGATTCTCCTGTCTCTGCTTCCCAAAGTGCTGGGATTACAGGCATCAGCCACCATGACTGGCTTTTATTTTTACTTTTTAAAATTTCCTTCCTGTACTGTTTCATTTTAGCTGCTGTAAGTTAAGTAAAACATAATATATGCTTTGCTCTTGTAAAGAAGAAAGGTTACCTTGACTTGGACTTAAAGCCATCATTGAATGATGACAGTAGGTTGATCAGGACAACTCCAATGTTGAATCACTTAGATGTCTGCAAAGCCACCATCAGCTATAGGGAAAGCTTGAAAATATGTTGTTGTTACAAGATTTGTTGACTTTGCTTGATTTTGTGGCTGTTTGACAAGCAAAGGAATATGTAATGTTTCTTCCATTAATTTTAATGCTTAGTATAAAAGTATCCTAAGTTCATCAATTTGATGGTATAGTTGTTGGAATAAATTAAAGTTAATGCTACTGGTATCTCCTGGAAGTTTTTGAGTATTATCCACTGATAGACCAAAAGGTGCAGTTACACCCAAGGCACTGTCAAAGTGAGCAACAGGTCAGATATTCTGTTTTTGTTTTTGATGGTTTTCTGGGGGCATTGTCTTTGCTGAAATGGCAAAGTTGAAAGGGATTTTTAAAAACTGGATTATAATTCAAATGACATTTTAATTTAGATAAGTAATCAAAAACAGGTAAAAATGGTGGGCATCATTTCTTGAAAAAATAAAGTACAAAAAATGCATAAATAAATTTGTGATAGTTTCATGTGTATGTACTACTAGAAAGCTTCTAAGAAAAGAGTAGGTATTTTATTTCTTGGGAATCTTGTAAGTTACTCCCTGACAAACTTTCTATGATTCATAGGATAAATATTTCCAAACCCTCACTCTTTCAAATGCAAAGAAATTCCCAGTGCTTTTCTTCTTGATTTCAGGACCTATGATTAAGTTCTAATCATGGCAAATACAACTTAGTTTCACAGATAAGTTCTGCCTTGTTCCTTGTATGACCATGTGTTGCTTAATGTGTGCAGTATGGGTATAACTAATTGTATCACCTCAAAGCTGCATAGTACCTTAAAAAGACTGCACAAAATAGTAAATTAAAGCTTAACATTTAATGTAACTAGCAGGACAGGGTAATATAGGATTTTATGAGATTTGTCAATACATACAAGCCTACAATTAGGAGGAATAAGTTGTGATGTTGGGTGTTGTATGGTGGGATGGATAAAATTAATAATGTATATTTTAAACTAGCTAAAAGAGAGGTTTTTGAATGTTCTCATTGCAAATGATAAATATTTAAAGCGATGAATATGCTAAGTACCTTGATTTGATCATTATATAATGTATACATATATGGAAACAGCACATTGTGCCCATTCAATATGTACAGTTATATGTCATTCATTTAAAAAAACTCAAATATTGATACACAAGTGCATAAGCTACTACCTGTAAGTGCTGAATCACTGTAGAGCTAGGCATTAGCAAACTATGTATTGCCTGTAGTCAAATCAGGTCCATTGCCTCTTTTCGTATGGTCCCAAACCAAGAATATGTTTTTACATTTTCAAATGGCTGAGAAAAAAAAAGAATGTTTTATGACATGAGAATTATATGAAACTTGAATTTTAGCATCTGTACATAAAATTATACTGTAGCACAGCCATGCTTAGCTGTTTCCATGTTGTCTGTAGCTCCTATGCTGGTTATAACCATAGAGTTGAGTACTTCCAGTGAAGCCGGCTGGTCCCCAAAAGCCTAAGCTATTTACTAGCTGGCCCTTTACAGAAAATGTTTGGCACTCCTTTTGCAGAGATTAGAGATCTTCTATGTCATAGGGTGCCTTTAAGTTATATTGGACTTGAGTAATTTATGTACTTCTATGCATGGCATAGAATTAGACCATGTGAAGTGTAGTACATGATGCTACAAGGGTGATCCTCTTCAATGTGCTCACTTCTGGGAACCAAAACCTTGTCTGTGGGATACCATTAGATATCCAGCTGATTCACTCAGGTATATGCACTGATCAAGAGCCTCTGCTTGATCTGCTCCTGTGTAGATTTATGCATGAATTATGTGATTAGAGAACTCACTAAACTTCCTTGGACTTCTGTAACACTATTTGAAAAAAAAGAAAAACAATGGTATCTATCTCATAGTATAATTTAGAACAAATGAAATCTTGCCTCTGCTTAGCATGTCTGATACACAATAAATGTTCA
Source organism: Sapajus apella (assembly GCF_009761245.1). Classification (NCBI taxonomy): domain Eukaryota; kingdom Metazoa; phylum Chordata; class Mammalia; order Primates; family Cebidae; genus Sapajus; species Sapajus apella. The sequence continues at coordinate 25,870,940 of NW_022436964.1, read as the reverse complement.
ATAAAATTTGGCAATGATTACTTTAAAAGTTATAAATAAAAGAACAAGAAAGACTCTTTATCTTATAATTTATAAAGACAACAGAAAGGATTACATGAAAATTATCAAATCTATATGAAGGAGTGATAATTATATCTAGTTTTTATTTAATTAACGTGAGCATATTTCTATATAACTCTAGATACTATAGCAGGTTTCTGATTCTTTTAATCATTTTCATTAAATATGTTAAAAGGAAAAATAATTTTTATTAATTTTCTTAATCTCCATGTCTAATAATATTTGTCTGCTACTAGCAATTATCCTAGTTCCACATTCTTTCATGCCTGGGTAGCTTCCTTATTGATGAGACTAATAGCTAACAAGAAATTGTTTTTCACTGTCTTGGCCTACAGAATTTTTTATTCAAAATTCTGATTTTAGGTCAACTATTCTCATCTCTTCTCTAAAGAGGTTCTTTTACTTTCATCTGTAAATTTAATTTATGCAAAAATCCTTTTCATTCCATATTTCATTTCCAAGGCAAAAATATTTTTTTTAAATTAGATTCACTTGGCCATAGAATTTTCTTATCTCTTTCCGATAACATTCGAGTACATCTGTCTTCCCTTGTTTTATATGTCAGGCCTCTGTTCAATGATCTGTAGATGAGAAGAGTTAAATACTCCATTCCATATTTCAGGAAGAGAAATTTCCATGTTAAATCTGAAATTAAGAACTCTGTAGAACTTAATTTGCAAATCTATTGACATTTTCACTGAATATAAGTGGCTCACAGACTTTGTGATTTCTTTTATGACAGTGATGTTGTCAATATTAAAGTAAGTAGTCATGGTTCTTGTTATGATAATGATTTGTAACAAGCAACACAAACATATGTGACCAGTGAAATTATACTTAGTTGTTGTTGTTAATTGAGACAGGGTCTTGCTCTGTTGCCCAGGATGGAATGTAGGAGCACAAATGCGGCTAGATGCAGCCTTTACATCCTGGGTTCAAGTGATTCTTTTGCTTCAGCTTTCCAAAGAATGGGGACTACTGGTGTGTGCCTCCATGCCCAGCTAACCCAGTAAAATTATAAATGAATACATAGTATAGATACATCCTACAAAAGTACTTGCACTAACTGTATATTTACACCTTTTGTACAGAATGCAATTAAATATTATCATGAAGATAGTTGCTTGAAGAATGTGAATCTCTAAGCCCTACAGTACTTGCTGTAACTTAACTTGATTGAACCAAAAAAGAGGCAATATTCACATCTTTATAATGTACATTCTAGAAGATATAACTGATCCTCCATTGACTCTATGGAACAAATATCATAGTTATTTCTATGTAGAAGCTGCCATGCCAAGGTTGGCCTGGTGAGAGCATTTCACCTCAAACTTTGAATCTCGCAGTCAGGAATATGACACTGCATTAACCTACAGAAGACGAGTTTCACTCAGAGACACTTTTGGAGTGCCTGTAATACTAATTCTACTTTTGCTTGTATCATTTGTAGTAAAATAGTAGAGGGTAATACAGAAAAACATAGAAAGTTTACTATATGCTGAGCACTGTACTTTAACTTCACCATTTCATTGTATCTTTAAATAAGTTTATGACTTAGGTATTGTGATCCCAAGTATACAGATGAATAATCTGAAGTTAGGTTAAATAATTTTGTCTAAAATCACATAGCTAGCAGGTGGCAACTAAGGTCTTTCTAGTTCCAAAGATAATCATTGTACCTTTGTTTGTTTAAACATTCTCCAAGGGTTTTTGCTTAAGATTCAATCTCTCCTTAGTCAAGAAAAGGTCAAATTCATAGAAGCAGAGAGTAAAATGATGGTTACCAGCGGTGAGTGGCAGTTGGGGGTGGAGGAGGTTAGGAGGCGTTGGTCAAAGGATATAGTATTTCAATTAGGAATAAATTAAAAAATGTGAAATACAACGTGGTGACTACAGTTAATAACAATGTGTTTTATACTTGAAAAATGGCTTAGAGAGTAGATTTTAAGCATTCTCGCAACAAAAAATATGTGATGCAATACATAATTTTCTTAGCTCGATTTCATCATTCCACAGTATTTTATATATTTTACAACATAATTTGCACTACATTTAAAATTTTGTCTATTTAAAAAATAAGAATGAAATATTAAATCTTCTTTTCCCCCATCCATTTAATTCTTGTTTTAGTTATGGATTATCTGGAATTCATCACATGATTTTAGAAAATGACGCTTAAGCTCTTGTATATGTGGTGTTTCAGTCATCTATCCAATCAGTAAACTGAATAGTTATTATTAGCATTGCTATTGTCTCAAGAACGAACATTTACATGTTAACTCCACTTCTTTACCATGTGATTAGCCAGAAGTCTTTCCTATTTCCACCATGACATCTGATCTTCCAAGTCTCAAGGTTTATAAAGCATCTGAAACCCACAAAGCATCACTGGAAAGATCAGCGTTTGAGTATCTAAAAAGAAAGGCTAAAACCCAGCTTTTAATATCCTTGAAGAAATAAATACCTGTTGGTGTTAACTTTATGGTCTAGAGTTAAATCTAAATGATTTGGGTGATGGGGTTGGGGTATGAAGGGCTGGTATTGGTTGATTTGGATTATCTGGGTAACGACTCTGTTAGCGAGCTCACTGCATAAGCGCCCTCTAGCTCTGGTGTTTATCAGTGCCATCTCTCTGTGTAGTTATTTTTACGTTATCTTCATGACTGCTTTGAAATACAAGCTAAGTTGATGGATCTTATTCCATTGTAGAACCGTGCTCTTCTCTGACTTTACTATGCTAACCCCTAAAATGTACCGAACTACTACAGTTTCAGTGTATTTCTGTATTCAGGAAACTCATTTGAAGATTTTGATTTGGTTCTTAGGGGCTTGCTGGTTTGGGGTGGGGCATCAGCTGGATACAAAAGTCCACTCAAATTAGCAGTTAGTATTTCCTTAGCACTGATTCAGTGGGGACTGACATCTGAAGATCATAGACTAAGATACTAAAATGCCAGTCAAGAGCTTAGCAATCACACCTGACATAAGTGCTGCTTTTGGAATTCTAGAATGATTCACAACAGTTCATTATGTTAATCGTGGAAATTCTTCCCTTTCCCGGCTCATCATCACTCTTTTCAAAACTTGGAATGGACAATAGCATCACCGTCAGACTTCTATATATAAATTTAAGAATATATTAATATCTTGACGTTTTGTTCTCATTTAGCCAAACTAGCACAAGTAAAGTTAATCAGCAGCTTTTGTGTAAAAACTGAAAGAGGACATTGATAATCAGAATCTCCTCACCTGGTTTTTTTGATGTGATGCCTGAGTTAATTGCTTTATTTTTCTTTTATTACCTATCTTGTAGAATAAATTCAGGTATATGTTTCTTTCCTAAAGCTCTCCTCATACAGGTTGTAGATTATCCCTTCACAAGGTGATTGTTTAGGATCTGATGAAATTCACTGTGAGTAGTCAAGGGAACCGGTTTCCCCAATAACTGTTTCCTTCATTGCAGTTTTTAACAGAAAGTAAATCAATAACTGTATATGTTAAGTGACCACCATCTGAATACATAGACACACCCTGTTTTTCGGGTAACTGGACATGTTTAGACACTTGTCTGTGTCAGTTTAGAAAATATCTTGGATTCTCCAATAAGTAGGTTATTAATTAGAAGTTACCAAAGTGTTCATTTTTTATTAATTGATTTTTAAAGTAGGTAAAAGTAGATTATCCAGGAAATTGACTTACATTTAGTACTTAGGAGTCTTGAAGATCAAAAAGCTTTTACTTCTTTTTCTTGCAAGGAAAAGAAATAAGGCTGTAATGGGATGTGTCCACATGAGCACACTTTTGAATATTGTTTTTCTATTAAAATAGATGAAGATAGAAGGATATATTTGATACTTATCTGTTTTGTGTGATATATTTTCTTCTTAATCTCTTTAACGTGTGTTACTAGAAAGGCAAAATATAACTGAAGGCACAGCTCTCTGGGGTAGAAAGGTTGGGTTTGAAGCTTGGGTCTACCACTTAAAGCCTGCATCATATTGAACAAGGTCTTCAGTTCTTAAAGCCTCAGTCTTCTGATCATTTTTCTCTTGAATTAAGAAAATTAAATGAAATAAGCCATATAAATCCTTATTAATGGATAAATGTCACTATCTCTATTTGTTCTATACACATCTAAGCATTTACCATTATTTTATATAATTTCGATTCTACTATTGAAATGCATTTCTGGCCCTCAGGAAGCATATGGTCTAGTGGTCATGTTTATTTACAACCCCCAAGCTAAGATATAGAGTTAATGGAATATAGGTTGATATAAATGAGCATAACAGAAGTGGTACTGGGGAATCTCGGGCTTTACAGCTAGTGCCTCTGAAAATTACAATGTAAAATCTATGGGTTAATTCATGAAATTAGTATAGAGATCAGACAGAAAATAGAAAACTCTGAAGCATGTTGTAGGTGTTTAGAGGCCCTTTTAAAGTTTTCTCCCATTCCGCTGCTCTCAATTTGGCATCTCAGCTCATCTGACTTGTTCACAAGTCTTTCCTTATGAGAAAAGTCCTCAATGCTAATTGTGAATCACGTGGGCTGCCACTACCTTTGTGTGATTTTCATTTTCTGGCACTTCTTGCTGGGGGCTGCTCTAGCAGGATGTAACTTCATCATGTGGATCTGCCTTTTTTAAAAAGTGTGATGTACATCACCTACAGGCAGGTACCTCAGCTGAATCAGTGAAAAGGCAAATCACTTTCAGTTCCCAGCCTGAGGGCTGAGCTCCACAGATAGCCCTACAAGCTCCTCTTAATGCTCCAAGATAACTTCACAGGCACTAGATGGTTCTGGTAAGTCTGGGTTAATTAGGAGGTTTTCTGGTCAAGAGCAACAGCATGGCAAGAAGACTGGGCCCTGCCTGGAAAGCTCCCACAGAAACAGAAGGAATGGAATAATGGGACGAGAGTACTTAGCTACTGTATGAAGGAAACTTAATTTCTGTCTCTGTGTTTATGTTTAATGAGAAATGACCAAGTACTTCCAGAGGGATAAATCCTTTTACAAACTTAGATAACTAGTGAGGTTTGTTTTGTTTTGTTTTCCTGTAAAGTGGCAAGAATATGTGAAACGTAGGGGGTATTGGTGAAGAAGTGGGGGGCACCTTGAGGTCAGAGAATGGGGACATTATTTTCAAAAGTTAGTGTGAATTAAACTGGGCAGACATTTCATAATGAGTCATTTAAGCCGTTTCTCAGAAAAATACAGCATCAATTTTATAAAACTTCCTGAAGCATCAAAATATTTTACATGCTTGAAATCCTGCAGATGGTACTCAAGAGTAAAATACGTTGTATTTATTTTCAAAATACTGTAGAACACATTAATAATTTCTTATGGATGAGATTATGTGTCCCATTGAAGTGAAAATAACAAAGTAATCACTTTTGGGGTATAGAGTCAAATGTGATTTGTTTATTTTTAATCACAGGGACAAAGAAAAATAGGGCTTAATTTTAACCACTCTGAAAGGACATTTGGAACTACATTTGGTTATTCTTCCTACTTAAGAGCTAAGTTAAAGAAAAATTTTCTCTGGCAATTTAATAATATTTTAAATCTAAAACCATTCAGAAGAATAACTTAATTACTTGAATGTCTGGATGCTTTCGTCTTTTCTGGCATACACAAAAAAAATTTATATTTTATGGCATGATTTTCTCCCAGCCAGTTTTACACATCACAGTACAGTCACTCCAGTTTTGTTCAAGATAAAAGCTTTATCATAATCCTCTACTGTCTTTAATTCTCCTGTGGGCTTAAACATAGCTTCTTTCAAAGATAATTTTGGCAGTTTTTAGTCAGTCAAAAGAAAATCCTCCTTCCTCCAGCTCTCCGTGTTTCATTTCTATTATCCAAGCAGTGTCAGCACTAACATCTTTCCGTTTCATTTTTCTTTCATCTGGTTTATTTGGTGTTTGGCAGAATAACAAGCCTGGTACCTTTCTTAAAAATAGGTTTCCATGCTCTGTCTTCAAACTACAAAACTAGAACTCCTTGACATAGTCCACAGCTCTGCAATCTCATCTGGTCACTCTTTATGCACACCACGTTTTGATACCCATTATTGCTGTATGTGGAAAGAATTTCACTCTCATGAATGAAGTTACCTGAAAAGAATTTATTTTATAAAAACTTGACTTACGCATTTAGCAACAATTATTTAAAGTAGTTTTAAGGGCTTAATTTCTCTAAAGATACAGTCTCGAGAGAGTAGCTATGCATCTTCATACAAAAGTTGCTTATTTGTCCTAAGTCTGATTTCTTACCTAGACTGTGGATGGATTTTGTGAAAACTAAGTATAGCATTGGAGATGACAAGTAATTTTGATTGTAAATGCTGCAGGGTACTGAGTTTGTGAAATATTCATTGCTGCAGTGCTTTGCCCACAGGTGTAAAGATCTGTAATCTGTGGGTGATTTGGTTAAGAACAATACAATGTTAAGTGGAGAAATGAAATATCTTGCTTGGGGAAGGACGAAGTGCATTAGCTATTTAACTTTTAGATAACCGATAAGTAGCAAATATTAAAAATAGAAAGTTACTTTCCATGCCTAGCTACATAATTTATGTAACACTAGGGATTACTCTTTCTTGAGGAACAAGTAGATAAATTTCCTGCCTGTCTTAGTCCTTCCAAGTTGGTGGTACTGAAGAGCATCAAACTGTTGCTTTTTATCTGAGTTCTTTTGCCCCTTCCCTGCTCCAAGTGTATGTCATCACCTTCCCCTGGACCAGAAACTGGGAATCACTCCATAATTGACAACCTGCTTACCTATTTAATTGCAGCCTTCTGCTAACCATTGCCGGGTTTGCATAGTGAGTCCATAAGATTGGCATTAGGATTTACTTTGTCTTGTCTGTGCTTAGCATTTTAGATTTTTCTCTCATATGCTTGATTTCTCGTCCTCTTGCTGAGGACTTTCTTTTGAGTATGGGTAGATTCTTTCTACCTCAAATTCGTTATTTAGACCTGCCTCAATTCAACATGTCATAGAAAACAGGACATAATTTTGAATATCACCACTAACTGAAGGATTCTATGATTTGGAGTCTCCAGCCCTATTAGAAGTCCTTAGGTATTGAAAAGAACTCAAATTTAACATGAATTGATGCCCACCCCCCCAACCTCAAAACACATACACATATATACTCAAGAGATTCTGTAATTCACTTAAGGCATACCCTCTGTAGGTCACTAGGTCTAGTCTTTGTACTGGTGATCCTTGTCTTCAAATCTGTGCCTTAGGGCCACCGCCAAAGTCTTTTGTGGACAAGATCATTTACGTTATGTCAGATAAGCGTTTATTACTTTGTAATATATCCTTTTCTCTCTTTTCTCTTTGAAAATACTGAAATATGTTTCTAAATAGGATTGCTAGGATTACTATTGCTATAGATGAAAAAAACACCCAGTAATTTCATGGCTTATTAAAAAACAAATTTAAATATTGGTAACATGTATAATCGTATTAAAATAGACTGTCCAAGTTATTGTCTGTGTTAAAGATTTTCTGTGCTAACAAGCCTGGGAATTTCTTTTATTTATTTATTTTTAAGTTTATAAAATAAAATGCCACAAATTTTGAGACTTTTTAAGTTTTGAACATTCCAGATGCTCACCTCAATAACAGGTTGTAAGTATTCTAAAACTCCTGGATTTTTCTGCTAGAAACTGGTGTACTGAACAAATTCTACTTAATGAGACATAATTTATACATATATAATGTTGATATTTAAAAGATAATAATTAAGGCTAATAACTATCAATTTGAGTAATTTGTGGTAGTTATGAAGGATTATTTTGTCCTTTCTCCCATATTCCTTCTAATTAATATGCTATATCAATTTATTTTTTGTTTATGCTATAAACATTTACTTGGAATCTAATTTTTTGTAGTCACCCAGCTAGATATTAGGATTATATTGATAAAAATCTATTGTTTCCTTTGATCAAGATCTCATTTCCCCCACGCATCAGCCCTGACACCCGCCAACCTATTCTCTGTTTCTTTGAGTATGACTCTTTTAGATTTTATATATAAATTAGAATATGTAGCATTTGTCTGTTTCTGGCTTATTTCACTAAGCATGATATCTAATGGTATTATGATCTAATGTACAGCATTGGTGATGATGGATGTGTTTCTTTGATTGTGACAAATCACATTAAACATCTTGAATATATACAATCTTTGTCAATCAAATATTTTCTAATGCAACAAAGTGAAACTAGAAAAAAAATATAAGGCAGTAAACAAAGGAAAACAATTCGTTGCTGCTTTCATTAAGAATATAGGTTTTTATTAACAAAACCCAAAGTCATTAAAGGCTCAAAAGAACATGATTGAAACAAAGCATAGAGCACTGGAACTGTAGCACTAGAACACCTGTATTTGAAGACATATACAAAGGTTTATGTTTCTAATTAAAACCGATAAATACAGTGAAGCTCTTCCCCAGTCAATCTTAAGCCCGCAAGCTGAGCCATGCTGTCATGGTCTAATGAATGAGATGACTGGCTAAAATCCTAGCTAAATGCCATCAATCAGTTAACAACCATTAAAGATCAGCCACAGATTTCCTGTACCTTTATTTATATTTGAGCTCTCCTTTTAATATTATTTAATCAGCAATTTATATCTTGTTTTTATACATATTTATTTTTGCTTAAGTTGATTTTCTAGATATATGATTTATATAAACACAAGCTTAATATATGCATTTTCAAAGATCAATAAATACTCTTGTATTGCTGTTACTTTTATTAGAGTCAAATCTACATGAGATACATCCTGTCAAAATATGTGGGCAGAGAGGCATTTATCATTTACCGAAGGCTTATTTGCCAAACTTGGGGCATATGCAGCATTATAATGCTTACAAAACCATTTAAGATAGTATTTATTTTAATTGTCTTATAGGTAAACTAAGGCTTAGAGTATGTAAGTAACTTGGCCAGGGTCATTAACCTTCAGCAACAGAGAAAAGGCCTAATTTGAGAAACAGTTAGAAAGTGTGCTTAGCATTTATGGTAAAAAAAAAAAAAAAAAAAAAAAAAAAAGTGATACATTTGCACCTTTTTCTGTTAGCTGAGAAAATTTCAAGGTGTAACAACTATTTATAAAGCCCGGAACCAAGTCACTAAGCAATATTATGATTTCTGCCTTGTCTACAAACAACTTTGCCCTGAATTCTTGTCTCTTTAGAGCAGTGAATAGCAGACTTTTTCTGTAAATGCCTAGGGAATAAATATTTAAATGTCTGGAAGCTGTAAGGTTTCTGTTGTAACAACTTAACTCTGACATTATAGGATAAAAGCCTTTATGGAAAATATGCAAGCATAGCTGTATTCCAATAAAACTTTATGAAGACAAGTGTTAGATGCTGAATTTGGTCCAAGGGCCATATTTTGCTAACTCCTGCCTTATAGTTTAGACTAGTGATCTCTAAACAACTTACATACACAATCATATAGAAAGATTTACGTGAGTACCCTGATACATGATTTTACTTATTTATAAAATATCAGTACTATAAGTACCAATGTTCTAAAACATTTATGCTTAGTATGAAACATGCACAAAAATAAACACTAAAGATCAAATAAAAAATGATTCCCTTTTTCTCCACGTTAAGTGAACTGCACGGGCCACCATCTGGTGTGTGAAACATGCCACTTGAACAATCTTGCCCAAGATAAAGCCAATGAGGCAATGATCTGAAAAAAAAAAAAAAATAAGTCTTTTGGATAGCTGATTAGTTTTTAATTGGTATGTTATTTAAAGGACAGTTTTCTTCACAATGAGAATGTCAGGTTTTAACAACTACACTAGTTTTAGAATTAATACTGACAACTAGTCTCTCTGTTTTGTTCCCAAATCTTTCTTTTTTCTTTCCTCCCACCCTCCCTTTCTTCCTTTCTTTTTTTTTTTTTATTTCTTAAAGTCCATTTGAATTAGTAGCTTTGATTAATATCAGTCAATATTATCATGGATTTAATCCCACTTTTCACTTAGGAAAGACAAAATGAAATGAACAAATTCTACGGTGTTACTACAGAGCACCATACTAGATTTTTGCTTCTTAGTGTCCATGACCAAAAAAAAAAGAAAAAGCAAAATTGCTATCCTTCAGTAGACTGATTTTTTTGTGGTTTTATCATTGCCCTTCATAATTGCCCCAAAAAGACAACCATAAGATTCCAAAGAAACAGATTTGAAAAGCCTTTTATGTCAAAAAACTTAAGCATAAATTCTCAGTATTCTTTGTTTTCACTCATGATTTAAAATATAGATGAGTGTATAAATATGTATATTTACATCCAAAAATATCCTCCTCTAGCTATTTTAGCAGGAAAAAAAGCAATTTTTTAAAATATTAAAATGTATTATTCTTTCATAGACATATTAAATATTTATCCTCGTCCAGGCAAAGATAAAAAATGAAATGTTTTTAACATGAGTACTTACACGTACTTTACAACATATATAAGCAACTAACAAATGTTAAAAATCTAATAGATATCTCTTAATACTTTACAAATGCAGTCTAAGTATTTTTGCTAGTATTTAACCTAAGGTACATGCATGTCCTTATGGCATATGTGTGTGGGTTATGCATTTGTACAGAAATTTGAGAAGCCAAGAGATACCAGATAGAGAAAAGTAAGGTAAAATTCAAGAAAGTCAGATTCTATTTTTAGTTTTTCTATTAAAAATATGTGTAACCTTAAGTAACTACGTACTATCTCCAGTGTTAACCACTTCACCTTTAATGTAAGAGACATGAAACAAATGCTTTCTGAGGGCCATTCTATCACTGGGTCCATGTTCTAGCATATATATGCTAATAGCAGCAATATGTAAAAATATTAACTAAAATTTATTGAACTACTTTTTGCCATGAAGTGAGATAGATTTTCCTCATGGATTATCTCATGTACTATATATCCCAAACCAAAGAATTACATAATCAGTTTGCTTATTTTAACATCAGGAACTGAAGACTTAGAGAGGAATGAAAAGTCACTAGCACAAGTTATATAGCTAGTAAGAGAAATTATGAATAACTAGCAGAAAACTCAGTGATTCATCAGTCCATTACACTTCAACTCTTTTGTACGTGTGTATTATATTTATGTAGATAAATAGGAACAATATACATCTTAATTATTTCTGTTAACTCTACTACCACTACCCCATCCTCTAGTATAATTTCGATGATGCAAAGTAATTGTATATTTTTGCTAGTAAATATTTTAGGCAACCTTTAAAATTCAGTCAGCTCAAATTTAACAACAACGAAAAAAATAGACAAAAGCACTTTGTGTTGTTCGAAGATACTTTCTCTAACACCAGTGCAGCTTCAGATCCCCTGACAACTTCCTGCTAAAACCTTGCATTTGGATGTAGCTCAATGGTCCTTTATTCACTGTCACTCATAGTTTATTGCCCATCTCTATCTGAAAATAGTAGAGATCCCACGATCTGCTGAATATAAAAATTGAACTCTATTTATTTATCACCAACCAAATTGGAAGAAATATAAATAAATACATTCCACTGTTATTTCCCTTCCCCTTTCTTTCTAAATCACATTTTTTTTTTCTAATACGATTTTACAATTTTTTTTTTCTTTTTTTTTTTTTTTTTTTTTTTTTTTTTTTTTCATTTAATGTTAAACAATAATATAGAATAAAATCAGGCGTGCCATTATCAGGCAAATCATCTTTACAAATTTACTTTGTTATTTTATACCCTCTGAGAAAGTTAAACTTTGAGATTGAAGGATAATGACTCAAAACTGGAAAAAAAAAAAAAAGTCTATTTTTCTTTTCTTTTTTTTTTCTGAATTTTCATTTAGTATAATTTTTTTTTCTTTTTTTTTCCACTTATTTTATTGCATTTTAGGTTTTGGGGTACATGTGAAGAACATGCAAGATTGTTGCATAGGTACACACGTGGCAGCGTAATTTGCTGCCTTCTTCCCCATCACCTACATCTGGCATCTCTTCCCTTGCTATCTCTCCCCAACTCCCCACCCCCCACTGTCCCTCTCCTATTTCCCCCCAACTGACCCCAGTGTGTAGTGCTCCCCTCCCTGTGTCCATGTGTTCTCATTGTTCAACACCCGCCTATGAGTGAGGACATGCGGTGTTTGATCTTCTGCTTTTGTGTCAGTTTGCTGAGAATGATGGTTTCCAGGTTCATCCATGTCCCTACAAAGGACCCAAACTCATCGTTTTTGATGGCTGAATAATATTCCAAAGTCTATTTTTCAAGTTTGATAAATTTTGTGTTTTCCTTAACTAAATTTAAAAGTAATATCCTGGAGAAAATAAGAAAATACAGGCCAGGGGTAGTGGCTCACTTTAGGAAGTGGGTGTATCGCTTGAGGCCAGAAGTTTGAAATCCTGTCTCTACAAGAAATATAAAAATTAGCTGGGCATGGTGGTGGGTGTCTGTGATCCCAGGTACTTGGGAGGCTGAGACAGGAGAATCACTTGAACCTTGGAGGTGGAAGTTGCAGTGAGCTGAGATCACACCACTGCACTCCAGCCTGTGCGACAGAGTGAGACTCTGCCTCAAAAAAAAAATAATCATAATAATAAAGACAAACTATAAAATTGAATCACTCTGAGTTACCTACTATTAGTATTTAGTTGTGTGGCTGTCATAAGTTTTTACTATTTATATATACAAATTTTCAACTTGTGTACATGTATGTTTAAAGATGCTAATGAATATATGTTTGAATGCATATTAGATTTCTTGATTAGCAGCAACAGAAAGAAGGATATTGAGGAAATTAGAGCTGTAGGCTTCTTTTTAAAATGCAGCAAGGATAGAGAACAGAAAACACAACCAAAGTCATACCAGTCTGGTTAGGATGCTACCACTGTCGTCACAGCCACTCTCATGTCACTGACACTGCAGAGCCTTCCACATTTTCATAGGTGCCTTGATTAATTTTCCCAAGAAACTGAGTCTTTGCTTTACCCCATCAAAATTCAAAAGCAAATCACGGATTTTGGCAAAAACCTAAAACATATGCCTCTATCGTCAGCTATATGGCCCCTTTGGCTTTCATATGCGACACTGGACCTACTTCCCATCAAGATTAATGCAATAGCGAAGCCTTCCAAAAGGAAAGGGGAACCTAACATTGGATTATTGACTAAAATGCAATTGGTTCTAGTACATTAGCCATGCAATAGCTGCATCCATCTTATCATTGCTCCTGTTTTAGATATTGTAACTATCTCCCGTTAAACCAGCCTCTCAAAAAAAAAAAAAAAATAGTCCATATTTTCATCCCTCACCTAGTGTCCACAACACTATGCCTGGATGATGCCCATTTCTTTTCTCATCTATTATGATCCACGCAAACTGTGGGCTACATTGAAAAGTGTACCACCACACACATGCTTAATACACAAACGTTGGCTAAGCATTAGAGAAAGTGAAGTGAATATTTACTCTTATACATATAACATAGTGAAAAGAATATAGATAGAGCTACTGTAGACCTCATTTCTGCACCTATGAGGATATAATTAGTAATCATGCAGTCATTTACATTTTTTTTCCTTCAGCTAATACCACACATGGGTGAAGCTTTTTACCAATTGGTGTGCCCCACACATTCCATCTTGAAAAAGTATATCAGGGATGTTATAATCTTCTATTAATTTATCTATCTCTTGGTATGGTAGTTTTCTATTTATTGAACCATTGCTTATATGGTGTTTACTATATATCTTTCACTGCTCTTAAGTGTTTTACAAATAGTAAGTCATTTAACAACTCAGAAACATAGGTAAGTTTTCTTCCTTATTTTATAGAGTTTATATAACTTGCTCAAATTCACACAAGTAGTAAGTAGTGGAACCAGGATGTTTACCCATATAGTATCCTTTGTGAAAGAATGCTCCATAGAAGCACGTGGATTTTATCCATGTTACTGTCTATATCCTTTGAAGAGGAGCGGTATTACTTTCTTTTGATAGGTTCAATCACCCCACAAACTAGAATGCTGATATCTATTATTGGCAAGTTTGGCATTGATCAGTGGCTGTAGTCAGGTGAGATTTGGTGAGAGCAAGTTCAAGTTGTTGAGGGTCTGCCTGTCTCTATTACCGCAGCTATGACCATGTGGGTAAGGAGCCCATTCAGCAATCCCATCAGAGACTAGAGAATGAAAGCTTCTGAGACCCACTGAGCAGGCCGTCTTGTTTATCTGATATTGTCTACCTAATAGGAAGAGTTTCCTCCATTCTGGAAGTATTCAAATGAGCCTTAAACTAACATTTACATGAAGCACTCATATTCTCACATTCTGGGGCTACGCTAGAATGTCCTTCCATATGTTTCTCCCCCGAGCTGCCTTCTTACTAATTCTTGACTCTTTATATTCCTAATTCCTTAAACATTTGTCCAAACCATTACTTTCTGTCCATGATTTAGTGTAGATTTTTGCTTTAGGCCATCATCTCTTCCAGAAAGATGTGAGCAAGAATATACACTTGTAAAAGTTGCTTGTACTAGAAGAATTAGCCTCTTTTATAGTGTTTCAAGGAAAACTGACAGTGTAATTCTATGAGAGTAATTTTCAGCTAGCGCTAGAATATCATTCATCACTTAATGTAAAACTGGCACCAGCATTTTCTCCTCACTGAATAATGATTGACTACACTCTGTACAATTGAGTGTTATAGAAGGGATTACAATATGGCAGGAGGGCAGCACTGAGAATGTGTGCTATCTGCTTAAATCATTCCTTTGGTTGATTCCATTCCTGTGTTATGATGGAGTCCTGTTCTGGTCACTCTGACCTTCAGAATAAAGTAGATCAGGTAATGCTTTCGTAAGGTCACAATGTCATCTTCTGCCCTGTCATTAGGTATTTTGATATTCAGAATCTGTCAAATTCCAGTGCAGGCCAAGAGCTGTTTGTCAAAAAAAAGAAACTACTTGCTAAAGGAGGTATGAATTTATTTCTGAACCCCATTTGTCTCCAGTGTAATTCTCATTTGGGGGTTATTTCTGTATGCTTCATCCAATGTGCCAACAATACAGTGTACATCACTATATCTTCTCAATAACAGATTCTTGCACTGCTGTCTTCACAAGTTAGAAAACCTTCTTTTGCTCTGAGACTTCTTTCGAAGCGGCACCCTTCCAGGTAACTGATTAATGGTTCAGATCTATATAAATAAATGTACCGCTTATTGAATTCAAAATATAAAAAGGTTTCAAGTGTTACACTGCTTATCTAATGGCAGAGGCACAAGTGGCCTTCATTTTGGAATGTATTATCCTGCTGGAGCCAAGATAATGGGATCCTCAGAAACATCACTGAAAGTGTAGGTCCTTGTATTTTGTACTAACACTATGATATTTAGATATCTAGGATGTACTCCTTGCTACTTTGGTCCTAGCAATATGATGCCATCAAATAGTAGGGCAGTTTATGCCCTTTTGGATGATTATATAACTAAGTACCCTTTCTACTATATAACAGTAAAGGAAGGTAGTAGAAGTACTGTCTTGCTACCAGATAAAACAAAGAGCACCTGCTCTTATTTGGACCAGAATGAAAAAACAAAAGGATTTGTTAGGTTAACATTTGTTTACTATGACCAGAGGATACAGTTTTGACTCTAGGAAAGAAACCACATCTGGAATTCTGATAATCACTAATTAAATATATAATAATCCAGTGTCCCTCTTCAGCAGCTATCTCCACTAACCCAAATGGAGAATTAAATGAGGATGCAACAGGAATCACCATCCTAGGTTTTAAAAATCTTTGGTGGATGTACTAATGTTTTAGTCTTCCTAGAGATGTGTAATTAATTTTTATTAAGTGTTAGAATAAGAAATGACTCCAGAGGCTTCGGTTGCTCATTCCTGCCAAAGCAGTACTTAACTTCAGAAACCAATGGGCCAGTGAAAGAATCCTGCTGGTGGCTGTTATCTTTTCTAAATGCATACTTAAGAACTGGTAGACTAAACACAGGGTGAATTGGAGATCACACTCTGCTGATTATGAGGCAAACTTGGTGGAAAAACTCCACCTGACCTCTATAAACTTTCCCACTGATTGGTGAATTTGTGGTGTTCAGGGCTCTCAACAGTTAATTCTAGTGTCAATCAGAGCCACTATGTAATGAATCCATGGTAGATCTGGGCTTTCTTCTTTCTTCATAGCATGAAGATTACGGTAAATTCTCGCACTATGTACAGTGAATGACTGTTACATAGTACAATAGTAGTACTTGTGGGTTAGAACTCTAATGGATTGTCTGTTTATTTTGTTCCTTAGAAATACATGTGTATTGCTATTACATGGGCTTGCCACTTCTCTTCATTATAGAGGTTCTATGTTTGTCAGGTATTAATGAAAGGAACCATGAATTTCCATCATACTGGCTCTAGAAGAGCATCCTATTCCAGTAAAACAGGCCTGGAATTATTTTCCCAGAAGTATAAAGCAATGTTACTTAATTTTATAAAACAATAAGGATTCTTTTTCCTCTCTCATATGGGAAAAATCCATAGAAAAAAGGTTTCCCATTCGTTAACTGAATTCCTACAAAAACTCATTGAGAAGTCTGTATATTTTTGTTCTGCTTCATTCAGCATGTAATCCTGGTCCATTGGCTAGTACCCTCATCATCACTGGATGGCTGCTGCAGGTCTAGGCATCATCCAGAGAGGTTATGTTCCAGCGATAGTAAAGTGTCTGTCTTCCTTGTATTTCTTTAAGAAACCATTTTTAAAAGCTTCCTTTCCAGGAAATCCTAGAAGTTCTCTCTTATGTTTCATAATTTTATCACAGACGCCCAAACCTAAATTACACTAGCAATATGAATGAGATAACCATATTCACGTTTATGTCTGAAGAGGACACAGAAAATAATTTTTATGAGCGCTATGTACTTGAAAAATTTAGAGTTCTGATAATATGAAACTCTATGTAACAGTGAATGACTGTTACAGAGGCCATTAGTAATAACTGCTATATAGGACTTCAATGGATTATCTATTATTCTGGTCCTGAAAAATACACAGTTAGCTATATATCTTCAGATATCCATCTCTACAGATAAGGGTATTCTCGGCAGGCTGTGTTGCCTACTATGCATTGTCTTCTTTGCTTCTGGTACTTCATTGTTGTTATTCTTTTCTACCATTTCCCATTGAAATCAACAATCTGTTTTCAACTACAGTGTTTTTTTACTGCCCTACTGGTCTTCAAAATAGCACGTATCGCAACACCAACTTGGCTCAGCTGTGCATTTTTCAAGACTGTAAGCAAGTTATTACTCTTATGTACTGGAGAGGTGTTTTTAGGGAGTAAATGAAGTGAATGGTAGGTTAAAGATTTAAAATGTCATCTCCAACATTTCCATTTACTTAATATTTTGGATTCCTTATTCTATAGCATACCAAGTAATGTCTGGCATTGAAATGCCATTTAATGAGGGTCATGTTTGGGTCCACGTTTTTGCCAACGAGCCACAAAATCTATTGCAATCACCCAGAGGTCCAAATTAGTTAGCGTAAAGGATATAGAAACTCTGGCAAGTATATCCATATTAATAAATTGAGCCTGATCTAAAAACATGTCCCTCCACCTTGGTGAAAGAACATTAAAAGCCAAAGATTTACTGATTTTCAAAATTCTTTATTAATATAAATTAGGAAAATTATGCACTTTTTTGTCTATGGATGAAATGGTTCAACATGGAATCAGCTCTTAGGGTTATTCTGGAATCTGATAGTAGAGATAAAGAACATTGAGGAGTGGTTGGCTAGGAAGCATGTGGATTACTGACTTTATATTGCAAGTCAACTCCTACAGGAAAAAGAATATTATCATCTTCAATCTGAGGATGAGCAACCCTATCTGACAAGTTATAAAATGCTATTTGTCAAGTAAGGGGGAGCAGAAGCTTTAAACGATTGGGGTATTCCCATTTCACCTTTAGGTGAAATTATTATTATTTCTAAATTAATACTGTCTCATCTCAAAAGCGTAGTAATATTGTGAGTTCAGCTGACACTAAAAATCATAAATTATAGGATTTAATTTTGCTTTTGTGTTGTGGTTACCTTAGTCTGAGGCTACAAGAGATAGGCGATGCTTTAAGCAATGTCAAAAAATGTTTGTAGCTTTCAGTCTGTTCCTTTCGCAGAGAATTTAGAACTGTGTGTCATTCATTTTCTTTGTTATCCAAGGCGTTTTAATGTACCTACTCAACCACGCTGTCATTAAATTCCTCTTAACCTTCATAGTACTTAATGACTACATCAGTGCTACACCCTGAAGCTTTGCTTCTAATGGATGACCATAGACTATACTGAATAAGGCATTTCACCTCCTGTGCTAAAATGCATGCAGTTTAGGATTCCTTTCTTAAACTGCTAATGAAAATTTTCTATCTTCAATCCTAATGCTGTCAACTAACAAAATCCAGAGTTCTTGCATATTCTTGAAGTTCTGATACCTACAATCCATTTTGTGTTGGATAATTTTGGTTGTAAGAAAAAGTAAAATAAAACATAGTTAAGCAGAAAAGGAATATGTTGGATAGATTTTGAAAACAAGGCTAGAACTAAAAGGGTTGGTAATGGGGTCACAGCTAAAGACATGCCTTGAAAGTCTGTTAAGCCTACGCTACTGGCATCACATCACTAGACTTTACATCATTTCACTGCCAATCTTTCAATATTATATTGTCCTGATTTATTTGTGACAGTCTGTCTACATGCAAAGATTATGGAGGATCTTGGCTAACATGCTCAGTTCTAGATGTAGTACATGGGGAGAGGAAGCTCTGTTCCCTTTGGTTGGCTTCCATAGATAGAAGTGAACTGTTTTTCAAAGATGTTACAATGTTAGGAGCCATAAAAACAAATATACAAACAGTTATCTATCAAAAAGAGGATCAAACTTTATGTAACCTTTTATAAGCTGCTTACCTTCACCTCATTTAAGAAATATCAGGTACATTTTCTATGCTGACAAATAGTGACCTGAATAATCATTTTAAAATGAAATGAAAACTAAGAAATAAAAAATAAAAAGGCAAGTAAAAATAGGATGTGGTCATGAAGATATGTTTATAAGTGAAATAATACATTCCAAGTAGACATATAAAAGATAATCTATTAGTAATAACACTTTTTAAAAATCTTTGATTCTCCTTTTTACTTTGGATTCTCAAAAGCCACACAGATATTAAAGTTTTAAGTAAAAAGGTATAAATGAATTTTTAAAATAAAAATATAAAATGATATTTTTACTTATTGCGAAGAAATATAGATAAAAGTTTAAGGAAACTTGTTGAAGATCTTAGTTGATATCACATGGAACTATTAACCTTCTGCTATACTTTAACAGATAAGTATGCAAAAGAAAGTCTACTCTTTTGTAAGCGCCAAATAAAAATTTGTTGAATGAATATGAGCTCTATGATTATTACTTATTAAACTCAAAATTTTCATAAACAGAAATAGTAGCAAATACTCAATGACAGAATAATTTTTCAAAACAATGAATCTTTTAAAAGTAATAATTATGATAATGATAATGTAGGTTTCTAGAATTGAAAGTAATTTCCAAGTCTGTTGTGTGCCAGATTTACTTCTGAGCTAAAAATAAAGAAAAAATAAAGAATTTTAACCTGCATCTGAAATATTCAGTGTCTAAAATTGAGCCTCATTTAATGTAGTGGTTTTGTTCAATGTTATCCTGTATATGGAAAAACATGTCACATTAATTTTATGGCTAACTGCTTATCAGAATAATAGGTAATATCTTACCAAATAGCCAACCATATATTAAAATTTAAAATATTTTTTAAAGATTTTAAAAGATTACAAATATTATTTAAGAGATTTTTCTCTAGGATCATCATTTGACCACATTAAAGTCAGAAGAAATTGGATCTTAAAAGCAGAAGAAAATGAATTCCACAGCGCCTGTGCTTTTATACATTGATTACAAACTTTACTGTATCTGCTTAATATCCATGAATAAACATGGACTTTTTAATTTTTTGTATTTATCACAGATAAGTTCTTATCATAGATTAGTAAAAATTAAAAAATCAGTATTTTTGGATTATCTCTAAACATTCTGAAGATGAACATCACTGTAGGTATTCTTATATTATACATGCTACAAGTTTATAGAAAGCTGTCAACTCTAATTTGATCTTTCCTAACTTTTAATACAGCCTTCTGCATAATATTTTTAGTATGCTTTATAAATATAAATAGCAAAGTAATAGATAAATGTAAAATGTTTAAATATTTTATTTCTCACTATACGTCATCCATTAGAATACATCAGTAGTAAAAAATCTACTAATTTGTATCAACTCATTTCAGATGTATTAGATTAAATCTGCAAGATGATATTTTCCTACAACTTGAAATTTGTGTAAGTCTACATTTATAGCAAAAATTTCCATTGAAACACCATATATAAAGACGGAGTTAAATGGAAGTGAGCACCATCAAGGTTGATTATCTTTTTTTTTTTTTTTTATCATTAAATGCTTTTAATTACCAATAATTGGATGATAGTATAAGCGCTACTTCAAGTAGCTATATTGATTGTTGGAAGGTAAAGTAACTACAAGCAAAGTTAAAAACATTTTTGCTTATGTTTTTACATTTTAGATTTTCATTAGCAAGTAAATTAGCAAAAGATCTTTAAAAAAAATTTTTTTTTATTTCTGTCAGTTATTGGGAAACAGGTGGTATTTGGTTATGTGAGTAGTTCTTCAGTGGTGATTTGTGAGATTTTGGCACCTATCTCCAGAACAGCATACCTTGTACCCAGTTTGTGGTTTTTTATCCTTCACCCCCTTCTCACCCTTTCCCACTGAGTTTCCAGTGTTCACTGTGTCATTCTTATGCCTTTGCATCCTCGTAGCTTAGTTCCCACTTATGAGTGAGAATATATGACATTTGGTTTTCTATTCTTGAGTTACTTCACTTTGAATAGCCTCCAATCCCGTCTAAGTTGCTGTGAATTCCATTAATTCATTTATTTTTATGGCTGAGTAGCGCGCGCGTGCACACACACACACACACACACACACACACACCCCACAGTTTCTTTTTTCACTCATTGATTGATGGGCATTTGGGTTGGTTCTACATTTTTGCAGTTGTGAATTGTGCTGCTATAAACATTTGTGTGCAAGTGTCTTTTTCATATAATGATTTCTTTTCCTCTGGGAAGATACCTAGTAGTGGGATTGTTGGATCAAAAGGTAGTTCTACTTTTAGTTCTTTAAGGAATCTCCACACTGTTTTTCATGGAGGTTGAACTGGCTTAAATTCCCACCAGCAGCATAGAAGTGTTCCCTTTTTGCTGTATCCACGCTGACATCTGCTATTTTTTATTTTTGATTACAGCCATTCTTACAGGAGTTAGTTGGTGTTGCATTGTAGTTTTGGTTTGCATTTCCCTCATCATTGGTGATGTTGAGCGTTTTTTTATTATTTATCTGGGGTACATGTGCATATCTTGCAGGATTGTTACATAGCTGTACACGTGCCATGGTGGTTTACTGCCTCCATCCCTCCATCACCTACTTTAGGCATTTCTCCCCTTGGAAGTAATGCCACACATCTACCATCTGATCTTTGACAAACCCGACAAAAACAAGCAATGGGGAAAGGATCCCCTGTTTAATAAATGATGTTGGGAAAACTGGCTAACCATGTGCAGAAAACTGAAACTGTACCCCTTCCTTATACCTTCTACAGAAATTAAATCCAGATGGATTAAATATTTAAGCATAAAACCTAACACCATAAAAACCCTAGAAGAAAACCTAGGCAGTACCATTCAGGACATAGGCATAAGCAAAAAATCTTTTTTAAAAAGTATTTGAAAGTTACACATCTGGTCCAAAGTTTTATAAGAGAATATCACTACTAAGGGCACTATACTGTGAGTACAAGATAGTGGAATAAGTATGCATTTACTTTTTCATCATTTTAAGATCAATAATGGTTACTTAAGGAAGTGAAAGTTTCTGCATTTTCATAAATTACTTTGTAACTGGTAGTGTCTCTGGAATAGCTAATTTCATGCTCAAAATAACCCTATGACTGAAAATAAAATCTTGCCAGAAAATCATGCCTACAAAATAGTTCAAAATTGTAACATATTTTTTCAAAATAATTGAAAAGCAACCAAGAAAATTAAACAGTGGTGAACAACATTAATCAGTATTAGAAAATCTCAGAAAGCAGCTGACAGAGCTCAGGAAAGAAATAGAGATAAAAGGAAATCTTTTCAGAAATGACTAAATTAGAAGAAGACAAGAGCAAACAAACATATCTGATAGATAAAGCATTAAGAAAAAGTTAAATGAAGTCATATTTTAGAAAGTAAAAAAAAAGAGTAGAAAATGGTAAAAACGCATAGCCTCGCCTCAAGTGCCAGGACAACTGGCCCAAGCCACTGAGGCACGTTCTCACTCATAGGTGGGTGTTGAACAATGAGAACGCATGGAGACAGGGAGGGGAGCATCACACACTGGGGTCTGTCGGGGGAAATAAGGGAGGGACAGCGAGGGGTGGGGAGTTGGGAAGAGAGAGCATGGGAAGCAATGCCAGTTATAGATGAAGGGGAGGAAGGCAGCGCATCACACTGCCATGTTTGTACCTATGCAACAATCTTGCATGTTTTTCACATGTACCCCAAAACCTAAAATGCAATAAAAAAAAGAAAATGGTAAAAACAATTAAAGACAAATCAATAAATATTAAAGATACATAAGGAAGACCAACATACAAACAGTAGTCCCTGCAGAAGAAAACCAAACAAAATAGAACAGAACAGATAACTCAGAATTACAGTCACGAATACTTTCCTGCTGATGTTTGAAGCTATGTATTGAAGGATAATCTAATCACAAATACTTAAAGATATAAACATGGAATTATTGATACCAAGAAATATTATAGTAAAATACTAGATCTCAAAGAAAAAAGAATAAACAAGTCATTTGGACACGTATGGAAAAGAATAAATTGACTAATAAAGGGAAGAAAATAAATAATCATAATTTTAAAAATATAAAGTCAATTCTAGAAGAAAATGTGGTACCATAATTGAGATACATGAGGAAGGAAAATGAGAGTTATGTGAATCAAAAAGGTTATATTCAGAAAAACTAGCTTTGAGTGTTAAGAGCACATAAGACTTGTTATAACTGAAGAACTCCATTGTGTCTTTAAGTTTTTCCTCAGAATACTCCATAGAATAAGCTTCAGATAACCAATTGACTAGAGATGCAAGGAAAGATTGGTGGTGAGCATTTGAAATGTGATTGCTTGGCAACAAACATATTGGGAAAAAAATTTTTGCAAACTACCCATCTGACAAAGGGCTAATATCCAGAATCTATAAAGAAATAAGCAGATTTACAAGAAAAAAAAAACCTATTCAGAATTGGGCAAAGGATATGAACAGACACTTTTCAAAAGACGACATGAGGCCAAAAAATGAAAAAATGCTCAACATCACTGGCCATTAGGGAAATGCAAATCGAAACCACATTTAGATACCATCTCACACCACTTAGAATGGCGATCAGTGAAAAATCAGGAGACAACAGATGCTGGAGAGGATGTGGAGAAATACGAATATTTTGACACTGTTGGTGGGAGTGTAAATTAGTTCAACCATTGTGGAAGACAGTGTGGCAATTCCTTAAGGATCTAGAAATAGAAATTCCATTTGATCGAGCAATCCCATTACTGGGTATATACCCAGAGGATTGTAAATTGTTCTATTATAAAAACACAAGCACATGTATGTTCATTGCAGCACTGTTTACAATAGCAGACTTGGAACCAACCCAAATGCCCATCAATGATAGACTGGATAAAGAGAATGTGGCACATATGCACCATGGAATACAATACAGCCATTAAAAAGGATGAGTTCATCTCCTTTGTAGGGATATGGATGAATCTGGAAAGCATCATTCTCAGCAAACTGACACAAGAACAGAAAACCAAACATCACACACTGGAGTCTGTTGGGGGGTGGGAAGCTAGGGTATAGACAGTGGGGGGTGGGGTGGTTGGAGAGGAATAACATTGGAAGAAAAGAGTGATGTAGGTGATGGGGCGATGGAGGCAGCAAATCACCATGGCGTGTGTGTACCTATGCAACAATCCTGCAATATCTGCACATGTACCCCAGAACTTAAAGTACAGAAATAAAATAAAATGTGATTACTCACAGAAATAAAGATAAGTAATGGTTACAAGTAAGAGACGGCAGTATGTAGTGGCTATATGCTCTCTCTCTCTCTGTCTGTCTCTCTCTTTTTCTCTCTTCCTTTCTTCCTTTCCTTTCTTTTTTCTTTCTCTCTCTCTCTCTCCGTTTTCTCTCTTTCCTTCCTTGTCTTTTTCTTTGTTTCTTTCTTTCCTTTTCTTTTCTTTCTTTCTTCCCATCTACCTACCTACCTACCTACCAATACATATTTAAATATATTTCAGAGGATGAGAAGCTCTTGAATCTTTATTGTTAAAACTAGTAAATAAATTAAAATCAAGAGTTTATTCTGTCTTTCCTATATGAACTCTACCACTGAGAAGAAACAAAATAGCAGGTATGAAAATTGCCTTATTATACAAAAGTATTCCATCAAATAAATAACATAAAAAAGCAGTGTCAGATGATTACATTTCAAACTAGTTAATAATTAATGGATTTAGGAACTGAGTATAAATGACTGCTAAAAAAATAAGAAACTGAGACTTAGATGTATTCAATTTTACAAGATTTCACAGCTAGTAAGTACCAGTGAGAATTCAAAAACAAATCATCTGGTTCCAGAGCCCACTTTCTATGCTTTGTCTTAATTCACGGTTTCATCTGGGTCTTTCATTTTTGTGCGAGGACATGAATACTGGTATAAAGCACTTTGTATTTTGTGATAAGTTTTGTCTTACCAAGCAAGGTTTTAATGATGATTAATACAACTTTTATTCAAGACATTACAAACTCATCTCAGTAAATTTAAATAACATATTGAGAAAGTTTATCTAATTTTTCAGTTTTTCTGATTCTTAACAATAAAAATATATTTTCATAATAATAATTCTTTTATGACTCAAATATTTTCCCATCGTTTTGTTTTTAAGAAAGAAGAGCTCTCATGATCACAAATTGATCTAACCACAGTTTATTATTAATATGCTTAGGTTTTAATTGTATTAATTTTTACAGTTAATTCATAACAAAATTTATATTGGCTTTTCATTACAGAAGTAACATAAAGCTTTGTTCATGTAACAAAACACTCAAAGCATTAAGCAAATTGTAGTATGAATGATAGGTATGCAAAAATTATGTAGTTATCAAGTAAACAGCATGTGAAAAATGCTGTGCTAGGTCAAATTCAATTCAGAAATTATGTTTAGTATAAAAAAATTCAGTCATAAGTAATGAAGAAAGTAGAAATAGTACGTTTGGGAAAAGATTAAGGATAAATAAAGGTGCAGGTTGGGTATCCCTTATTTAAAATGCTTGGCGTTGGCCGGGCACGGTGGCTCAAGCCTGTAATCCCAGCACTGTGGGAGGCCGAGGCAGGTGGATCATGAGGTCAAGAGATCGAGACCATCCTGGTCAACATGGTGAAACCCCGTCTCTACTAAAAATACAAAAAAATCAGCTGGTCATGGTGGCGCGTGCCTGTAATCCCAGCGACTCAGGAGGCTGAGGCAGGAGAATTGCCTGAACCCAGGAGGCGGAGGTTGCGGTGAGCCGAGATCACGCCATTGCACTCCAGCCTGGGTAACAAGAGCGAAACTCCATCTCAAAAAATAAAATAAAATAAAATAAAATAAAATAAAATAAAATGCTTGGCGTCAGAAATGTTTAGGATTTCAGATTTAAAAAAAAAATTTGGAATATTTGTACATAACATAATGAGATCTTTGGTATGGGTACAGGTCAAAACAAAAAATGCATTTATCATTTATATATATCTTAGACACATAGACTGATGTTAATTTTATATAATTTAAATTGTTTTGTGCATGAAACTAAATGTTCACTGAATTTTTTTTCATTTTCATTTTCATTTTTGTTTATTTTTTTGAGACAGAGTCTTGCTGTCTCCAGGCTGGAGAGCAGTGACACTAGCTCAACTCACTGTAACCTCTGACTTCCAAGTTCAAGCGATTCTCCTGCCTCAGCCTCCCATATTTTTACATATTTATGGATTTAGGGACTGAGTATAAATGGCTATACTACACATAATAGTTGTTCATATTTATGGCATACATGTGATATTTTGATACAAACAAACTGTAATGATCAAATAAACATAATTGAGATATCCATTATCTCAAACATTTATTGTTTCTTCTTGTTGAGAACATTCCAGATTCACTCCTCTGATTGTTTTGAAATATTAAACACATTATTGTTAATTATAGCTCACCTATTGTGCTACTGAACACTAGATTTTATTCCTTCTATGTGACTGTATTTTTGGACCCACTATAATTCCTAGCCTATGGTAGCCATTATTCTACTCTCTACCTCCATGACATCAATTTTTTAACTCACACATATAAGTGAGAACATGCAATATTTGTCTTTCTGTAACTGGATTATTTCATTTAACATAATTTCCTCTAGTTCTATCCATGTAGTTTCAAATGATAGGATCTTATTCTTTTTTATGACTAATATCACATAGTATATTGGCATAGTTTGGATATTTGTCTGTAGCAAAATCTCATATTGAATTGTAATCCCCAATGCTGGAGGTGGAGCTTAGTGGGAGGTGTTTGGGTCATGGGAGCAGATCCCTCATGGCTTTGTGCTGTCTTTGTGATAGTGCATTCTCGTGAGTTCTGGTCATTTAAAAGTATGTGGCACCTCCACCCCCACTCTTTCTCTCTTTTGTTCCTGTTTCCACCGTGTGATATACCTGCTTCCTTTTTGCCTTCCACCATGATTGTAAGTTTCCTGAGGTCTTCCTAGCAGCTGAGCAGATGTAGGCACTGTGCTTCCTGTAAAACCTGCATAACCATGAACCGATTACCTCTTTTCTTTATTAATTACTCAGTCTAAGGTATTTCTTTATAGCAATGCAAGAATGTCCAAATGTATGTATATGCATGACATTCTCTTTATCCGTTCATCCACTGATGGATATGTAGGTTGATTCCATATATTGGCTATTGTGAAAAGTGCTGCAATGAACTGGAGAGTATAAAAATCTCTTCAATATACTGATTTTCTTCATTTTGGATGAGAGCACAGTGATGGGATTGCTGGAACAAACAGTAATTCAATTTCTGGTTTTTGAAGAACCATCATTCTGCTTTTCATAGTGGCTGTGCTAATTTATATTCACACCAACAGTGTATGAGCATTCCCCTTTCTCCACATCCTCACCAGTATTCATTTTTATTTGGCTGATTTGTCACATGAGGTTATGGCAGCACTCAAAAAGTTGCATATATTTTGGGGCATTTTAGCTTTCAGAGTTTTGGATTAGGCTCAACCTGTAATATGTGTAAGTTGTGATTATTTTTTGTTACCATGAACATATATTTCAAATGTAAATTTAAAAATATTTAATGATCCAGAATATCTTTTAAAATTAACATTACAAATAATTTAACGAAAAGACAGGAAAAAAATGAATGGTATTATACTATTTGTAGTTGGTTATTTTAACTAAATAAGGCCAATTTTCAAGTTGTTTATATGATAAATTTAGGCAAATGTACAGATAAGGTGATATTTACTATCATAGAGCTGAGTAAGACTTCAGTCATAGGTTTGAATTATCTTAGCCTATAAAATTTAAGGAGAGATATATATGTATATGTCATAAATCAAGAAAAATATGTAGTCACACACATGTATATAGGCATGCACATGCATGTCCTTTATTTTTAGAAATTTTAAGTGAAAAAATGTGAGAGCATATTTAAATTCACATCCTTGCTTTACTGTGTGTTATCTATGTGGTTCTGACCAATGTAGTTGTCGCTCAAAGTCATCAGCAAACTGACAATAATAATAGTAATCTATTTCAGAGGGTTATTCATAATGCTACATTTAATAATAGTTCCAAAATGCTTAAAAATGCATGTGGTAACAATATCAGTATTTTTATGCCTAGAAAGAAAGCACATTAGAAGCAGAGAGAATAGCCTGTGCAGTAAGCATTATAATATAGATAATACATATTTTCTCTTCAGCCTCTCTGATTCTGTATACCAAACGTGATAGTCTTTGTGTCACTATGTATCTGGGGAATATTCAGAGAAGTTTTGAAAGCTTTCCAAATATAATGGGTATATTGGTCTAGATAGGCTAAAAGTTGGCTAAAGGGAAAGCCATACACATATGTATGTACAGTCCCTTCCACCCCATCACATACCCCACACACACCATCAAATTCAATTACATTTGACATGTCATTGGTTAAATGTCTTAAAATATTGACTTCAGTGAAGTCTCAGGATACAAAATGAGTGTTAGAAAAATTAGTGGCATGTTTATGCACTAATAACATTCAAGTTGAGAGCCAAATCAAGAACATAACACCATTTTCAATAGCCACACTTACACACAGAAATATTTAGGAGAAAGCACAGATGATAGAAATGGCAAAGAATTTTATGCTTATGGAATGAAAGAAGAAATATCATTAAAATGGACATACTACCCAAACCAATATACAGATTCAATGCTATTCCTATCAAACTACCAACATCATGTTTCATGGAACTAGGGGGGAAAAAACTATTCTAAAATTCATATTGAACCAAAAACGAGCTTAAATAGCCAAAGCAATCCTGAGCAAAAAGAGAAAGTCTAGAGGCATCACATTACACAGTTTCAAACTATACTGCAAGTCCACAGTAATGAAAACAGCATGGTACTTGTGCAAAACAGACATATAGATCAATGGACCAGAACAGAAAACCCAGAAATAAAGCCACACACCTACACCCCACCTAACATACAATGAAGTTGACAAAAATAAGCGCTGAGAAAAGGTTTATTTAATAAATAGTACTGGGATACTGGCTAGCCATCTGTAGAAGAACTAAACTGGACTCTTACCTTTTGCCATATATAAAATTAACTCAAGATGGATTGAGAATTGAAATGGAAGCCCTCAAGCCACAAGAACCCTAAAAGAAAATCTAGGAAATGCCATTCTGGACAGGGTCCTTGGGAAAGAATTTATGATTAAGTCCTCAAAAGCAATTGCAACAACAACAAAAATTGACAACTGGAACTTAATTAAACTAAAGAGTTTCTGCATAACAAAAGATACTATCAACAGCGTAAACAGACAGCATACAAAATGGGAGAAAATATTCACAACTGATGCATGCATCCAATGCCTAATATTCAAAATCTAAAAGGAACTGAAACAATTGAACAAGCAAAACAACCCCATTTTAAAAATGGGCAGAAGACATGAACAGACACTTTTTAAAAGAAGATATATGGCTGGGCCCAGTGGCTCATGCCTGTAATCCCAGTACTCTAAGGGGCTAAGACGGGCAGATCATGAGGTCAGAAATTTGAGACCAGCCTGGCCGTCATAGTGAAAACCCGTCTCTACTAAAACATACAAAAAATGAGCTGGGTGTCGTGGCTGGCACCTGGAATCCCAGCTATTTGGGAGATTGAGGCAGGAGAATCGCTTGAACACAGGAGGCAGAGGTTGCAGTGAGCAGAGATCACATCACTGCACTCTAGCTGGGCGACAGTACAAGACTTCATCTCAAAAACAACAACAAAAGACACGTAAACAGTAAACAAACATCTGAAGAAAATGCTTAACATTACTAATCATCAGAGAACTGCAAATAAAAACCATAATGAAATACCATCTTGTACCAATCAGAATGGTCATTACTAAAAAGTCAAAAACAACAAATGGTGGAAAGGTGTGGTTAAGAGGGAATGCTTATACACTGCTGGTAATAATGTAAATTACTTCAGCCACTGTGGAAAGCCATTTGGAGATTTCTCAAAGAACATGGAACAGAATTATCATACAACCCAGCAATCCCATTACTTAGTATGTATCCAAAACAAGCTGTTCTACCAAAAAGACACATACTCCCATGTTCACCTCAGCACTATTCACAAAAGCAAAGATATGGAATCAACCTATGTGTCCATCAACAATGGACTGGACAAAGAAAATGTAGTACATATACGATGGAATACTGCACAGCCATAAAAGAAAAATTTGTGTCCCTTGCAGCCACATGGATGTGCTGGAGGCCATTATCCTAAGGAAATGAATGCAAGAATACATTCTCACTCATAAGTGGGAGCTAAGTATTGGGTACTCATGGACGTCAAAATGGCAACAAGAGAAACTGGGGATTACTAGAAGAGAGGGGGACAAGAGATGAAAAACTATTGGGGACTGTGTTCAGTACCTGGGTGATGGGATCATTTGTACCCTGATCCTCAGCATCGCACAATGTACACAGGTAACAAACCTATGCATATACCCCATGATGCTAAAATAAAAGTTGAAAAAATGATCTCAAAAAAATTTCTTAACAGAAGTAAGTTATATCATACATTGCAGCAATATATGCAGTAAGAATTAATGATCATTAGGCTTATATCCTTAAACCAAAGGTAGAATTACATCAAATTTGCAAAGTGCAATTCTTATTAAACCTCAACCAAAGTTTACTTGTGGTTTATCTCCTTTCTGGAGAAATTTATACTGTAAAAGCCTTTAAAAACAAATAGTTGGAGAAACTTGTGATTTCTGCTGATAATCCAGCAAAATTCAGCATCAATAAAGAAACTTCTTCACATTGGGGAGAAGTTATGAGGGGCAGGACCGGCTTAAGTTAGTGTTCCTTACCAATCTCTGCCTCCAGCCTTCCAAAACCCCAGCAAGCTCAGTAGATCATGATGTGGGACTGCATCATTCAAATGTGTTAACCATCAGGGAACGTTTTGGCGATATCTCAGGTTCAAGTAATAAGTGTTGGTGAAATAAGTGTTGGTGAAGTGCTTCACATTTAAATGAGAAAATGATAAATCTTTGTCAGTTATTATAATTAAATAACTGAAAGATATATCAGCTGTTTTCATTTTCTTTTCTTTTTTTTTTTTTTTTTTTTTTGAGACAGTGTCTTGCTCTGTCTCCCAGGCTGGAGAGCAGTGGCACAATCTCAGCTCACTTCAACCTCTGCCTCCCAGTTTCAAGCAATTCTCCTCCCTCAGCCTCCCAAGTAGCTCGGATTACAGGCGCATACCATCACACCTGGCTAATTTTCAGCAGAGATGGGGTTTCGATGTGTTGTCTAGGCTGACCTCAAACTCCTGATCTCATGATCTGCTCACCTCAGCCTCCCAAAGTGCTGGGATTATAGACCTGAGCCGCCTTGCTGGGCCCATTTTCTTTACAGGAATAATAATGTTTGTTAGTATCATTCTAATGGCAATCAAAATTACAATGTAGTTTCCCTAAATGGCCTATCTGTCCCTCTTTATCTAACTCTCTCCGCCCCTACCTACATTTCTACTTATATATTGTTTATACTAATTACATCAACATTACTCATAAACTAAATAGTGTTCCTGGAATGTCTGTAAGAGGAAAGATAGCATCTAGGAGTTGTGTTCCCTTACCTGTCACACCAGCTTGGTTAATGAGCAGAAGAATCACAAGGCTTAAGCACTCAACTGATAAGAAGGGTTATCTCCTTCCCAAGACTTTAAAAGGGCCGATATTACATGTTGGCAGCTATGTAATGTTGCCCCGGGGATATAGAACAGTGTATATTACTGCTGTGTTAGAGATTCCACCATTTAAAGACCCATTACTTTAGGCCTAACTGACCCTTCCTGTTGGTGTGGGTTCCCACTGAAAATACATAATCTTTCTAAATCTTTGTCATTCTCCATCTTAGTGATACTCAGAGGGCAGTTAGATGAGGTTAACAACTAAAGAAGTGTCATATCCACACATAAGCCACTGTGAAAGAACCAAAGTTAAATACAGCATATTAATTTGTTTTCTCAAGATCAGGCCTTGGAATTGGATTGAAGAAAGTCCCTCCAGAGATCAACATTTTAACTCCATACCTAAAATGCCTCATAGGAGTCCTTAAAATGGTGGAGTATCCTTTACATTGATCTTGTCAACTAGCTCTACAGTGGCAGACACAGCTCTTATGGTTTCAATGAAACACACAAGTATAAATTTCTTTAACTGTCTTAAAAACCTGTGACTTTCTGACATTGATATAGGAACTGTTGTGCTTTGAAGGCACCCTTGTATCAGGACACTTATCCTCTTTGTTTTTCTCTCTGTAATCATCACAGAAGACCCCCTAACAATTTAGCCCATTTGTTTTATTCCCTACGGACAAAGAGTGGACAAAAATAATGTAAATGACAAGAGGGAGAAACAAAACTGTCTTCAGTATTTTACATTAAGTTTTGTTATGGACACATCTGTGTAAATACAGGACAAAAATAAACTTGATGGGATGAGAAATATTATATTCCTTGTAGATTTGCCCTCTAAAGACATACTTGAAGCAATTTTTGAGTAGTTAGCCAAAGTAGAAATAAGCAGTTTGTAATTTAGTAAATAGCTATAAATAACCAAATTACTTTCACTGTTCACATTGAAAGTCACTCTTTAGTCTGACCTACAGGAATGACATGTATACTATCTAACGTGATATTATATAATCATTTATGTTAAAGAAACAAAAAATCACAAGTCATTGAAGCATAGTCTAGTTTTACAGTAGTCCATAATCACTGTAGTTGTTACAAGATATAGCAATGAGGTTTAAGATTTATTTTTGTAGTCTACACAGACAGAATTAATTTAAAATTGGTTTTATTTATATGACTCGTCTCCCTCATGATTCATTTTTGATCCAGCCTTCAGGCAAAAGCAATGTTTGCTTGCCTGGGGGAAGCTCATTTAATTTGATAGTGATAATTTTTTTGACAGCTGATAATTTACTTATTTACATCTTCCTCATTATGTTTTCTAATGCTGTAGTTACTCATATAAAATAACAGTCTTCATTTAAAAAATCTTTACATTCTATTAATTATTCCACTAAGAAAAAACAAACTTTAACTCTTTATTATCGTTATTAGTATCTTGTGATTTTGTTCTCACCTTAGTGTAATGATGATTATCATTTTATGCACAGGATGAGATAGATCCGGCTCTTAATGTTGCAGAATATTTTTTCCGGTTCACCATCTATTACTAAAGGAGTGCACCTTACTCATGACTTTTATTGATGATAGTGGTTTAGCCACTAGTGATAGTTTGGGACAAGGCATCCTAGAAAAGTTTAAGCTACATGTTTATAGGCTTCAGATGATGCAAAAGTTCTTCCCCTTTTCCGTCTTTCGTTTTTAAACAGATAAGGCATTTTAGAGGGAAATATTACTTTAAATATGTTAACAGGAAAGTATTATATTCAAATAGCGACATTTATATAAATGTATGAAAGCACTTTAGCAATTATGATGCATTAGACAGTTTATTTGCGTGGAACATAAGCCTATTTATTAAATTGGTAGTGTGGTCGATCTTACCAATAAAAGATGAATTTTGTTTGTTTTAATGTGGTAATATCCATTATGGCTCTTTATGATAAACAGTTTTCTAGGTTTGAATATATTTATTTAGATTTTTTTTACCGATAAAATTTGTTTAGCATAAAACATGCTAGAACTTTATACATGAAATTTGTCTCTTCTTTCAGACTAGCCAAGGAAACAAATATTTCATTTTCCAGCTTTATTGAAGAATAATTTAACAAATAAAATTGCATCTATTTATGGTATATTTTGTGGTGATTTGATATATATATTGTAAAATGATTACCACAACCATGCTCATTAAAACATTTCTCACAGTGACTCTTGAGTAAACCTGTATGTCCTTTTCTTCAGTGGGTACATTTTGCTTTGCAGTAAATCTCCATACTTTCACTTAAAAAAAAGTTCATCACCTCACATAGTTACCATTTGTGTGTGTATGGTGAGAACACTTAATATCTTGGACTTAGTATATTTCTTAGGAAATTTTAAGTAAAAAAATACAGTGTTCTTAACTATAGTCACCATGTTATACATTAAATCCCCAGAACTTCCTCATCTGACAACAGAAAGTTTGGACTCTTTGACCAACATAACCTCATTGCCCAACCCCTACCTCCCTCCACCCCCTGAAATCAACCATTCTACTCTCTGCTTTTCGGAGTTCAACTTTTTCAGATTCCACATATGAGTGATATCACACATCACTGTACTAATCTTCCTATGTCTGGCTTATCTCACTTGGCATAATGGAAGCATGTAAAAATTGTATTTTCCCATTCAGTAGGTTTCCTTTACATTTTTTTGTTTCCTTTCCTGTGTAGATGCTTTTTAATTTAATATTGACCACTTGTTTATTTTTGCTTTTGTTGACTTTACTTTTGGCGTCATAAAAAATCATTGCTATGATCAATGACAAGGAGGCTTTTCTTTATGTTTCTTTTGAGGAGTTTTACAGCTTTAGGTCTCATATTTAAGTCTTTAATCTATTTTTGATTTAATGTTTGTGAACTATGTAAATTAAGGGTCCAGTTTTATTTCTTTGTGAATATCCAGTTTTTCAGGCACCATTTATTGATGATACTGTCCTTTCTCCACTGTGTATCCTTTGTACTTTAATCAGATTAGTTGACCTCATATGTGGACAACGTATGAATGCATGCATATGGGCTCTCTATGCTGTTCCATTAGTCTATGTGTCTGTTTTTATGCCAATATTATTTTGTTACTATAGCTTTGTAATATAATTAGAAATCTGGAAATGTAGTGCATCAAGCTTTGTTGTTTTTACTCAAAATTACGTGTACTTTGGGAGACTGAGGTGCGTGAAGCACTTGAGTCCAGGAGTTCAAGACCATACAAAAATTAGCCAGGTATGGTGGTGTGCACCTGTAGTCCCAGCTACTCAGGAGACTGAGGTGAAAAGATAGTTTGAGCCCAGGATTTGAGGCTGCAGTGAATCGTGATTGTGCCACTGTACTCCTGCCCAGGTGACAGAGTGAAACTCTGTATGAAAATGAAAAAAAAAACTGCTTTGGTATTTGGAGTGTTCATGATTTTATATAAATTTTAGAACTGTATTTTTTATTTCTATGAAAAATGCCATTGGAATTTTGTAGGGATTTGATGGAATCTGTAGATAGTTTGGGGTAGTATGGACGTTTCAATAATAATTATTTCAACCTGTGAACACAGGATATCATTTTATTTACTTGTGTCTTTTTAGTTTATTTCATCAATGTTTGATAGGTTTCATTGTACAGATCTTCTACCTGCTTGATTAAGTTTATTCATAGGTACTTGATCCTTTCTGTTGCTATTGCAAGTGGGATTGTTGTCTTAATTTATTTCTCAGATAGTTCATTGTCAGTATATAAAAATGCAACTGATTTTTTAATATTGATTTTGTATCATGAAACTTTACTGAAATCGTTTATTCTAACAGTTTTATAGTGGAAAGTTGAGAGTTTTCTTTGGCTTCCTCCTTTCTGATTTGGATGCTTTTTTTTTTTTTTTTTCTTCTTACCTAGTTGCTTGGGTTAGGGCTTTATTACATTGACCAGAAGTGGTAAGAGAGACAACTTAGTCTTGGTCCTGACCTTAATGACAACCTTTCAACTTTTCAACATTGAGTCTAATGTTTACTGTTGGAGTCTACATTGAGTTAATGTTTTACTTGTGTTATATTGATGTAAATAATATTACATTGAGTCTAATGTTTACTTGTCACATATGGCCTTTATTATGTTGACTTACATGTCTTCTATACCTAATTTATTGAGAGTTTTATGGAAAGATATTAAATTTTGTCAAATTCATTTTCTGCATCTATTGAGATCATGTGATATTCATCCTTCATTCTGTTAGTGTGGTGTATAACAATTATCCATTTGCATATGTTGAACCATCTTTTGGCCCAGAGATAAATCCCCCTTGGCTATGGTAGATGACCTATTTTCACAGGGATGAATCCTGATTGATCATTGTGAACGATCCTTTTAAAGTGATGACGAATTAAATTTGCTAATATTTCATTGAGAATGTTTGCATCTATGTGCATCAGAAATAATGGCCTATAATTTTCTTTTCTTGTAGCATCTTTATCTGATTTTGGTATGAGGGTTTTTCTGGCCCTTTAAAATGAGTTTAGAAATATTTCTTCTTCAAATTTTAAGGAAAGTTTGAGATGGACTTGTTTTAAATATTTGGTTGAATTCACTTGTGAAGACTTTTCTTTTTGGGAGGTTTTCATAAATGCTTCAAACCCTTTACGTGTTCATTATTAGTCTGTTGACATTTTCTATTTCTTCCTGACTCAGTTCTAGTAGGCTATGTGCTATGTGGAATTTAATTTGTTCTAGGCTATCCACTTTGTTGGTGTATAATTGTTAAAAGCCTGCTATAATTTTTTTGTATTTCTATGCTATAAGTTCTTATATCTTCTATTTCATTTTTAGTTTATTGAATTCTCTTTTTTGTTCTATTTTTGGCCGGAAATTTGTCAATTTTGTTTATCTTTAAAAACTTAGTTTTGTTGATAATTTTATTTGTTTTTCTAGTATCCACTTATACTCTAATATTTATTTTCTTTCTTCTAACTTTAGGTTTAGTTTGTTCTTTTTCTAATTTATTGAGATATAAAATTAGGTTGCTTATTTCAGATCTTGCTTATTAATGAATGTAAGCATTTGTCACTATAAACTGCCGTCTTAGGACTTCTCATACTGTATCTTACACATTTTATCATGTTGTGTTTTTTTTTCATTTGTCGCCTTATAATTTTTGATTTCTTCTTTGGCCCATTGATTACATTAAGAGTGTGTTGTTTACTTTCCACATATTTGTGAATTTTCCTATTTTTCTCCTTTGAAATTTCTAGTTTCATACCATTGTACTGGTATGAAATACCATACTAATCTTACCAAATATACCAAATTATCTCTTAAGATATTTGATATAATTTCAGTCCTCTTAAATTTGCTCAGATTTGCAGTCTAACACAATATGCCCTGGAGAATGTTCTGTATACATTTGAGAAGAATGTGTATTCTGCTTCTGTTAAATGCCATTTTCTGCATATGTCTCCAAGGTTCATTTCATCTATAGTGTTAGTCAAGTCTGCTTTTCCTTATTGATTTTCTGTCTGGATGATATATTCATTATTGAAATCCCTTACTATTGTGTTACTTTTTTCCTTTCAGTTCTTTTAATGTATTCTTTACGTATTTAGATGCTCCAATGTAGAATATGTGTATATTTACAATTGTTACACCCTTTTGATGTCGATTCCTTTATCATTATATAGTGACTTTTTTCCTCTTGTGACAGATTTGGACTGACAGTCTATTTTGTCTCATATAAGTACCACTGCTTCCTTTTGGTTACCATTTCCATGGAATATCTTTTTATATACCTTCACTTTTAGCCTATGTGTATCCTTAAAGCTAAAGTTAGTCTCTCATAGGAAGCATATTGCTGAAACTTTTTTTTTTTTTTAAATCCACTAACTCACTTTGTGTTTCTTAGTTGGATAATTTAATCTGTTTACAATTAAAGTAATTACTGATCAGTAAGGACTTACTACAGGTATACCTTTGAGGTATTACAGGTTCAGATCTTGTCTATCACCATAAAGCAAATATCACTATGAAGTGTGTAATACAAAATCTTTGGTTTCTCATGAATTTAAAAGTTATGTTTATACTATACTGTAGTCTATTAAGTGTGACATAGCATATGTCTAAAAAATTCATATACCTTAATTAAAAATTAATATATTGCTAAAAACTGCTAACAATTATCTGAAACTTCAGCGAGTTGTAATCATTTTGCTTGTGAAGAGTCTTGCCTAAATGTTTACAACGTTGATTGGCTCTTCCTTTCCTGAAAGATTTCTATGTAGTATACAGTGCAGTTTCACAGGATTTTATCCACGGTAGAACTTCTTTTACAATTGGAGTCAGTCCCCTCAAACTCTGTCACTGCTTTGTTAACTAGGTGTGTGTAATGTTCTAATCCTTTGTTGTCATTTCAACAATATCCACAACATCTTCATCAGGAGTAGGTTCCACTGCAATAAACCACTTTCTTTGCTCATCCTTAAGAAGCAACTTCTCATTTGTTAAAGTTTCATCATAAAATTTTGGCAATGCTCTCACATCTTAAGGCTCTACTTGGAATTCTAGTTTTCTTGCATTTCCACCACATCAATAGTTTCTTCTTTCACTGAATTCTTGAACCCTTCAGAGTCATCCATGAAGATTAGACTCCTTGAGAACTCCTTTTATTTTATTTTATTGTATTGTATTTATTATTTTTTTGAGATGGAGTTTTGCTCTTGCCCAGGCTGGAGTGCAATGGTGTGATCTTGGCTTACTGCAGCCTCTGCCTCCCAGGTTCAAG
Organism: Sapajus apella; assembly: GCF_009761245.1. Classification (NCBI taxonomy): domain Eukaryota; kingdom Metazoa; phylum Chordata; class Mammalia; order Primates; family Cebidae; genus Sapajus; species Sapajus apella. Next base: position 25,832,302 of record NW_022436964.1, on the reverse strand, counting down.
TAATTCTCCTGCCTAAGCCTCCCAAGTAGCTGGGATTATAAGCGCATGCCACCATGCCTGGCTGATTTTTGTGTTTTTAGTAGAGACAGGGTTTCACCATGTTGGCCAGGCTGGTTCTCAAACTCCTGAGCTCAGGTGATCTACCCACCTAGGCCTCCCAAAGTGCTGGGATTATAGGTGTGAGCCACCTTGCCTGGCCACGAACTGCTTTTCTGTTGCTATTTTGACTTACTCCCATGAATCACAAATGTTCTTATCAGCATTTAGAATGCTGAATCCTTTCCAAATGGTGTTTGATTTACTTTGCCCAAATCCACCAGAAGGATCACTGTCTATGGTAGCTACATCTTTTAAAAAATTGATTTCTTTAATAATAAGACCTGAGAGTCAACATTACTACTTGATTCATGGGTTGCAGTATGCATATTGTGTTCACAGGCATAAAAACATTGATATCGTTTATATCTTCATCAGAGAGCTCTTTAGGTGACTATGTGCATTGTCAATAAGCAATAGTATTTTAAAAGAAATCTTTTTTGTGAGTAATAGGTTTAAACAGGTAACTTAAAATATTCAGTCAACCATGTGATAAAGAGATGTGCTGTCATCCAGTCTTTGTTGTTTTATTTCTAGAATACAGGCAGAGTAGATGTAACATCATTATTAAGGGCCCCAGGATTTTCATATGGTAATTCAGCATTGCATTTAACCTAAAGTCACTAGCTGCATTAGCCCTTAATAAGAGAGTAAAACAGTGCTTTGAAGCTTTGAAGCCAGGTATTGACCTCTCCTTTTTAGCCATCAGAGTGCTAGATGGCATCTTTTTTCAATAGAAGCCTATTTTGTCTACATTGACTGAGAAAGCCTTACCAATAACATAAGCAGTGGGTTAACCCACATTTTTTATAGTCTATGTATTATATATTCTTACAATAAAGCAAGCTAAAGAAAAGAAAATGCCATTTAAAACTATCATATGGAAGAAAAAATAATTTTCTTTTTTTACATAGAAGTGGATCATCCTAAGGCTCATCTTCATCTTCTTCATCTTCATCTTTACATTGAGTAGCCTGAAGAGGAGATAGAAGAGGAAGTGGAGGTGGAAGGGGAGGTGGGAGAGGCAGGAACACTTGGTATAACTTTAATTGGAAAAAAATCCACATATAAGTGAACCTACACAGTTCAAACTCATGTGGGCCAAGTGTACTTCAACTCTGCTATTGAATTTATATTGATACCTCTATTGTTAATTGTCACTTGATACGTATTTGATAATTCCCAACTTCCTGAATGTTTTGCTGCAACCTCAAATTTCTATCCAACATCCCTCATCATTTTCCCTTCTGATTTCCTGTTCCTGATCATGGAATGTCACATGTCTTGGTCAGGCATGTTCTGAATGTCACTGTTACCTTCACATTTCCCTTTTCCTTCTCTTCTAATATTTAGCCAATTATTTGAAAAATTCAACTGATGTTACATTCTCACTCCTAATTCCATTACTCCTCTCATGAACAACTGACAAGATTCATTCAAACTTCTATTTATTTACACCACATAAATCATTGTAAAATCACTTAATCCTTTGATCTTCAATCTCTACTTGCTCTTACTTTGTAGGGGCTAAGGACCTTTATCCGATGAAGGTTCACTGCTGAAATGAACTGACAATAGAAAGACTAGACAGAAAAAAAGCATACAAACTTATTAACATGCACATTGACATGGGAGACCCACAAATATGCAACCCAAAAGAAGGGCCAGAGAGTTGAGGATTAAATGCCCTCTTCAGGCCTGGCATGGTGGCTTTTGCCTATAATCCAAGCAGTTTGCCAAGGGTAAGGTGGGAGGATCAATGTGGCCAGAAATTTGAGACTAGCCTGGGCAACATAGTGAGACCTTATTTCTACAACAAACTACAAAATGAAAATTAGCCAGGCATCGTGGCATGCACCCGTAGGCTTAGATTCTCAGTTGATATGGTGGGAGAAGATAGCTTGAGCCCAGGAGTTTGAGGTTACAGTGAGCTATGATTAAGCCAGTGTATTCCAGCCTGTAAAATAAAGCAAGAACCAGTATCTAAATTAATTGATTAAAAAAAATAAGCTAATACCCTAGTCATAAGGGAGATGGAAGTTAAGTCTGCAGGAAATTTTAGAGTGATAGCAAATAATTTTTAGAGAAAAAGAATGGATCCAGGAGGCAGACATTATCTTATAAATGATTTTATTTAGGAAACTGATTGGGATGAGCAAGTTAAAGGAAAATGAAGGGCAAAACTGCACTATAAACAACAATGGTCTTATTTTACATAGGTGAAGTCTCCCAGGCCGTCTCTTTGAGTTGCCTTCAGAAAAATACAAAGCCTATCCGGGAATTGATATTTTGTCTTTTCTCCAGTGGTTAATCTTTTCTAGTTATTTGATGAAGTTCCTAGAAAGGGGATTTTAAGAAAATTGCATTTCTATGAAAAGAAGTTTCCTGGTCAGATAAGGAAATTCCAGACAAAGTTCCTTTAAGGGCTTCTGTGAAGGTGGGGAAGAAAAACAAAACGTTAAAATGTTTTTGTGGCCGCGCACAGTGGCTCATGCCTGTAATCCCAGCACTTTGGGAGGCCAAGGCGAGCAGAGCACGAGATGAGGAGTTCTAGACCAGCCTAGCCAACATGGTGAAACCCCATCTCAAATAAAAATGCAAAACGTAGCCAGGTGTGGTGGCTGGCGCCTGCAGTCCCAGCTACTCAGGAGGCTGAGGCAGGAGAATTGCTTGAACCAG